>NW_008804548.1:442985-551370 GCF_000145635.1 Gaeumannomyces tritici R3-111a-1 | reverse complement strand
AGAGAGAGAGAGAGAAGAAAAAAAAAAAGAAGAAAAAAAAAGGAAAGGGAAACCCACAAGCGTTTCGAGCGCTCATCGGCGCGGCCCCGTCACCCCGTCCAGGCACGACAAGTCCATTTGCCGCACGGCACTCGGCTCTTGGCGTCCACCCCTGCGTTGCGTCAGGCATCAACCTTGCATATCTATGAGTGGGATATCACTCTGCCAGGGAAAGGAACAAAAAAAAAGGGGGGGCGGGAATGCTAAAGCACGCACTAGCGTATTTGGTTGCAATGGAAAGCCACTCATGGCATCACCCATCACGTATATAGCTAACAGCTAAGGTTCGTTATCCCTGATGGGTGTCGATGGTGAGCGAAGGCCCTAGCACCAGGGAACATGTCCCAGCCACATGGCCATCTCTACTAGCCCTAGATAGGAAAGGTTCTATGACCCAATGACACAAACAAGTCAATCAGCTGGCAAGGACATGGAGCCATCATGAATACAGATTATTTAAATGTCTAGCCATAGTAGGCCGCTTTATTGCATTACACCTTGGCATCTACACCCCAACGGGCCGAAAACGTCCAAAGGCAAAAAGTGCGGTATCCGCTGGTATCTAGGCAGCCAAGCGCCACAACCAAAATACAAAAAGAAAAGACCAAAGGGATAAAAGCATGAAAGCCAAATAGTTACATTAGAAGGAGAAGACGTCATCAACATTTCGTAGACCTCCGCCCGTCATCGACAAGGCAGCGAGGATGTCATGGGGATTGCCGTCAACAAGCCCCTTAGGCCCGGGAGGCGCCGGTGGTCTCGGCGTGGTCGGCGCCGTGGTCGCTGCTGGCCTCGGCGCCAGTCTTCTCGTGGGCGGCCGACTCGGCGCCGGCGCGGTGCCTGAAGTCGCCCGTGGGCTCCCAGTCGACCGACTTGGGGGCCGAATTGCACTCCGAGTACATCATGTCGACCTCCTCGAGCGAGAGGCCCTTGGTCTCGTAGATGAAGAAGTAGACAAAGGCGATGCACAGGAAGCAGCAGGCGAACCAGACGAAGAAGATCTTGGACTGCAGGTTGGCGTAGCCGGCGCCGTAGTTGACCAGGTAGGGGGTCGAGTAGGCGATGGCCCAGTTTAGCAGCCACTATAGTTCGTGCAGAGGTTAGCAAGTGTGCCCAGCCGCTGGGGGGTAGTAATCTTGTTGACAGAGATGCAATACTTACGTTGGTGGCGGTGGTGATGGACAGGCCCTTGGCGCGGTGCTTGAGCGGGAAGATCTCGCCCGTAACGACCCAGGCGAGAGGGCCCCAGGTGGAGGCGAAGAAGAAGATGTAGATGCAGACAAAGGCGACGCCGGCCTTCTGGGCATCCGCGTTGAAGACGATGATCTTGCCCTCGGCGTCCTGGCCCGTGGTCAGGGTTCCAAGCATCGCAACGAGGAACTGGCTGACAGTCATGCCGATGGCACCACCAAGTAGCAGAGCGCGGCGGCCCAGCCTGTCGACGGCCCAGAGACCGGGGAGGGTCGAGACGACGTTGATGACCGAGGTGATCATGGAGATGACGAATGGCTGGTTGAGACCCGAGTTCTCAAAGTACTTGGTGCCATAGTAGAAGATGAAGTTGACGCCCGTCAGCTGCTGCAGAGCCTGGAGACCCATGCCGGTGAGCTGGCGCTTGAGCATGGGGCCGCTGAAGCAGTCGAGGTAGCTGGCGCTGCCGAGGCTCATCTCGAAGTCGTGGTTGGCCTTGATCTCGGCGATCTCGTCGTCGACAGCGGGGTGGTCCGCCGGCAGGCGGCGGAGCTTGCCGAGAGAAGCCTTGGCCTCCTCGACCTTGCCCTTCTTGATGAGGAAACGCGGGGTGTCGGGCAGGAGAAGCATGCCGACGATGAGGATGATGGACCAGGCGAACTGCACGGCGATGGGGATGCGGTACGAGCCCGTGTCGGTGTGCAGATGCGTCGCGTTGTTGACGACGGCGGCGAGGAGCAGGCCGATGGTGATGGACAGCTGGTAGGCGCCGACGATTGCACCGCGGATCCACTTGGGAGCCGTCTCGGACTGGTACAGGGGGATGAGGGCAGAAATCAGACCGACGCCGAGACCGGCGAAGAAGCGGCCGGCAAGGAAGAGTGGCAGAGAGGTGGCGGCAGTCTGGAGGATGACACCCAGGTTGAAGACCCAGGAAGAGGCGATCAGGGCCCAGCGACGGCCGATGGTATCGGCAAACAGAGGCGAGAGGAGAGCACCGAAGAAGGTGCCGGCAGAGAGGATCGACACGACGGCGGCCTCCTCGGAAGGAGAGACGCCGGGGTTGCCCTTGGCGTCCACCCAGCCAGTGGAGAACTGCTTCTTCCAGAAGTCCATGGCCAGAATACCGCTGATGGTGCCCGTGTCATAGCCGAACAGGACACCGCCGAAGGCAACGAAGGCACCGACGGCGATGGCGGGCCAGGCCGAGCCGGCCTCGTTCTCCGGCCGCTTCACGACAGCGCGGACCATGGTGTGTGCGTGAGGTGAGACAACAGTAGTGGATGATGTGATATGACCCGAACAATGAGGTCAAGAGATGACTGCCCAGTAGATTGGGGATGTGATGTGTTTGGAATGGTTGGGGGGAATGCAGAAGGACCTGGGGAACCTTGCTATTTGTATCTGGCCCGACAACCCAACTCCAGACCTGTTGAAATGAGGGTTAAACTTTGCCCCAGTTCAATTTGCGGCCAACTTGGTAGCTTTGCCCCGACGGGGTCACCACGAGAGTCTCCGCGTTCAGTCGTCCCACGGGGTGGGGGCTCCACCAGCGGAGAAAGACAGGGACGGGGCCTGACAATGGGCCCGAGGCAACGCCATCAGGCATATGGCGTGAAGGGCACCTGAGTCCGGCTGGTCAAGCACGCGAGCCGTCAGCCATACTTCTGCAGCGGCGCTCCCGGCTCAACCTACCCCCAAAGGGCCTTTCCTTCGGCTTCTGGCGTCCAGATACATTCTAAACAATCTTCCGCCATGTCTCAACAGCCACTAGACTCCGGACTGTGCACCAACGCCGTGGCTTCCGCTAGCCTTGGAGGCCTGTTGGGGAAGACGCCACGGGAAGCTAGTCACTCCTTGCCTAATAAGAAGTAACTCTGCGCTTCTAGCGTGGTGTGATGCAACCTAGAGGCAAGCCAGAGTGCGAGGCGACACGGGAAAGACACAGCGCCACCAGCGCCAGCGATGTCGCTCTTCTCCATTGTTGCGGGAAATCCTGGAGAGCCTCGTGGCTTGGGGTGTGGGTGTGTCCTAGCGCCGTTCCCCACAACGACGCGGTGCTGGCAGGAGAGCGCTGTTTGGAGTAGGGCCGAATGCAAGCATGCGACCAAGAGAATCAGCCGCTTCCATGATTGGGCGGTGGGGCCAGCCGCGGCCCTCGCTCTCTGTTCTCCTTGCTGCCTTGCGTCCTGCCAGAGAGGATCGGAAGAGGCGGAGAGCTGGAGCAGGCGGGGTCGCCCCCTGGGAGCAGACACCCTGCCAGACGCCCTGAGTCGCGCCGACGCCAGCCTGTGAGCTTTTCCCCCAAAACCCGGACCTCATGCGGGAGCTTGGGGGGAGACGCACGCTTCATGCAGTAACCTGGCGTCGCCGGCTCGAATTGGCTCAAGAAAACGTCCGGGGGTTGGGTGGCACTGCACGCCCAAAGGACAGCACCGACACTCGCATCTGGGGAAGTTGGGGTGCGAGCGCACCCCAAGCTGAGCAGGCCATCCTCGATGTGCGGGTGGCTGGCATCATTCCAATTGCATTTGCGCCCCCCCGACTGAGCAAATTCCGCGTTAGCACCCGATGCTCACAGGGACACACCGGCCCCACACGCAACTGCCATTGGCCAAGCCCGTAGAGCAGTGGAGATCGACCGGGCCGCTTTCACGCGTCAGTCAGCGTCGCGCTCCTTCTTGCCCGCCAGCAAGCCGTCCGTCCAACAAATCACCAAAAAGACCGGAAGGATGTTTCAACATAATTGCCCGAAGCGGCACGTAGTGCACGAGCCATTTTTTTCTCCCTCTCGCTTACAGAATTTATCTGACGACAAACGATAAAAACGCCGACAGGATGGTCATGAAAGGGTGACAGTTGGTCACGCACGCGCAAGGGCATGATGTCATGGGCCCTGCCGGCCTTCGGGCCTTTATGCTTGCCTCGTCGCTTGCGGCCTCGAGCCGCCCCACTATGGTCCCCACTTAGCAGGGCCCGTTTCGTCTTTTTGGGTGGGGGGGGGGACATCAGGGCATCTCGCGAGCCAGTCTGGTGGAAGACATGGGAACCCGAAGAAAAAAAAAATTGCTCTCCTTTTGCTTGAATGATTCCCATTCAGGGGCTCGCCCCGTTACCGAGGCCGCCGAAACGGGGCCCCGAGACCCCGGTGGTGACTCCCGGAATGAGCCGTCGACATCTGGAATGCTCCGTCGGCCACGAGACTGAAATACCACGCCGCTGTGGGCTGGATCGCTTACTGTACGTGCCGGCATTCCCGTCCGCACCTCGGCACATCTTCTATCCCGTCGCCATGTCCGGCCTCGGCCTGCAGGTGACTCTTTCCTGGTCTAGGCCTCTCGGTCTGTAACTTGGCTGGCCAGTGAAGGGAAAATCTCCCTCCCCCCAAAATAGCGTCAACACAAGCCTCTGTCCCACCCCGTTCAATATCGCCAAGAGTCGAGGCACAAAGGGTCTACCACCAGTCTGGTCTCTGTCCCCCAAACTTTTTTCTCATTGGATTTTACTTGGTGGGTATTCATTCTTCCACCGCGATTAATGGGTGGATCGTCCCAGCGGCCGCTGTCGCCGAAATCCCCAACCCCACGCAAACCCACCACGGTCTGCTCAGCTGACCACCAACGTTCCCGTTTTCAGGTGGCGTGTGCTTTCATGGCTGTGTCTGTCGTCTGCTTGGTCAAGCCTGTAGCTTGAGCTTGGAAATGGCGGTACGATTTTTTGTAATTGTAGGACAGGCGCGCGCATGAACAATTTACTCTTTCGTGTCGTTCTTCCACTTTGACACCCAAAGTCTTACAAGTATCATCATTCTCGCGTGTACCCAACTCCACAGCCCTCAAGAATTGATCCTTTGATGCAAAACCAACATCAGGTTGCATCGGTGGCTGCGTCTGGGTAGGTAGCGCCGGGTGCGTGGAATCCAACGAAGAAGCGCCGAGCTGCATATAGGAATATCACCCAGAATAAGGCAGTCGAGATGATGCTGCGAACTGTCTGCCGTTTACGAGTCGTGTTTTCTCGCCACCCTTAAACCGCTGGGACACATCCACCACACCACACCTCACTCCGCACCCGCCAGCTGCCCATCGATCGAAAAAAAAAAAATGATCCACTAATTTTTTTTCTTTTTCGGTTGGTGTTGCCCTCCCAGCGCAGTCCTTTTGCGGGGAATTAGCCCGTTCCCTGGGCCGTCTTTTGCTTTTGGATCGTCGCTCACTCGCCTATGCGCGCCGTTTCCGTTCTAGTGCTGCGAAACGTTTTTGGGGGGGTGCATTAGGGCGGGGTCGCATGCATATTCGTTGCTAGAAGAAAAGCTAGCATTTTCCACCTCGGAGCCAAATCCTTGTCTCTCACTGCCCGTACTCCTTGAAATGCCGAGATGGGCTGTCTGCCAGATCCAAGGCCAAAAAAGTCTGCTCCATAACGGGCCCGGCTCGCGGCCATGTCAGCTAAAAACAGACGTACATGGAAGGGAAGCGTTGGGGAAAGATAAGGAATCCATCTCGGCCCGACAGTCGGTCAACACAGCTGGCTGGGGCTCCAGAGTCTCCCCTGCCTTTCCCCAAAAACCCCGCATTTGATGGCCGAGACAGCACCGGCGGTGGCGGGGGGTTGGGAGTGGGAGACGGGATACAACTATGCGTGCCATGGGGTGTTGGCCGGATTGGCTAGGTCCAGACGGTTGCGACGCGCTATGTAAGTCGGCACCCTGCATCATGCCATGGGCGCAAAAGACTGGCTTGGGCGGTCGGTAGCCCCGAGTATTGGCCGGTCGCTCCGACCCGGTGCTTCAACTCCGTTCCCTCCCGAGCACGGAGGGGTTGTGGGATATTTGGCACTATCGACATGGAAAAAAAATTTACCCCCAAAATCGAGATAACGCTACAGCCTCAGATGAAATCCTTGACGCCATCCCAGAACGCCGCGGCATCCTCGAACATGGGCAGGTGCCCTGTTTTCGGTACAACCCTGAGCTCGACCCCGTCTTTGCCAACGAGCCCCTTGAATCCATCCATGGCCTTGACCAGCGCGCCCTTGCCGTCGCCGTCGCCTACCGCCAGGAGCCCCGGGACTTTGCACTCGGGCAGCCGCGGCTTGAGGTCATAATCCCAGAGCGCCTGGCAGCTGTACTTGAATCCGCCCACGTCGTTTGCCGCCACCATTTCCGTCATGCTGCTCGCAAGCGCGGCCTTTTTGGTCATTGTGTCGGGGTGGAACCACCTCGAGACCGTCAGGCCCGCCAGCGTCTTGATCCCTCCGGCCTCGGGTGACTCGACCATCGTGATGCGCTCCTTCCAGGCCGCCGTGTTTGCCGCGCTCGACGTCGCGTTGCAGTCGCAGGCCACGAATCGCTCCAGCAGTTCCGGGTGGCGCAGCGCGAACTCGAGCGTTGTAGCGCCGCCCATGGAGACACCGACAAGTGTGTGAAGTTTCGGGATGCGAAGCGCCCTTACCACGCTCGCTAGGTCATCGGCCAGCCTTGCCAGAGTAGCGGGGATTTCCGGCGTTCCAGCGTGCCGGCCGCGCGTGTCGTACCGCAGGATGCGCAGATCCGGACGCTGGGACTTGATGATTGACACGAGCTCGTCCCACATGTGGAGCGAGGTCAAGAGCGAGTTGCAGAAGGCGACGGTCGGGGCCGTGGGGGACGGATTGCCCTCGAGACGATAGGGGATGCCGAGGCCGTCCGCTGCAGCGACGAATGATGTGATAGCTGCTACTGCTGGCTCGCCAGCCTCGGTGCGCGTTGTGCCGTCTGCCGTGCTGAACGACCTGACTGGCGGCAGGGCGGACAGATGGGTGAGATCGCGAGGCGCAGGGCCAAAGATGTAAAAGAGCTCGTATCTGCGCTGATTCGAATCTTTGATTCCCTTCCCGACTTTCAAGGTCCGAGGCGTCGACTCGGCAGCTGCTTGCTCCGGCCCGCCTAGGCCGTTCTCTTTTGCGAACTCGTTAAAAGTCAATAGATTCGGGGCTCCACTGCCGCCCTCAATCGTCGAGGTGCGGTAGACGCGGGTGCGCAACCACCCCGGTATTTTGGAGACCATCTCGAGATGTTCTTCCTTCAACCAACTGATGATGTCCTTTTCCGCCTCCGCGCCAAAAGTCGTAATGTCGACCGACACAAGCACACGGCCCTCCGCTTCTGCACCTGAAAGCTTCTCGGGCGGAACGAACTCTGCAGCTTGGCGTGACAAGACGAGGTCGAGGAAAGAGCGGACAACGTCGACCTGTCCGATTGTTTCAGCCTCTCGCGGAGACCGATTCTCGCGGAGACTTGTGTAGGTGGGCGTGGTCAAGTGGGACATGGAGGTGACATCATAGCTGGCGAGGAAGGTTGGCTCGGCTGCGTCGGCTGCGCGGTACCGCAGACCGTTGGTGAAGATCTGGGGAAGCCGCAGGCGAGTTGGGCCGTGCTCGTTGTTGTACCACTCGTGGAATTGGTCGAGCGACAGGCCGGGCTTAGGCTGCATGGTAACATACAGCATCCCAGGGGTCGACATGGCGGGCAGAAGGTGGAACAGTGGACTGTGGGCTGCGGAGAAGGCCAAGGGCTAATCAGCGATGTGATGAATGGTGAAAGAAGTGCTCATGGTTGAGTCGTGTCGGAGAGCGATGTCGATGCTTTTCAATCTGGACATTGCCAGGGGCATCTGCCGTGGGCCTGGGATGCCATGGTAGCGGGGGGGCTCTCGATGCTCCATTTACTGATGCTTTGCCGTTAATCGGTCCTGGATAGGTAATGCTTCGGCAGAGTTTAGCTGTGCCGAGATGGAGTTTGGTCTCGGCAGCGAACCCCCGCGCTGAAGGAAAAGCGTTTCCCCGGAACCGGGATTTGCAGAGGCCGCGCGTCACGTGTCAGGCGGACCTGGACCCTGTGCATATGAGAAACAGTCAAGTTGCACACCAATAATCACACACCGTATGAAAAAAATAAATGATACTCAAAAAAGGGACTGCGAATTTGAGCGTTTTCAGCAACCACACCAAGTAAAATAAATGTAAAAAAAATCGAATAAAGGAAATTGAAGGTTAAAACAATACATTCCCTTTTTTAACCCGACTTTTTTTCGCTGTCGTGTTGTAATGCTAAAGCATTGAAAATGGTGAGGTGGTTGTGGTTGTTTCCCGTTTTTGGTGGTCATGGGCGATTTTGTGAGGATCATTTATTTGTTTCATTCGGTGTCACAGTAGCTGCCCGGTGGATGGCATCCTCGCCTTAATGGAATAAGAGCTGGGCAATGGGATGGTTGTGTGCAAAAAAACAGGAGATCACCAGCAAGGCACAGCTTGTCATGGCCCGTGCTTTTGCATGCTTGTGATTGACTCCACTTTGGATCCCACCACCAGCGCCATTCGCCGGAGCCGCTTGGGGGGGGACTGGGGTGCTCGCGCGATAGAGAACATCAACCGCCTAGCGCTTCCATTTGAGCTTCCCGTCATCCAAGCAACGAATCTCAGCCGCCCAAGGTTGGGCTCCTCCAGTTGGAGCCTTCATCCAGAGTATTGGAAGCGCTTTCCGGCAGGTAGAGGGCACGAAGGTATGCGCGTTTGCGATAGCCTTGATCCGCTCCAGTCTCTGTGCCCCTCACTTCTCGTCACGAAGCGAACATGCGCTTCCCCGCAGTCGTCACCCGAAGCTCTGTCGCCTAATTTTAACCCGGGAGCTCGATTGGCCTCCACCACACCTCTGGAGGGCCCCGTCGCTTCTTGGGGCGTTGTGCGCCTGTAGCATCCCGCCTCGCGCTCCTTGCCTGCCTCCGGTTTCTTCCCTGGTCCGCGCCGTCCTGGGGCCATCTCTTTTGTCTTTTAATCCCTGCGGGAAGGCCCTCTTCCACCCTCCGTTTCCGCATGGGCTTCTAGGATTAACTCCTACTGTATCACTCGCCCCTGTCTTAGGATCTTCGTGGCCTACCCTCAGTTGTGTTGTCTTTTATACAACTGTCCCGTCTCTAACGCCCCAAGCCTCGGTTCCGTTTGTCCTACCGCGAGTCCAACCCCAAAATCTTCTCCCGGAGAGTCAGCCGGAATCTAATATCCATAGGCGTGCCGATTGACATCTGCTAAAACCCAGGTCCCTCTGTTTGGTCAGGTTTCCAGAATGGAGGTCTTCATGCACGGTCTGCCAGACCACCAACTCTCATCCCGGACCGTCGAGGTGCAGTTGATGCAATACATGAAGCCGCTTGGTATCCACCGGGAGGACTTCACCTGCGAAAAAAGTCCATCGAGGCGCATCGCCCACGTCACCTTTTGGCGCCGCAGCGACGCCGAAAAGTTCCTCCTCCGGCACAGCGAGATCGACCCCACAACGGGCAAGCCACCGACGCAGCCCTTTGTCCCGCCTGGTAACAGCCGCCGCACCAAGGGCCCCTCCCGTCACCAGGGGCCGAGGCTGAAAGCAAGACTGCACATTCTCGGAGCTCCAGTCTGGTGCAGGGCGAGTGATAGAGCTGTCGACGAAATTACTCTCCGCGGAATCACGCACGATGCCGAGACCGCAAGGCTTGCAGAGAAGGAGCGCGCGGCAAATGGTGCCAATGATCATAGGGATCAGTCTGTCGATTTCAATATGCGCAGCTTCAGCTGCGGCCATTATGCCTACGTTGAGAGAGACCTGACATTCTTCCCAGAACAAGAGGTTAGTCATGTGGTCGCGGCCCCCTCGTCGCACTGGTTCAGTGTGGAATGCGGCCGTCTCCGTCGTGCTCGCTCCAGCAAATGTTTCAATGCTAACCCAGACTTTCCGTGATAGTGGCCGCAGCAGGGCAGTGCCAGATTCACCAAGCTCAACCTGACGGTGACCTTGAATGATGGGGTCCATATGCGAATCCCACTCAGTTCGATTCACGAGATTGTCTGGTCTCCGAGCGGACTCCTGACTTTAACTCTCGTCGATGTGCCGTACTTCTTCACTCGAGAGTGTACTATCGTCGAAGCGTTGGCTCGGCTTAAACTTTCCGGCAGTCGAAACCAACAGGACAAGATCAACAGGATGATTGCCCTAGACGAAGCGCACGCAAAGATCGTCGGGATCTGCTTGATCTACCAGTTCCATGTTGTGGACCACGGCCTGCAGCAAAAGATTTCCAAGCTCGAGCGACGGAACTTTACGACTGTCACGCGGTACAACCTGCTAACATCAAGGCAGCCCCACCCAACATTGGGGGACTTCCAGTTCCAATACGAGCTATTCAGGCAGGACTTGGACAGTGCGACGACGGATCGCAGCGTCTCGTTCGACGTTCTATTTGTCCTCCAGGCGCTCCTGTTCAACGCCTACATGCACCCTTGCCTTCTCCGAGAAATTCTGTGCGACTTGCGCCGTCGCCACAAGGCTGACACGCTCGCTGGCAGGAAACCCATATCCGCCGCTGCGGTGAAGGCCCTGATGGAGAGCACTGACTTCCCGGCTCCCTACGGAGACCCCAGTCACTTCGAGCTGGCTTCCATCATGGAATGGGTCTCAGAGAAACATGTTGAGATGGAGAGCGGATATGCCTTGCGCTTTGGTGAGGTTCAAAGCCCCAACCTCACCAACATATTTCGCGCTGTCGTCACCCCCACGAGGATCACCCTGCACGGGCCCGAGGTCGAAACCAAGAACCGTGTTCTTCGCAAGCACCCCGGACACCAGGACTACTTTCTACGAGTTCAGTTCTGCGACGAAGGCAGTCGAGATCTGAGATTTGAGACAGGGGTTTCTGTGGAGAGGGTCTACCAGCGGTTCAAGGATGTATTACTAAGTGGCATCCGACTCCCTGGAAGGATCTACAACTTCCTTGGCTTCTCCCATTCCTCACTGCGGACCAGTTCTGTCTGGTTCTGTGCAGCGTTCCGCGACAAGGAAACCGGCAAACTTGTCAATCACAAGAGTATCATCGAGGGCTTGGGGGAATTCGGGCACATCAGGTGCCCTGCCAAGCTTGCAGCCAGGATTGGCCAGGCCTTCTCCGAAACGCCCTCGGTTGTTCCTCTCAGCGGCTACAGCGACATCCTCATCAAACACGTCCCCGATATCTACAGTGCTGATGGACGCAGGTGCTTCAGCGACGGCGTCGGCTCTGTCTCGGAGGAGATGATGCGTATCATCTGGGCTCATGTACCCATGAAGAAGAACGCCCCAACCTGCTTCCAGATCAGACACGCAGGATGTAAGGGCATGCTGGCGCTTGATACCACTCTCTCTGGCAAAATCATATACTTCAGGGACTCCATGAAGAAGTTTGACAGCATCGACCAGGAGGACCTGGAGATCTGCGATACCGGTTCCAAGGCCATTCCGTTGGTGCTCAACCGCCAGATGATCAAAATTCTCGAGGACATGGGAGCGGATCACAAGTGGTTTCTGAAGCTTCAAAGCTACCGCCTGAAAGAGCTGCAGGCCGTCACTGCGAATGCCTACAACGTTCAGACCTTCCTGCACACTGCGAACGTCGGCCAGCCCATCAGCCTCGGCAAGTTCATCTACTGGGCTCACCTCAACGGCATGGACTACAAGAAGGACCCTTTCCTTCGTGGTGTCGTGGAGGCTCTGGTTCTTCAAGAGCTTCGCCTGCTCAAGCACAAGGCGCGCATTCCCGTGTCGAAAGGAAAGACCCTTTTCGGCCTCATCGACGAGACTGGACTGCTCCGCGAGGGCCAGGTCTATGTCACTTTCGCATCCGAGAAAATTCCCGGCTTCCAAAAGCCACCGCGCCATAGTCAGTCGGTTATTGTCACGCGATCCCCGGCGCTTCACCCGGGAGACATCCAAATCGTGACGAACATCATTCCGCCCCCTGATCATCCGCTTGCCGCGCATCGGAACAGCATTTTCTTCAGCCGACATGGTTCTAGGGATCTCCCTAGCATGCTCAGCGGAGGCGACCTAGATGGCGATATCTACAACATCATTTGGGACAAGGAAGTCCTTCCCAAGCAGAGGTTCCACCCTGCAGACTACTCCAACGCTCCTCCTCAGGACATTGGACGACCTGTAGAGCGCGAGGATATTGTACAGCACTTTGTGGATTTCATGAAGAACGACAACCTTGGAGCCATCGCAACTCGGCATATGATCTTGGCAGACCAGATGGTGGAAGGAACACTGCACCCAGACTGCCAGAAACTTGCCGAGCTTCACTCTACTGCCGTTGACTTCTCCAAGACTGGCATCCCAGTGGATATGAAGGAGCTTCCACGGACAAACAGATTCCGCCCAGACTTGTGAGTGATTGCCCGAGACTGCTTTTTTGTCTCCCGAACCTCGACTGATCCAATGTTTACGTTGCCACAGTCTCTCTCCTGGCCCCATTGCCAATCTTCACGATAAGGACGAGATTCTCATGGAGCAGTACCGCGCTCCAGACCCTGAAGAGGAGCTTGAGCACGGTGAGCCGCCGCGCTTTAAATACTACAAGTCGGGGAAGATTCTGGGGAAGCTGTATCGTGAAGTGGATGAGGAGAAGATCTGGCGAAATGATGTCCATCGGCGTGTCGCTGCGAGCGGCCCGTCTTTCTGGGAAACATTCTTGAACCTGATCTTGGACAGGGCCGCGGCGGTCGGTGCCATGAGCTGGCCGGTGCGTGTGGATGAAGCCAGGCGTATCAAGGGCGCATACGACGACGCCATCTACGGCCACATGTGCAAGTTCTCAGACCATCCTGTTCAGCCAATCTCGGAACTCGAGGTCTTTATCGGACACATCCACAACAAGACCGGGCCGCAAACGCACCGCCAGCGCGACTCCAGCCACAAGCTGCGCGATGCTTTTGATCGCACGGCGGCTTATTTCACGAAACAAATGCGCCGAGGAAGTGCCAGCCTGGCTCCTGACCAAGATGGAGACGATGACGACGAGCCAGCCCCACTCACTGGGTATTTGCTGGAGCTCGGTCCTACGGCTGCGCTGGATTTGTGTCTGGCCTGCGTTTGTGTCAGCTCTTTGCACGACTGCCCTTTCCTGGCAGATCTCGTGCCCGGCGCGAAGCCTACCCCACGGCGCAAACGTGGTGACAGCAATGATGATGGCGGGTTGAAGAGCTTCCGTGTCGTGGCGGCTACGGCGCTTATGAAGGAGCTCAGGATTCTGGAGGCGACTCTGATGGGCATCGGAGAGGATGGGAGTGTAAGGGGAGGCGGCGGCTTCGTGGGCGTCTCTGGCTGATACTCCTTAGGCTTGGTGCAGCGCCCCGTGGGCGCATTTTTGGCTGCACCCAAATATCTTTCATTTTGTCATGCTATACTTGTACAACCATGTACATGTTAGCTGTTACTTTGGGGTCTTTCTGGGGATGGAATATTGCCGCCATGGAGCTTCGGTGTCGTGGGTGACGGAACCTCGCGGCTTCTGAGCTCTTCTTTTTACTTGGGATGATCTGGTGCGCGCACTGTGGCGAAGTCAAGCCTGACGATTTCCGCTGTGTCATGTTGGCGAGCAGAGTATAATTCAATGATGAAAGTTCTGTATCCTGTTCAAATATGTGTAAACTGTTGCGAGAACGGCAGGTCAGTAAACCTGAGATGGCTGAAGGCAAAGGGATTTTTTTTGGGAGCTTATTAGACGAATATCCTTTTCGCAGTCCATGCGCCATTGTGGAGCCTCACCAAGCACTATCCAAGACGCTGTCGTAAACGGTCGAGTACTGCCACCCCGGCGCCAGGGCGAAGAATATGCCCAGGACCCAGACGTATCCCAACATGCGCCGCCAGGCGGGGACTGGGGCGCCCCGCCGCCGGCCGCCGGCGCCTGAGAAGAAGAACCGTCCGGCCACTGTCTCCAGCAAGCACAGCGCCCAGTTGAGCAGGAAGAAGCGGGCCTGCTCGAACGCGTGGCTCCGTCCGGTCAGCACCCAGCCCGTGGCGGCGTGGCAGAGGCTGGACGAGAAGAAGATCCAGCCCGCGGCCAGCATCTTGTCCGCCATGGCGACCACGCCGCTGCCGCAGCCGGCCAGGCGCGAAAACGGCGGCGTGTAGGCCGCCAGCGTCTCGACGTGCAGGCGGTGCCAGAAGACGCCCCAGAAGCGGCGGAGCGTGTAGGCCTCTTGCGGGGCGCCGTACAGCGGCGACGACGACGCGCGGGCCGCCCACTCGTCGGGGCTTTCGGCGCGCAGGACGGCGACGTGCAGGACGGCGAGGGCCTCGCGCAGGGTGCAGAGGGCGAGGTGGGTGGCGCGGATCCAGTTCACGGCCGTGACGGCGCGCAGGCACAGCTCGCGCGCGTTGAGGGCGTCGGAGGGCGGGAGGAGGGCGCGCTTCGGAGGGGCGAAGTCGTCGAGGGTGAGGTTTAGGCCGAGGGTGGCGGTGTTGATGAGGTGGGAGGTGAGCTGATCGAGGGCATAGAAGGTTAGGAGGCGGTTGAGGGTGTGGGCGACGAAGATGGGGATGGAGTTTGGGTTGTTGGTAGGTTTGGTGGTGGTGGTGGTGGTGGTGGTGGTGGTCTTTTCGGCTGGATGGCCTGCCGCGCCCTCATTTGTCGGCGTCGGCTTGTCAGTGATGAGGGTCGTCCAAAAAACAAACATATGCCGGAGCTTCTGCGTGTCGAACAGTGTGCTTGTCGACTCGACCACGAACCCCTTCCAGAAGAGCAGGGTAAAGGTGCGCAGAAAGACGGCGATAGAGAGCATGACCAGGATAAAGGTCGGGGCCGAGTCCCGGTCTGGCTGTTGGCCCCTGATGTAGCCGGCAGCGGCGGTTCCGAGGATGCTCAGGGAGCCTAGGACGAGGCGGACATGGTCACCCGGCCGCCGGTGTGCTGCGAGATAGAAGCAACCAAATGCGGCGAGGAAGCATGTTGGCGCGGGGGACGCTATTGTGTGGTAGAGGGTGTCCATTGGAGTGGGCGAGTGGGTTATTTTCTTGGTGTGATAATTACATGCAGCATCAGGATTGACGGAAGAAGGAGCGGCGTCGATTGCATATATGCCAGCGATGCATCGCTCCGCCGTAGTTTTGTCCTTCTGTCCCTTTGTAATCTCGTCAAATTTGGGGGCGACATCTTTCCAAATATCCGTTGGCATTTGCAGTGGGTGCTTCCGACTAGATGGACTTACTGGGAGCTGGAATCAATCGGTGGTCCACTGCAGGAACACGCTGCTTACTGTCGCGTGGGGAACGCCACCGGATTGCAGGACTGAGGGCTGCCGGCCCCACCATTTCATGCAGGGCCTTCCTCCAAGCCAGGGCAAGGTAATCCTTCTCGTCACGTGCCACCCGTGACTTGGTTGCCCACTGCCCCGCCCAAGCCTCCATGACGGGTTGAATGATGTGCCCTTTTTGGGAACCGCGCGGTGATACGAGGGCGGCTCCGCGTCATCAATTGGCCTTTCTGACAGGGTGCACTTAGTGTACCACATGGTAGTCTACTGCATCGGCGGGGTGGGAACGACCCATGCATAAAGAGTTTGGTGGTTCGTTCGCGAGGTGGTGGTGCAGCGTGTAATCGATCGCCGAGCACGATTGTGCCAGAATTAAGCTTAACACCACCACGTCCCGACCTAACCGGGGATTACTGTAACAGAACCAGACGGAGCAAGACGCTCGCCTCGAGACCAAGACATTTAAACCCACGGAATCTACCATGTTTGGCATCATGAAGTTTTGTATATCCCACAACCAGCATCACCCATCAACTCCATCGACCAGCTCCATCATCTTTCAACCCATTTTGTTACCCTCCCCCTGCCCCTCTTACGAACCCCAATCCCTGCCCCTGCCCCACCCCAACCCAACCCAACCCTAAACCACCCAAAATGCCCTTCATCCCCGCCATCGTCGCCGGCGTCGCCACCGTCGCGGGCGCCGCTGCTCGCATCGCGCCCACCGTCATCCGGGCCGTCGGCGCCGCCGGCCGCGTGGGCGGCAAGGTGGCCGACATCGCCAACCAGGCCCAGAACCAGCGCAGGGGCGAGGGCGGCGGCAGCGTCGGCGACTCGATGCACCTGACGCACGACGACATCGTCGGCACGGCCGGCGTGCCCGCCCTCGAGGCCCGCCTCGAGGACTCGGATAGGCGCGAGCAGCGCCGCAACCTCGTCGGCCTGTGCGGCGTGCCGCAGTACAACTTTGACATGTGCAAGGACCAGCTCGCAAAGGGCAAGCAGGTCATGAGCTCCATCCCGAGCAAGGGTGGTAAGTTTTTTTTTTTTTGTTTCTCCCTGCCGTTGATTCTTTCCAGTATCCAGTAATACTATGCACCCCGTCCATCTACTAACAAATCCGTGTCCGCCGCAGTGGCCAAGTTCGTCAACATCCCCCCGGCCTGCATGAACCTCGCCGTCGTGCTCAGCGGCTCCTGCACGGGTGAGGGCACCAGCCCGGTGCCGTGTGGGTCAGACTGCATGCAGTACACGGGGCTCAACGACCAGCAGATGATGTTCCTCTCCAAGGCCCTCCAAGGCTGATTGGTTTTCTCTCCCTTTACGACATGGAGCT
Organism: Gaeumannomyces tritici R3-111a-1; assembly: GCF_000145635.1. NCBI lineage: Eukaryota > Fungi > Ascomycota > Sordariomycetes > Magnaporthales > Magnaporthaceae > Gaeumannomyces > Gaeumannomyces tritici. The sequence continues at coordinate 534,725 of NW_008804548.1, read as the reverse complement.
CGGCAAGTCCTTTTTCCGCATCGTCTCTCCTTTTCCTTTTGATACCCAATACCTATTAGGACTCACCTTCACAGCATCTAGAACAGTGGTCTCGAGACTTTGTTACGCATCCAGCAAACCGGAAAAAAGGCGTTAGGTGGCATGGGCGGGTTTTTATTCTCTGATTTTTTCTTAGCGCGGCGTTTGGCAAATCGGTACCTTTACTCTGCCTTTGTTTTAGTCAGGCGTTTGGCGATAGTTCTTCTCTTCCATCCATCCCTCACTTTTGGCTTCGGCGTTAGGATCATGGTTCTTTATTCTTGCTTCATACACCCTTTCAGAAAGACACTGCAAATTACACGTGTGTTGAAGCACTGGTACCAACTCCACATTTGAAACATTCGAGCCCCGAATTCCATAGCATTTGCGTGTGGGGTCTTGGCTATATTCCCACTCTCTTACTCGCTCCAGATTACGGGCACTGACGTTTACCGGCTGCTCCATATCGTCAGGCGCCGCTTTCGTAGGGCGGCGCGTGGGTGAAGGACCCCGTTGTGGGGCCATCCGTATTGACGTGCCCATACGCCAGACGGGTCGGTAGGGCGAGCGTATCTCCACTCCACCTTTATGGTTCTGTGTTTACACTAGTGTTTATGCCATAGGCCATAGCCGGTGTCAGGTCGGGCCCACACAGAAGCGATGGATGCATGCGACATCGCAATTACCTCCGGCGGGGCTTAACAGACGGGCGGAGAAGGCTTTCACGGTCCTCCAGGGGCTGGCGAGATTCTCGGTGTCCGAGACGAGGGTGAGGGAGCAGATTTGGTGTTCGGGGCGCGTGGGGCGTGGAGAAGATACAGCCGACTTTGATGAGGAAGACATGTCATGAAAGTTCGGCTCGCTGGAACTCGAATGACGACGACAGCACAAGCGAGCAACCTTCGCAGCATGTGTCTTGTGTACGGATCGCTTGTTCCTATCCCGACAGGGGTCCCCATGGACGTCGAGTTGGGAGGCGTGTGATTTCCTTGGTTATATCGGGACGGAGTCAAGATTTCGTTTCAAGCGGCGTCGCACTACTTTCGGTGCCCCCTGTCAGTGTTTTTGAGCCGGCCGTCAGCCCTGTGCGAGGTATCAATATAAAAACACGTCTTGCCCGCTGTCCTTAAACCACTTGCCTTTTCCTTCCTTCTCACTACGCATTCCGATCCGAATATCTCCTACTGTTTTTCCTTATCTCCTTTCCTTTGTATTTCCTTATCTCTCATCGCAATCAGTTTCTCCGTCTCATCCAGACCAAGGCCACCACCCAAAATGCATGTCACCAAGATTGTCCAGGCTGCCGCCCTCCTCACCGCCGGCGCCCGGGCTTCCTCCGCCCCCGCCTCCCAAGACAGCAGCCTCGAGGCCCGTGGGGTTGCAGCCGACATGTTCAAATTTAACTGGCATGTCCCCAAGGTCCCAACCTGGAAGGAGCTCCAGGAGCCGACCCCCCGCAACAAAAAAATCAAGGAGTCCCAGGACAAGCAGGTCGCCGCCGCCGCCGCCGCCAAAGCCGCCGCCGCCGAGGGCAAGAAGGCAACCCGCCGCTCAGTGGACCGCAGCCTCGAGGCCCGTGGGGTTGCAGCCGACATGTTCAAATTCAACTGGCATATTCCCAAGGTCCCAACCTGGAAGGAGCTCCAGGAGCCGACCCCTCGCAACAAAAAAATCAAGGAGTCCCAGGACAAGCAGGTCGCCGCCGCCAAAGCCAAAGCCGCCGCCGCCGCCGAGGGCACGAAGGCCACCGAGGAAAAGAAGCCCACCCGCCGCTCCATCGAAAGCGACGAGGAGTCCAAGCAAGAGGAGGGCGTCGAGGTCAAGCGCGGGGTGGCCTGGTCCGCGTGAGAGGGGCCCTCTCCACGTGGGATTTTCCTTCCTCCTGCGACCGCAGGATTTGTATGTCTGGTGTTCTGTTAGATCCATTTATCCGTCCAGGGGAACGCAGCGGCGCGAGCCTGGTATCTGAGCTAGTTGTAATTGTTGTGGCAGCTTGGAGCCTGAGATTCTGACAGAATAAAAGACCTTGGTCAAACCTTTGTGCCGAATTCATGGTGGGAAGCCCAGTGCTGCTTTAGTATCGCCTGACACCAACCAGTTGGTCTGGAGCACACTCTTTTCTTCCCCCTCTCTGCCTGCCTGGTGAGCATGTGCATGGGTAAGCCCAAGCAGTCATGGCGCGGTTGTTTTTATGGACTATACACCGTCCCGGAAATGTACTTGGGTGGCAAAGGACCAGCAGCTTGGGTTCGGGCCCAGGTCTAATCGGGATTGAGCTCCAGTGGAAGCAGCCGAGGCTGTGGTTAGATCCCCGTCTGGATTCTGCCTGTCCCGCCGTGCGCAGGAAGCCCGGCCGCGCGGAAGACAAGATAGCCCCGAGATATGACCCGCCCACCGCAAGCGGCGGCGCTCTCACAGCCGGTACATCGCAACGCCAGGATCCCAGTTGAGTCGCCTCCGACAGGAGGTCTTGCTGTGGTACCAAAAGCATGAGGAACAAGAGCTGGCAGCCCGGAGCTCGGAAATCTCCAGGCTGTAAAGGGTGTCGAGGTCTGGGTTTTCCTGTTAACTTCGCTTGACAACGGGCCTCCCACTGGGCGCGGGGCGCGGGATTGGAGGATGTTGTTGACCATGTCGATCGTCCAGCAAATGTTCGCCCGGGGCGGTGCTGCTCAGGACCTTGCCGCGCCAGGGCCTGGTACCCGTAGGACGACTGCATGGCCAAGGCCACGGTCTACTCGACCCTCCTCGGCCTGCCGGTGGCGGCGTTGAGGCGGCCGAATATCTGGGTCCATGATGGACACGCTCCAGCCCGCCTGCAGCAGGACGCGGCCGCTGCAGGCGTGGTGAAAGCTGATGCCGTAGGACACCATGGCCGTCGACGCGACGAGGCCATCGATGCTGGGAGGTCTAACAGCTGGACCTGAGCTTTATGAGCTCCCGCACCGCCTCCATCTGCGTCGTCGTCACGCCCCCTCCCCGAACGCGTCCCGGGCCGGAGTCAGGACTGAATAGGCCGCGGCGGAGCAAAACTCGGCGGCTGTGGCGGTGGAAAGTTGTCGCCCAGCTCCTCGGTGCAACCCGAGGCGGGAACAGGAACAGGACGTACATGTTGAATCAGGGCTGCCGCTGCATGTGCCGTAGCAGCTCGAGGCCGACGGCGTCCATGAGCTTCGTCGCTGGCGCGCAGGCTTTTGTGGCTCCGGCGCGGGCGCATTCCGGATCTCGTCGTGCGCCGAGGGCCCGACGAAGCGTCGCACGATCTAGTTGACGCTGCGATGGTAGTGTTGGTCTCGGCGGACGACGCGGTTCGAGCTCCTCGATGCTGGGGCCGTCGGACGTGCCGTTGCGGATAAAGGTCTGAGATCCCTGGTAAAACTATTATGAGCTGCCTCGTTGAAGCTCCCAAGTTTGCAACTTTATACCTCCCATCCGCCCTCGCCAATACACTTCGCTCATCTAAGTACCAGACTCCAATGGCCAGGCCATATAACACGATTTCGGGTGCGCCGCTTATTTAATAGGCAATATGGTTTACCTGAAACAGAGCTTTGTGCTTTTACAGCACTGCCAATATTTGCTGCGGTTTTCGTCTGTCATAGCTTTACATTCGTTTACTGTACAGGAGGAGGTACCGCATAAGAAGGAGGAACAATACCTACGTATGGGGGCAGAAATGTTGGACCGGGAATGGTGGGGTTGAATGCGGGAAATGACGCGGCGTTGCTGGTAGTTCTTGCTGAGAGCGTTGGCGGCGAGCTGACTGGAAACGGCTTTGCAGTCATGGGGTAGAGGGGGAGCACATCTCGATTTATTTGACCTTTTCGGCCTACAGGCCGCAAGGAATAGCCTCTCCTCTAACTATCTAGTGCTGGAAACCCCAACCCTCCGGTTTGATGGCCGCTTGATGAGGTGGTGAAAATAGATCCCGTCGAGCCGCGGCTCGGCTTCAGATATTCGGTGGGCCGGCGACTTGGTTCTCGAGGAACCGGCGGTAGAGGGAACGGTATGACTCCGGATACTGGGCAAAAGCCCACCTGCCAGGGTCCTGCTGCATCATGTCCCCGAGCCTGGCATCCTTCAGGTACAAAGGGGCCTTTCCCTTTCTATCCTGCCCGTACATGAGGCAGCCCTTGGCGATGAGGCGATGCTGGAGCTCGCGGAGCTCCTCCAGACGCAAAGTCGGGCAGACCCTTCCGTCATTCCTGGCAACCTGCTGCTCAAATGTGACTTGGCCTTGGTTGGCGCCTTGCGGGGCGCCCTTCTGCCACCAGGCGGTGACGCCGGCCAAGATCCGCTTCGCAGGGTCATCGATCTCCGGGCGGTTCCAGAGATAGGGCGTGGCGGGTGTGGCGGGCGTGGCCGTGCTATGGACCTCGAGGATCATGCCGCAGACGGCCTCGACGTCGTCGGCAGTCTTGAGGTGCTCGGGCAGGCGGACGGGGACGGCCTGGAGGGCAGTGACAATCATGGCCATGTGCTCGGGCATGAGGACGCTGATGTCTTGGATTGCAATGGCGATCTCGGGGTCATTTTCAATGATGCGCCGGACCATTACCTGCATTTCTTGCTGCGATAAGATGTGCTGAGAACTGCCAGGCGTGGCCGGGAGAGGCGTTATGGCCTGGTCTGCCTCGCTCATCGGCTGAGAGCCCTGCATACATTTGGTTAGTTTGAACAAGTAGGAAGCAAGTTCCAGCAGAGAGATGATACGTACCATCTGAGCATCCATCTCGCCCTTGGCTTTCATCTTGATACCGGCTTCCTTTCCGGCCTTGTCCTCCAGCTCGCTGTCATCTTCTGGCTCGCTTTCGAACCGCTTCTGCTTGCTGATCTTCATAATCTTGCCAGCTCTGGTCTTCTTGGCGACCTTCATCTTCTTGCTGGCGTTTGTCTTTTTGTCGGCTTTCATCTTCTTGTCAACAATCGTGTTGGGCATCGCTTTCCGACCAAAGTGCCTGGAGAACTGAGCAACGACTACGACCGTGAAAAAAGAGGGAGAATGGAAACAGATGAAGCGCTGATGTTGTATGACAATGGGCCTGGGCGATGACTGGAAAAGGCGGCTGAGGAAAAAAAGGGTGGAAAGGAAAAAAGAAAATTGACCGAGATCGGGGAGGAGGGGAGCATGTGGAAGAGCGTAGAAGGCAGGAAAAGTTTCTGCCCCTCCGTATCAAACCGCCCGGCCTTGAGGATGGGGAAGGCACGCTTGAGCAGGTGGTCTTTTACGGACGGGAGCCAAACCATACCTCTTTCGGTAACGGGAAAAATATGCTAGCTAACAGTTCAAAAGCAATATTTATTACGAAAGCCAGTAGATAAAAGAAAGTAGGTATCAAATTCCACGCTAACATCGAGAAGGAAGCCTAAATTGTACGTATATTCCTTTTCTGGAAACCTAATTTTTAATTGTTCTCGCTAACCGGCATGTTAGACACCCGCGAGCACGCTCAACATGTCGGCCTCTCAACCGGCGTACGAAACAGACGAGGCAATAATGCCCATGGTGCCTCTCCCGGGCTCGCTTGCCAGTCCTGATCGCCTCTCAACTGAGGAAGCGCGGGCAATGGTCGAGCGCGCCATCGAGCGCAACCCCGAACTCGCCGCTGCCGCCCAAGTCTTCCCCAAGTGCCTGCCCACGCAGCACCACATTATCTCTGCCCTCCGAGCCATCCCCGATCGCCTGCCCAAGTACCTCGAGACTGCCGAGGACGTCGCCGCCATCTGTGACAAGATCACCGAGGCATTCGGTCCAGAGCCCGACTGTATCAGGAAGAGGGCTGAGGACATCTTGCACGACATCACCACCTGGTGGCATCACGGCGCTCCGCGAAATGGCAGTTACGATGAAATTAACTACAAGCGGCAAGAAATCAGGAATCATGGAAGAGACTGCCCGACTTTGCATCCGGAGGAGGTCCTCGAGCTTCAGCATCTCACCCTAGCGACGGATTGCATCAAGTCCCCGCACAACACCAAGCAACCGACACGGAAGAAGTGTCCGCCCTTCCTGATGGCTGCCAGGATCCGCAATATCCTGAACCCCGTCCCCAAGCTGGGTCGGTTCATACACTACCCAGAGGAGTACCGCGTCCTCTACCGCGGCATCGTCGATAGCCGAGTTCCGCCCGAGCCCGTCCCGGTCGATGTCAGGGCGGGTTCAGCTGCAGGCAGGAAGCGCGGCCCCGCGGAGGCCCAAGACGCGCCCGCCAGCCGCAAGCGCCGCGGTCCTCGAGGCCGTGGTCGCGCCGCTGGGATTTGAGAGCTCTTGAGCCATCTCCCACAGGAAGCGCCATAGAGGGCCCCAAGGCCAAGTTTTTCCAAGGTTAGTCAGGCCCCAGCCAAAACCTGTCGTTGCGGACAAGTTCCGAGATCACACGCAAGACTATTGGGAGCTACCCGTGTTGGAGTTCCCAAGTTTTCAACTTGCTATGGAATCATTCCTTATATCTTCGCCAGTCCACTTTGCTAATATACGCTGCAGGTTCCAATGGCCATACCATATCCAATGGTTTCGGGCGCGCTGGGTACTTATTCAAAAGGCGATGTAGCTAGGTAGTTCAATGGAACTTTGTGCCTTTAAAGCACCGCCCAGGGATCTTTCCTGCCACTTGAGCGTGTTCCAGCCTCAGATTCACCCCCAAGACGATAGGACCGAGGCCAGCCAACTGGCACCTGCGCGTGGGTGAGGGCTTCTACGGCAACGCCAGGGACTCCCTGGCAGGGAGACTATTCATCAGATTAGACACATGGATATTGATGTGTCCTGCGCTGAGCAAGGCCATGATATGGCTGAGGGACAGCTAAGGTATCTTCTCCTCATATGGCTGACTTTTAATGTGATTATTTACTACAGGCGCATCATGCTCGAGAACTCAGTGGTAGTCGTGGTGGTGGTGATACGAAGCTCTTCGCTGCCTGAGGCATCAAATTCGGTCGTCATCACATCGCCCCCGCCTGCAACAGAAGCTGACGTGCGTCTCGCCGCACCATCTTCCCGACTACCCCAATAAGCTTGAGGCCCGGCCATCTCTCTCACGTTAAAGAGCCAGGAATATGTCGACCAGGCCAGTCAAGTCCTGCACCGAGTGCAAACAAGCCAAGGTGTGTACGTCGACTGTGCCCACGGTCGGCCACAGAAGCTGACGGTGGACGCAGCTGCGATGCGACTCCAAAGACAGGTTCCCAAGTTCCTGCTCCCGGTGCCATGCCCGACAGCTGCTGTGCACCGTGGACACTACATTCAAGAGAACGCCAGCCAGACGGTGCGTTGATGCTTTCCCTGTTTGCTTCCTGGGCAATGGCTGACGAATGAGACGGTGTACCTTGACGTCCGGCAGACGACTGCAAGCAATGAGCCAAGAGCTTCAGACTCTGCGCCGTCAGCACCAGAGCCATGACGCCGCCGACCTGGCATCTCAACCTAGATCAATCGCAGCCAAGACAGACGAGGCGGACTCGTGGGATGCCAGCCCAGATAGCCTCGTCCTGGATCCAGGAATGCTCGTTCTCGACGGCGGTGCCCAGCTTCCGGCCACCATAGCCATAGAAGCATTCACGGCGTGAGTACGGATTGAGGCGGGATTTCATGGCGAGCCGGACGGTGCAGCCTGCTGACGGCGCCTCTTGTCAAGACAGCTTCGTGAGCGTGTTCAGACCCCAGATGCCCATCCCGGGCTCCATATCTATGCGCTCAATGCACCGCTCGCAGCCGCTGCTCTTCTGGACCATCGTCCTGGTCGTCGCCACCCACTCTCCGAGCCCGGCGTTCGACGGCGTGCTCGAGCTGCTCCGGCGGCCCTACGAAGCCATGCTGCAGCGCCAAGTCCTCCAGTCACCGTTGCCGCTGCATGGAATCCAGGCCCTCCTGCTGCTCTGCCAGTGGCCCCTCCCGTGCGACAAGCAGTCCCAGGACCCCAGCTGGCTGTACTGCGGCCTCGCCGTCCACGGCGGCCGCTTCATGGGCCTCGACCGCCACCACCAAGAGCAGCAGGCGGCGGAGCCGCCACTCGCGAGCCTTGGCGTTTCTGCCGCCCATGCGCCTCGCGCCGTCCGCGTCAACACCTGGCTCGCCTGCTTTGCCGTCTCCGCATCGTATGTGCCTCTCTCTCTCCCTCTCTTCCTCCCTCTCTCCATCAGTTCGCGAACCATCTCGTGGCATGCTTCTGACAAGGCGAAAGACTCGCCATGCACTTGGGCCTGCCGCCACCTATCGACTCTGCTCTAGACCTTGCCGTTATCCATGCCGCCCTGCCATACGCCCCTGCGACCTTTGTCAGCCATGTTAAGATCCAGATGGCGGCGGTCAAGTTTCTGACACTGCTCAACCACGACATTGACAGCCCCGGCTTGTCGTCAATACTCGGCCACGCGGACTCTGAGCTCGAGGCGACCAAGAGGGAGGCGCAATCTCCCGCGATGGAAGCCGTCGATGCTGGTCTGGGGAGACTCCTCGAGTTGAACGTCCTGAGCGTCAAGATACACCTCTACGCCCTTGTACTCGCGAAACATCATCAAAACCTTACAGGCAGTTCTGCATACTCCATGATCCACGCAGTCCCGAGCAGGGCACTCGATGTCGCGATTCGGTTCATCGACCTCTCGACCTGGGATCTGCGCAACATGGGCTGCCCCGGGGACAGGCTGCCGGCTCAAGAGCATCACCTGCCGGACGCTGCTGCTCTGCGTGTCAAGCTGAAACGGCAGTGCCTGCCCAAGAACCATTTCCGGTGTCTCGCGCTGGCAACGGCAATCCTACTCAGATTCTTTCGCAAGCAGCAACAATCTTCAGACGGCAACAAGACAAATGAGCTCGGTGGCGACCTCGGGGTTTCGGTGGCGAACCGCATCGCCATGTCGCAGCGGTTCGTCAAGGCGTGCGCCGGACACGACTTGGACGAGTTTGGTCGGATGGCGACTGTCTTCGAGGCCCTAGCTACGCAGCAGCAACAGCAGCAGCAGCAGCAGCAGCAGACGGAAGGACAGGCATCCACAGGCGCCTCCAACTCGGATGCGATGACGAGCCCTCGGCTCCAAGTCACCCAGCGGATGGGGGTCTCGATCCTACTAGACTCGATAACCACATCACACCAGGTCCGTGGCAAGGCCGTCCACGTCCAGGACGAGGTGGCTTCTCTCGGCGAGACGGGACAGACCTTTAGCCAGGACACTGTCACGGCGCCGGCCCCCGACGACGGTTGGGGCCAGATGGTAGACTTTGACCCGATGTGGGGACTACCAAACGGCCCATTCTCGAGCATACTGGACATGGACCCGGCCTGGTTTGACATGGAAGACCTAAGAAACAGCCAGTACTTGTGATTGAGGGCTTTCATAACTCGATCGATCGGCTACAACCGCCTGGAAACATTAAATACTATCTGTGACTCGATAGAGACCGAACCCCAGATCACTTGACCAACACCGTTCCAAACCAGGCTACCCACCCATCACTGTGACCCGACAGCCCCGACAGCCACCGTCGGTATCTCAATATCCGCAAGCCCGAGGTGCTCTTGGGACCCGTGGACATCGTCCTCCATGAACCCGCCCGCCGCCGCGACGCTCTTTCCCCCGCCCGGGCGGCAGCGGCGCCGCGGGACGGTCACCTTGAAGGCCGCGGCGGCGTCCCAGAAGCCCATCCAGACGACATCGGTCTCGGCCACGCCCAGCGCCCCCGCGATCCTCTGCCTAGAGAGCACCCCGGAGTCCCGGACGCGGACGTAGTCGTCGCGGGAGGCGAAGATGGCGTCGAGCGTGATCTCGTAGGGCCCGGCGTTTTTGGACCGCAGGACCTGGCATAGGTCAAAGAGCGTCGTCTGTCGTGGCGACGACGACGGCGGCGGCGGCGGCGGGCAAGTTGAAGCAGCAGCCTGGGTAGCGTTGTTGGAAGAGGGACCGTCTCCGGAGCAGCCGCCGGACTGCGCGCTGCCGCCTCCGACGTCACGGCTGTGTGCTGCCACGCCGCGCGCGCCGGAATACGTCACTGCCTTTCGCGAGGGCTTCGGCGGGCCTGGGCCGAAAATGGCAACCTCTCCGCGGAAAAGAGGTGACTTTCCCTTTCCATCACCTTTCTCGTCCGCCAACGCGTGGCCACCGCCGCCGGCCATGGCTAGACGCTCTTCCCCAGGCTCCAGGTCCATGAGGTGGTAGAGCGAGAACTCGGCACAGGGACCCGCCTCGATCTCCATGAGGCCGCCGATGCCAAAGCCTAGGTTCCCCGACGTCGCCTTTTGTCCCGGATACGGAGCATGCTGTTATTGCACGCTCATTGGGATGATTAGTACTCTGTACCAGTCTCGCAGATCAAGGCCTTGTGCTCACGATCATGGCGATCCTCGCTTTCGAGACGATGCTGTTGGCCAGCTCCTGGGTCGGCGCCAGCGCCTCTGCAATGATGAAGACGGCACCGCGACTGCGGCTGCCAGTCATGAGCCCGCGGGTAGCAATGGTGGCGGCGGCGGCGGCAGCAGCAGCTTCACGCCCATAAGAGTGAAAGCCGAGCTCCCAGGCGTCTTCATTGAGGTCGGAATGCTGCGCGGCGACGTACGCTTTGACACGCGCCAGCACATCGTCCAAGATGGATATCAAAACGCCTGCGATGGGCGGAAGTGTGTGGGGGTCGCCATCAGCTTAGCACACCGAAACGGCCAGTAAAAGCGAGTAGACAACCTTGTCGAGAGAAAAACTCACGATCCTTGACGCTACCCATAGCGATAGCGCGGTATCCCACCACCCGCGCGGCCTCGAGCTTGACAGCGTAGCAGGGCCGCCCAGTACTATTACTGCCACCATCGCGGGACCGGACGAAGACGGCTCCGTCCACCCTCACCGCCCTCGCGCGCTCGCCTCCGTCTTCGCCAAGCCCCGACAACTGCCTGTACTTGGCCGCCCCCAGGCGGAGCTCGCCCCCGGGCCCGCGCAGGATGTCGGGGCGCGTGTTCTCGTACAGCGCGTGGGCGGCCACCGAGGCTGGGGTGCAGCGGGACCCGGGCGCCACGGGCATGACATCGAAGACGCCGTCGGGGTAGACGGTGGCCGTGGCGCCGGGACACTTGGGGGTGGCGCAGAGGCCGCCGCACTCCATTATCTTGCCCATGTGCAGGAAGCCGCCCATCACACGAGGGTCTATCTCGCCGTCGTCGCCGCTTCTCTTCTGGAGGAGCCGCAGCTGGTGGATGCACCAGGCGGCGTAGGGGGCAGGGTCGTACGCCCTGCCGCCGACGATGACGTCAAAGTCGGGATGTGCGCCCATGGCGTCGACAAAGGGCTCCGGCCCCATCTGGGCGACGATGCGCGGGCTGGCGTTGATGTCATCCGCTGTCGCGGGGGGCACGCAGGGCCCACACCCAACGAGGAGGCCTTGGTCGAGACGGCCCAAGACTGTCCTCTTGTCGATGCCGGCGAACAGCGAGATGGTCTTGAAGCGGTAGTTTCTAGGGAAGACCTTTCAGACACATCGCAATCAAATCACACTACCTGCGCAAAAGATGGGCGCTGAAACTCACTCGTTGCCGGCCTCGGAGCAGATCTCCCTGATGATCTCGCCCATCTCCCGCACGTGCTCGTCCGAGCCGTCGCCGCCGGCGGAAGCAAACAACAAGGGCACGTGGAACTCGTGGCACAGGCGGAGCAACCTCGATAGCTCCCGGACGTAGGCGGCGCGGGGCGACGTCATGGAGCCCATGGCCAGCTTCTGAGGCCCGCTGTCGGTCGAGCCCGAGTCCAGGATGAGGGCGGTCGGCACGCCGGTCAATGTCAGGCGCGCGAGCTCCTGCCGGGTCAGGTCCTCGTCGAAGCCATAGCCCATCATGCCTACGGGCGTGTGGATGTGGCAGAGCGGCTGCTGCTGTAAGGGGATAGCAACGTGAGCAGTCATTGTTACTCGCGAGTGGCTTGAAGGCTCCATGGGGGAACAAGAGCGACGGACGGATAGCGATAGATGATAGTACAAGAAAACGACGAGTTCCACAGTCAAGCGAACAACATTGGAGTCTTAAGTCGTCGTGATACCTGAGTCGAGCCTCGGCGGGTTCTGTTGGGCCTCATGAATCCCGCCGGGAATAGTCATCATGCTGCCGCCCCGAGGCCTGATGGAGCAACACCAAGGGGCAGAAGCCCTCGGGTCATCCCAAAAACCAGCGGCATCTTGGCTGCGTCGTCGGTCCGAATAGGTCCCCGTCGTTGCTACGGCCGAGCGGTTTTCGCATTGTTGAGCGGTTTTCGCATTATCGAGCGAAATCCGCACATCAACGTGATTGGCTGTCCAACCCGGCCCCTGCATCGCCCGGATATACACACGAATCCTACAGCGACTGGCCAGGGAAATTTGTTCAAAGTCAGCACGTCGCACTTTCGGACTCGAACTTCCTATCGTAGAGCAGGGGATACCCGAAGACTTGCATCTATGCAGACAAGTAGCTGTATCTTATCCAAGGTGGCAGTGCGGGCGAACTGCCGACACAAGGCCGAGAACCTAGATCGGCTTGTGGAAGAAGATATATATAGGTGGAACATGGACCGTTGTTGATGACTAGAATCGATAGGTAGTCAACTTCCATTTCCTGCACAAGATTAGCCCATGCACTTTTATCCACTTTGACGGTCCTTCACAACAAAACCGGCTTTGTCTTTTCGTCTACCCTATAGCCCAAAGCCCTGGACTGGACATAGCGGGCATCATGTCACAGGCGAACAGGCTTGAGCATACGCCACAGCACAACGGAGCTGCTGCCAAAATCCCCAAAGGCACCTACTCAGCTACCCCGTCCATGATGTTCGTGGAGCAGGCAGGAACATCGAGATCAGGCACCCCAGGCTCGCAACAATCAACCTCCCCGGCGCCTGATCAGCAGCATCAGCCCGAGTACTCACTGGAGCAGCCCCTGCCCCTCTTCCAGGCTGTCAGGCGCTTCCCCAAGGTGGTCATGTACTGCATGGGCATCACGCTGGCCGTCATCGGGTGGGGCTACGACCTGGCCGTCGTCGGGGCCATCCCAGCCGTCGATCCCTTCCTCGCCGACTACGGCTCCCCCAGCGATGCAACGCCCGGCGGCGAGCTCATCGTGCCGGCCCACTGGCTGTCACTCTGGCTGGCCCTGCCTCCCGTCGCCTCGGCCCTTGGCGCTGTCGTCGCCGGCTGGTTCGGCAACCGCGCCGGCCGCCGCGCCAGCCTCATGCTGGGCTGCGCCGTCTCGTCCCTCGCCGTGGCCGGCATCTTCTCGTCGAACCGGCTGCCGACGCTGGACGGGCGCAGGGCCCTCTTCACGGCCGCCATCTCGCTGCAGGGCTTCTCGGTCGGCGTGATCAAGACGACCTGCGTGACCTACGTGTCCGAGAACGCACCGACGGCGCTGCGCGGACCCGCCATGGGGCTGTTCCCGACCTTTACGCTCGTCGGGCAGCTCATCGGGGCGGCCACCGTGTTCACAATCAGCAGGAAGGCGGACAAGGGCCAGGGCGGCGCCGGATACGCCGCCGCCTTTGCGTCCCAGTGGGCCTTTGCGTTCCTCGTCTTCGCGCTGGCGTGCTTCGCGCCCGAGAGCCCCGCGCACCTGATCCGCAGGGCCACCGCCGGGAGCGCCGGGGTGATGGTGGACGAGCTCATGGAAAAGAAAGCGCTGGCGTCGTGCACGAGGTTGTTCGCGCCCGCGGTCGACGCGCGGGCCGCGCTGCGGAGCATCGCGCGCACCGTCGAGGAGGAGCAGAAGGCGGCGGCGTCTAGACGTGGCGGCGGCGGGGCCGCGACGTACGCAGCGTGCTTCCGGGGCCCGGACCTGCGGCGCACGCTGATCGTGGCGCTGGCCAGCTCGACGCCGTCCATCTTCGGGCTCGACCTGCTCTCCAACGCCAGCATCTTCCTCAAGTCGGTCGGCATGGGCTCGAGCACCAGCCTGCTGTTCATGATGGCCGGCATCGTCGCGGGCATGGCGGCCAACCTGGCGGGCATCTGGGTAGTGTCGCGCGTGGGCCGCCGGCGGCTGATACTCACGTCGTTGGCCTTTATCGCCGTGTGCTGGGGCGCCATGGGCGTTACGGGCATCTGGGGGCCTCGGTCGGTCAAGGCAGGCGACGGCGGCGGCCAGGGCGAGGCGGTCGGGAGGCTTGCCTGGGCAGCGGCGGCGTGCATGATGTCGGCGCTGGTGGCGGCGGGGCTGGGCTGCTGGCCGGCCAGCTTCGCCGTGGCGGGCGAGACGAGCTCGCTGCAGCTGCGGGCACCGACCCAGGGCGTCGGCGGCGTAGCCACGCAGGCGGCCTCGACGGCCATGGCGGTGGCGCTGCCCTTCGTCTTCGGCCCGGACGCCGCGGCGCTGGGTCTCAAGACGGGCTTCGTCATGTGTGGCGTCTCCGTCGCCGGCCTCGCGCTTCACTGGCTGTTTCTCCCCGAGATGAAAGATCGCACCATGGCGGAGCTGGACGCTATGTTTGAGATGAAGATGCCGACGAGGGAGTTCCGGCACTGGAGGGAAAGCGACGAAAGGCGGGAAGAATGACGCGGAAGCCGATGGCCAACTCTTTGCTACACAGGCGCGCAAGCTTTTGGACTTTTAGAAGTGAGAGCACCGACGAGTCGTATGTTGTCCGGTCTATTTTACGCGGCCTGCTACCCCTCACACGACCGCATGTTCGGCATCACTGCGGGAGGTCGCTTTTGCCTCCTTTCCAGAGGAGCCAGAGCCGGAGACGTGGTTTGCATCCCCCATGGGAATAGGGTGCCTGCGCTTCTTCGAAAGACGGGGAGTTACTAACACGAGTGTTGCGTTTACGGTTTCATACATGAACATGCTGACTTGATGGCTGATATGGTACCTCGACATTTTAATTCACGGCGACGAAAAGACTGGAATTGTTGCGCATATAAACCGTACGCGCTTGATTATTATAAACACAATCTGTTTAACTAGGCAGCCTTCTATAACCTTAAAAACAAGAAAAAGAAACAAGGAAAAGAGTTTAAGATCGGGAGCCTTTGCCAAGCAAACCGCGTAACCAACTTGACAACCTCGAGAACCGCGTCCTTGCGAACGCCCGAACCCCGGGAGAAGCTTCCCGATGAAGACTCTGGCCTAGGTCAACTGCTGCAAGACTGCTGGAAACGCTCTTGGCTTGCTTCGGATCGACGGAGATATCATGACTCCGACCTAGGTCAACTGCTGCAAGATTGTGGGGAACGCCCTTGGGGTTGGCGCCTCCCCGCAGCAGGACCTGCTGGCCAAGGTCAACTGCTGCAGGACTGTTGGAAACACTCTTGGCTTGCTTCGGATCGATGGAGATATCATGATTCTGG
Organism: Gaeumannomyces tritici R3-111a-1; assembly: GCF_000145635.1. NCBI lineage: Eukaryota > Fungi > Ascomycota > Sordariomycetes > Magnaporthales > Magnaporthaceae > Gaeumannomyces > Gaeumannomyces tritici. Next base: position 519,421 of record NW_008804548.1, on the reverse strand, counting down.
CCAGGGCCAACTGTTGCAAGATCGTGGGGAACGTCCTTAGCATAGCTCGCCTTAGCATGCCTTGGGTCGACAAAGAAATGATCGATACACGCCATGTACTCCTGCGGCAGCGCGCGATGGAGAATCTCACGCGAGGAGAACGGTTCGTACCCAAAGTCGAACCTGGCCGCGACGTCTGCACCGCTGTCCAGGAAATCCTGGATGATGTGATACAGGCTGGGATCCTTTTCCTCGCGGCGGCTGACAGATATACTAATATTGTAAACGTCTTGCAAAAGCAATTCCCAGTTGGATTGATACCCGCTGACCTGGTCGTTGGGGTTGGCGCCTCCTCGCAGCAGGACCTGGACCATGGGTCGATCGGCACCCTCCACGGCGACCCGCAGCAACTGCGCGAGAAGAAGTGGCTCGTTTGGCCGGGAACCGAGTTCCTGGTTCACGTACCGACAAAGGCCGTATTTTGCGCAGACGTGCAAAAACTTCGTGCAGGCCGGCCTCAGGCTACAGCTCTTCCCAAACCCTTCGCGTAAGAGGGATGATAGCATTGTGTGATAGAAGTTGTCCCGAATAACCTTTTCGAGGCCGCGTAACGCCGCGTCGAGCTGATCCAGGAACCGCCCCAGCAGAGCCGGTTCGCAATCTGAACCTGGGTTGTCATTCAGGGCTCTGCAGTGGGAGAGAAACAAATCAAGCAAGCGGGTAATATAGCCTGCTTCTCCGAACATAAAATATCTGTGCGGCGCGGTCTTCATCTGCGACAAGATAGCGCCACAGATGATCACATCAGTGCCGGGGGCCGGGGGATCCCAGGTGGCGAGAAAGGCCTGCGTCTCGGCCCTGGCGAGGAAGTCCTTGGCGGTGCGGTGGAGAAAGTCCACTTTCCACCCAAAGTGGATGCTGTAAGACAACCTGCTTTCATCGACCGAAGGAAGCTGGGAGTGAACCTCGAGGAGGCCCTTGCAGCAGGCATTAAGCCGCTTCCGCATCTGCTTGTGTCGCTTGATAGCCTGTTGGACGTTGACCGGAGGGCCAATCTCAAGCTCACAGGCATAGTCGGCATCCCCTTGCTCCATAAACCAGTAGGTCATGAGAGGCAGTGGATCGTGGGCGTTTAGCGCCGCGGCGAAGATGCGCGCGGATTGCTGCTGGTAAAACTCTGGGACGTCGGAGAGTAGAATCTTCTTAAAGTATTCGTTGAGGTCTCGCGGCAGCTGTCGAAGCCGTACCTGGAGGTCCTTGATACTGTCGCCGTTGACGAGCCCCTCCTGGAACGACCGGACGACTAGTATGATCCAGAGAAAGACACCTTGGGCGGCCTCGATGATCTCATTGATCAGGTTGCGTCCGGCCCCGTCCTCCTCCTCTAGCTCATGGTAGTTGACATCGTTCTCGAAAGTGTCGCAAACGTACTTCTGAATATCCTCCCGGGTGAGGTCTTGCATGTAAAGCTTACGGGAGCCGGATTGACCGAATTTGTCTTCGAATTCGTTCCACGGACGGCTGGAGATGCAAATCTTGACGTTGGGGATGGACCGAAGGATGCCGATCAAATCTATTATGTCCTTGGGTTGGCCTTCAAACTCGTCGAGCCCGTCGATAAAGAAGCAACACTTCTCGTTAGACGCGGCGAGCAATTCACACGCCCTGCGCAGGACGGATATCAGGCCCAGCACGCTTGTCGCTGGGTTTGGTACCTGGAAAGTCCTGTCCCATGTCCCTGGGTGACTGGCGGTGCTCGAGTGGCGTTGCAGCTGCGTGTGCCCGATATCGGGGTAGATGTGCTCGATGAGTTCCGGGGACTGTCGTAGGATCTGATAAAGTAGAGACCGGAGGAGCCCCTGCTGCGACTTCTGCAGGGACTGCTTGGCGGCGTTCCAGAAAAAGAAACCCGCCATGATGAGTCGGTCATCCTGGGCCCAGGCTTGCAGCCTCCGCCTGGTCTCTCGATGCATACAAATGTACTTCATCAACGTCGACTTGCCGGAGCCGGGCTTACCCGAAACCCAGAACAAGTCCTCAGCCGATGTGAGCCATTCGGCAAAGGAAGAGAGAGGCGCGTCCTTCTCAAGTTGTGTCCCAAATACCCAGCAAAAGCTCTTGGAATGCGCCAATCGTATGCCCTCGTACCGGTCATCAATGGTGTCGAATCTCAGCTTGTCTAGCACGGCCTGCTCGGCTGAATACTGAACCTCCTTCTCAGCAACATGGAGGAGAGCCGACATTGGAGCCCTGTGGGATTCATCTCCGTGCAGCTCCTTTTTGAGACCGTCGTACGCGCCCTGAAGCCGGCCCCTCAGATCCTGGATATCCTTAGCCCTAGCGGCCTCAAGTCGGCGATTGTGTGCGGCGAGAAGGTCCAGCTTCCTAAAAATCTGGCGTTGTTGCGAGGCCATCAATTCAGAGTTGAGGGCTTTGCTGAGCTTGTCCATCCTCTTCTGTAAATCCTCGATCTTCCCGGCCTTCCAGACGGTCCTCAGAGCTTGGTGGAAGGATTTCCACTTATGCTTCCCTCCCTGGAGCTTCAGGGAGTCGAGGGCGCCGAGCAGCTCATTTGCGATCTCGATTGAAGACGTGGCGAGCTTTCCAACGCCGCCATCGGTGTGCGTGTGTGCTGGGTCCTCGTCATCGTCGCCGTCTTGTGGCGGACGGATCCCTTCGGCCAGGCCGCGCAGTTGCTGTGCGATCGCTTCGAGCTCCACGTATTCCGACTTTGCGCCCTGCTGAGAGAGCTCGCGGGCCGAGGAGATGAGCCGTCCCGTGACCTCGACAAATTGCAAGATGTTGGCTGCAAGTCCGAGCGCGGTGAGGGCATCCATGTTGGTGCGAGGTGCAGAAGTTCGGGGAGGTTAGGGAGGTTAGAAATGGAAATACGGAGCAGGCTTTGAAACCGGGCACCCGACTTGACCATCGATTCCTCAAAATCATGCGTGCTTGCCTCGGGCAACACCGCCATCTCATCAGCCATAGGCTGGAATTTGCCGCTGTTGGCTTGCATAGCGCCGAACATGATTGGTGGCAGCCAAGTTGGGAAATGCCGAGCAGTTACCTCATTCAGTAAGCCGAAGATATCTCATTGTCGCTTTGCGCTCTACAAGGCTCTGTCAAAAGCGTCAAGCAGCCTTCTCAGTGCCTTTTTCACTTGGCTCTCGAGGTCTCTAATACACCTTGTGGGTCCAGTTGTCAGGAGTGACCCCTGGAGTCGACTCGATGTCAACCATCTGACTTGATAAACTCGCTCCCAGAATATGAGGAGGAGTCTTCTCATTGACAGAAAGCTTCCCAGTACAGTTCACGGAACCCGCCCACGTCCTAGGCAAATACTTCGAAGTCGCACTTAAAACACAAAAGCGCCCAATCACAACATCCCACCCGCCCTCTTGGCGGCGACAAGCTGCGTAAAATTCGCGATGCGCCCCGCCGCAAGGTCAAAGGCGACACGGGCCTTGTTGTCGTGGATGGCGATGGTGCTCGTGTTGCTCGACGGCGTGGTGGGCGCGCGCGCGCTCGACGCCCACGCGATGGTGACGGCCGCGCCCGCCGGGTCGACGCTCCCGCCCGTCCACGCGCTGCAGCCGCTGCACAGCGCGTCGAGGCGCCAGTGCGTCGCGTTGGTCGTCGACGTGCCGAAGACGGCGTAGCTCGCCCCCGGGTAGGGCGACGGGGCGGTGCGGGAGCTGTTTGAGCCGCGTGTTAGATGCAAGTGCGCACATACATACTGAACCAGGAGAGAGGAACGAAAGCGCGCTCACACTGCTCGCCGGCTGCTCACGACGGCGCCCGTCCCGCCGTTGGAGTAGGCGATGGTGAGCGGGTTGTTGGTCATCTGGCCGCCCCAGGCCAGCGCGGCCCAGCCGACGGCGCGGGGCGCCACGATCTGGATCAGCACGTCGAAGGCTGTGCCCCGGGCCGCCGTGTCGGGCACGGCGACGCGGTAGGCGACGCGCTGTGTGCTGACGAACTCGGAGTAGCACACGGGCCCGTCGCAAAACTTGGCTGCTTGCACGACGGTCGGGGCGGCTGCGAAGAGCGCCAAGGCCGCTGTTGCAGACTGTAAAAGGAAACCCATCTCAGCTTGCTGTGATCTTATCGGAACTATGTTCAGGTCTTGATCTCCTCTGCTTTGCGCAGCTTCCGAGATCGGGCTGGCGAGCTGTTCAACGGGCGCGGACAGAAGCGAAGGCTAGTTCAGCTCCAGATCAGGATGGCGTCAACCGACAGATATAGGACAGACATCCTAGTGCAACCGCAATGGTCTCTCGCCCATATTTGGTGTGACGGAAAGGGTCGGCGGACCCCATGTGTGGTCCACGAAGGGCATTGTGGGATTTTTAGCCGGATAGTGCAAGGAGACAATGCGAAAGATGAACCTCCAATTGCCTCCTATATATGAGCAATATGCCGGTCTGTCCAGGCACTCGGCGACCTAGCCAGTCAGTGGCAAACAAGAGATACAGAGTGGTCGGCATTGGTGGCTGCAGTTTGGCTACCAAGTAACAGCCACCGAGGGGCGAGGAGTATGGCACGGCACTTGCATCCAGGGCCTTGCCTTGCTGGGAGAGAGACTGCCATTGCGATGCGGCGGCCAAGAGGCGGGAAGCAGCGGTCACGATGATGAATTCGCATACAAACGCCCTTCATGTTCTAGGCTAATGTCACAGCCCTCTTTCAAAATGGATCGCAGAGATGAACGAAGCAGTAGCGAATCAGAGGCGACATTTTACAAATTCCTTTGATTAGGGGCATTTAAACAAGACATAGCCGGCATCCGGAAAACGCCATTTCACGTCGTTTTGCCGAGCAGAAAAAAACAAAGGCCAGCACGACACATGTCGTAAAAGAGACGCCCGCGACGAGTCAAAGGCGGGCAAGCACAGCACACCACCTCTTCTCCGCCATCACCTCCCCCCATGTAGACAGACGATCACTAACTAGCCCCGACGGCCGGGCCACTCCTCCACCCACCGCCGGAAATCCCCCTCCGACGCAACCTCGACGGTGAGCGGGGCGCCGCGGGCCACGATCCGGTCCAGCTCGCCGGACGTGGTGGGCCAGGGCACGTAGCACAGGTCGCCGGTGCGCAGCGCGAGGAGCCGGCCGGAGCAGGGCGGCGTGAGCAGGGCGCGCAGCCCGCACATCTGGGCACCCGTGCAGGCCAGCGGGTAGCAGAAGGTCTGGCTGCCGAGGGGCCGAGCCGTCAGGTCGACCACCGTCACCTGGACCGTGGGCTCGAGATGGGGCCCGGGCTGGGGAGGGGGGTGTCCATCCAGAAGAGGCTTTCCTTGGCATAGGGACTGATTTGGCGGCCAATCGCTCCCGTGGCTGGGGTTCTGGGGATGCGAGGGGTTGTGATGGGCGCTGTACACGGTGACATGGTCGTTGGATGGGCCGGCCGAGTGGCCTGGCCCCATGCCGTGGTCATTGTGGGCAACAACACTGCTCGGGTTATTGGGCATGCCAGCACGAGAGAGCGTGTTCCAAGCTTGGGTCGTAGCGGAACTGGGAGGCGCCATTCCAGCACCGCCGCCGAATCGCTCGGGCTCGGTGTATAGCTGGCGGATGTCAGTGACAGAGCCTCTGCCGCAGTCAGCTCCGGGACCATCATTGCTATCGGAACCACCCTCCATCGCGGCCACGGTCCTGAGCTTGCGTTTAGCTTCCCTGTGCATTATGTTCATGCGGTGCAGATGGTCAGCTCCGCCCGCGCAGCGGTATACCGCGAACCGGTCGAGAGACATGGTGGGGATCTGATTGCTTCAGCAGGATGCTGGTTGCTTTTAGGGGGGGATATCTCCGGGAGGGCACGGTAGAGGGATTAATGGTGTGCATGGTCTTGTGCTAGCTCAGACATATGCTTAAGGACTCCCTGCCCTTGCAAAAATAATGATCGCTTCAACATGATCCCGAAAGGAAGACCAACACATTATGCCTACCAGGTTTGAATGAAATGATTAAGACGGAGGAGCGCATAATGGCTGGGTACGGTCACGCTCCTTTTAGTCGACCGTCGACTGAAAGAACAACAACATGCATAATATCCCATTCAAGCACCGCCTCCACCCTACTACGGCATGCAGTGTTAGTCCTTTCATGTGCTGCCTAAAGTATTTCGGCGATAGCTTCCAAACGTTCCAGTCGACCGCTGTTGCCAATGGTCGGACGGTCGTTAAAAAAAATACAAGGTATAAATATAAGCAAAAAGCTTGCCAGGCAACCTATCGGGTGCCTGGTTGCGAAACCTTAAAGGTTTGCTTCGATCCTCTAATCTTTCCAGGTGAGCAGGCATTTTATACCCTCGGTAGGGTATCCTGCGGCGACAACACCTGTACTCGAACTCGAGACGTACAGAGACTAGGAATTACAAGTAGGAGCCCGGCTCTTACCAATACCACTAAACCACGCCCTGTAGGCCTTAGGAGTTGAAGAATAAGGCTATTAACCGACTTTATAATGCTTGGGCGTCATCCATCTTTGTCAAGAACATTGCTTGCAAACAACGATGCTTTGCAAACAAAACTGGTGGTTCCTACAGTTTCCAGTGAGCCTACGATGCAGAAAGAAAGCAGACACGTGGGATCCACGCTCTAGTGCTGGTGTGTGCCAAGGCCGACGCGCCCCACCCGTGCCCAAGCCAGCCACTCAGCCGCCACATTGATCCTGCTGTTGGGGACGGGCCCTGCACAGGCCCCATTGGAGAAAGACTGACTTCCACGTATACCTTCAAATTCTCATGTGTGGTCCTGAGAAATCGCCTTTCCGCTCTCCTCTTCTTTCCTCATCCCTCTCCCACGCTCACCTATTGTGCGACACGCTGCAACTGCCACACCCGACGGGCTTCTTCGGCTTCTTCCATACCACCACTCTCATTTCCTCAAGACACGGCATCGCCGTACCGTCAAGATGGCCGGCCTCAGCCCCCAAATGTAAGTGCGACACCCGCCCGCGCATTCCGCTGGGTAGGAAACAGCGCAGCACAGCCAACACTCGACCTCGAGCGCATCGCGGCGCCAACCTTGCTGTGCTTCCGCTGCTGACAAGTCGCCGACGATGGCGGACGCAACAGAACCAACATGGTCATCATCCTGGGCATGATGCAGCTGGCCAAGAAGATACCGTTTGAGGATCCCAACGTCCTCAACATGGCGCGTGCCGGCTATGCCCTGAGCAACCTGCTCATCCTGGGCGTCTCTCTCTACATCATGTCTTGCATCAACAAGAAGAAGGGTGCGCATCCTTTTTCCCCCTCCCCCCGCACTCCCCGCGCGTGTCCCGTGCGCATGGTCAAAACAGGGGAGACATGGCTGACACAAGACCTCGGCACCAAACAGACCTCACGACCCTCAAGTACGTCGAGCCCACGCCGGTCGGGTCCTCGGAGGAGCCCAAGCTGGTGACGACGACGATCCACGCGTACGACATTGGCAAGCTCAAGGAGGCGCTCCGCTCGCAGGCCATGGGCGTGGGCATGATGGCCGTGATGCACCTCTACTTCAAGTACACCAACCCGCTCCTCATCCAGTCCATCATCCCGCTCAAAAGCGCCTTCGAGTCCAACCTGGCCAAGATCTACGTCTTTGGCCAGCCCGCCTCGGGCGACCTCAAGCGCCCCTTCAAGCAGGCCCAGGGCCTCATGGCCGGGCTCCAGGGCGGAGCCGTCCAAAGTGACAAGAAGGCCGTCGAGGCTGCCGAGCGTGCCGGCCGCGGTGGCGCCAAGGAGGAGTAAGGGATTTGGAAAGGGCAAAAATACGGGATCTCTTTTCTTTCATTTCTTTGATGTAATTCTTTTCGGCGCCCGCGTTGTTTCCAAGTGCCATGTTGATCTCTTCGGTACCTTACATAGGGGATTGCGGAGCGGCGGCCCTGCACCTGGTCGATTAATGCATAAGCAATGCGCTTGGGGCCTACCAGAATGTCATGCCGACTAAAGCGATTGGTCGGCAGGAAGCGCAATCCGGTGCCGTGATTGTGAACAGAACAAACGATTTGTCCAGCTGGAACCGCCGGGGCACATGTTGGACCATGGACCAGGTTTACAATAGTCGAGGCGCGGGCCTTTCGGAACGCGCCACTATGCAACGGCTAGGTGGTGGCGTCACCACTGATTTCGCAGCGATTTCGTAACTCCGATCCTTGAGCCGCATCGATCCCCTGCAACATTCAACTTCCTCCCTTTGCGGCAGCCCCTGGGCGAATTCAATTGTTTCCAACCGAAAGCCAACCACAGCCTTCGACTTTAGAATTCGACGCCCCACGGCATTCTTTACAGCCAGCGACTCGCACCCTCCATGATGGAGGCCCCAGGAACCCCTCCCCGACAGCACGCATCGTCAGGACGACGGCCGCCATCCCCACCAACGCCCGAGGTTACCCGCCGAATAGTATGCCCGCTTCTCCGACGCCCCAATCCCGTCTCGGGCCGGGAGACGCCTGGCTAACCTTGCTGTGCTGGCTAACCTTGCTGTGACCCCAGGAGGAGAACCGCCTCAAGGCAAAAGCTATCCGCGACCAGCATGAAGCCGCCGCCCGCGCCGCCGGCAGGTCGACGCTGCCGCCCAAGACGGCCTCCGGGTTCGTGGCCACGGACGATATCCACATAGTCGGCGGCGACAACAGCCGGGCGACCAGGAGCAGCAGGAAGCGGCCTCACAGCGAGACGGAATCATCGGCCGGACCGCCGACGACCCGCGCCTCGACCGCCATCAGCCGCGCGACCGTCCCGACTAGCATCCGCGATGCGCGCGCGGCGCCAACCAAGGCGGGCGAGGAGGCGCCCCTCAAGGCAGCGCGCAAGTTTACAAACTACGTCGACTACAACCTGAGCGCCATGACCGACACAAAGGGCGGCTTCATGACGGCCGACGACGACCCGCACAACTACGCGCTCAACTCGGGCGCCAAGGGCAAGGGGGCGGCCGAGGAGCAGCGGCCGGCGCACATGACGCAGGAGGAGTGGGAGCGCAAGCAGCTGCTCAACAAGCTACGGCGGCAGAAGGCCGGGCCGTTCGAGCCGGGCATGAGCGCGCTCGTGTCGGACGCGGAGCGGAAAAAGTGTCGCGAGTGCGCGAGCCTCGAGGTCGACTTTGTGTGGGACGAGGTCTTTGGCGTCTGCGTGTGTGGCACGTGCAAGGAGAAGTTTCCGGAAAAGTACAGCCTCCTGACTAAGACGGAGTGCCGGCAGGACTATCTTCTCACTGAGCGTGAGTGCTCTCCTACGAACCCTTGATAAGTCTGCCCCAGCTAACCTAGACGCTGCCTACCCCCAGCCGAACTCCGCGACGAGGAGCTCCTGCCGCACCTCAACAAACCAAACCCGCACAAGTCGCACTGGCACGACATGATGCTGTTCCTGCGCTGCCAGGTCGAGGAGTACGCGCTCGGCCCGAAGCGGTGGGGGTCGACCGAGGCGCTCGACGCCGAGTTCGAGCGGCGCGAGGCCGACAAGCGGGTGCGCAAGGAGGAAAAGTTCAAGAGCAAGCTGGCCGAGCTCAAGAAGCGCACGCACGCCGACGCGTTCCGGCGCGCCACAAAGGCCGGGCTGGCCGAGGCGGGCGGGGTCAGGGCCACCAAGTTCGGCGACAGGATCGGGGCCCGGGGCCCGCACGTGCACGACTGGGGGCGGGCCGTCGAGAACGAGGCGGGCCTGTCGGTCAAGACGTGCCAGTCGTGCGGGATGGAGGTCGAGGAGCTGGAGTTTTAGTCTTGGCCTTGCTGTCGTGTCTGTCCTCTAGCGTGCTAGCGTATGCGTGATATCACTGCGTTTGTCTTTTTTTTTTTCGACCGAACCGGGTTTCCGGACGGCCATTTCTCCCGGATGAAACGTGAGGAGATGGGACCTCGTCGATTGCAGATCCGCACGCTGGTGGGCCCGTCCCATTGGTTGGCGGGCGCGGGAGGTGTTCCTTCTGCCCTCGTGCTGAACACCCTGGCAATCCCAGGAAGTGGCCACCTAGCAGACACCATCTCAGAATCTGTCGGGCCAATCACGCGCCGCCAGGTGGGGCACGGCCGTGCCAGCGCTGGCGGTCGGGTGGCCCCTGCTCTGTGCATTGTGTGCTCGTGGGAGGGAGCTGGGCAGCTGCTTGTGCTGTGGCCGCCTGGGGGTGTGATGAAATTTGCAGCAACAGCGCCCGCAAGTCACAGCAGCAAGCAAGCAGCAGCCTTCTTGGCGCGACAGGCCAAAGCCAGGCCCGCCGACGAGCAAGGAAAAAAAAGGCCAGCAAGCCCACCATCGTCGACAGCAACGTCGAGCCGAAGCAGCCGCCTTCTGCGCCCTCTCTCAACCCCTCGACGCTGGTCTGCCGGCGCAACCCACCGGAACGACGACATTTACCGCTTGTGATTCCATTCGTTTTTTTTTTTTCTTCTTGTCCAGCATACAGATACAGCCTCGAGCTCGGGCTCCTCGTTTCGTCGAAGCATCGCAAAGTCTGGTCCGGTCCCGCCCCCCTCTCGCCGCCATCACCACCTCGCCCGGCCGTGCCCGATACTTTGCGCGCCAGCCTACCGCGAGTGGCTGGCCGAGAAAGAGCAGAGCCGCAGAAACCGACTTCTCCCGCCTCTCTCAGGTCCCCGGCCGTCCCAGTTGCAGAGCCAGACTCTTGTTCTCTCGCACCCCCGCTCTTTGGAAGCGCGAAAGACGTCCACGCTGTCCCCTCCAGGTCCCTGCGCGCTTCTGCTCTTGCCCTCCTGGTAGTTGATGGGGACGAACGCGGGCAACGGAGTCGGCCCCGGCCCCGGAGGCGGCGAAATGTCGGGCATGATGCAGTCCAATCCCTCCAACGGGCCCCATGCCACGGAATATACACTCCAAGGTTCGCCCCGGCCCTCCTTTTTCTTTTCTCGGTCTGCGCGTGCCTTGCTTGCTACGGCCCGGCCGCCGCGAGAGGATGCGTTTCCATGAAGCTGCGGAGCTATCCCGTTCATGCTAACATCGTCTTCCTTCCGCGCCCAACAGGTGTGATGCGCTTCCTGCAGACGGAATGGCATCGACACGAGCGCGACCGCAACTCGTGGGATATCGAGAAGCAGGAGATGAAGAGCCGGATAGCCTCACTCGAGGGCTCGGCTCGTCGGGCCGACGCGACGCAGAGGGCGCTCAAGAAATACGTCACCATACTGGAGCAGAAGGTGAAGGAGCAGGCCGCCAAACTCAAGGCCAACGGCGACACGTCGGAGCCTGCCACCAAATCCGTCAGGGAGGAGCGAGAGGCCCTGATCAAGGAGCGGCTTGGGCGTAAGAACTCCTACCTCTCGATTTAACTTTCGTGATATGTCAAGCTTGCTATTTTCTTGGCGGGATTGTCAATCGTCTTGGCTCGTGGTTCTGACAATTTTCTTCCCTCCCGCAGAACCCCCCGAAAAAGGTCACGATCCATCACTTCGGCCCGAATATCAACGCGCTGTTGAGGAGGACCCCTCGCCTACTGAGCTCAAGACATTCCTCGACCAGTGCCAAGCCGAATTTACATATTTGATGATCACCCCCGCGAACCCGATACCCCCCAGAGAATCGCCGCCGCTGCCCCTGCTGGACGAGATGCCCCGCGAGGGCGAATCCTTTGGGCTGCCAGCCGGCCAGCAGGCTCTAGATCAGTCCTACCCACCGTCGCAGCAACTCCGCCAGGCTCAGAACCACGTCCGCGAACATAACACGAGGCCAGCCCCCGCCCCTGGCGCAAACCACCACGTGCTCCCGATGCAGCAGCAGCAGCAGCAGCAGCCTGCCCAGCATCAGCAACAGCAGCTCCAGCAACAACAACTGCAGCAGCAACAGTTCCAACAACTGCAGCAGCATCAGCAGCAGCAACAGTCGGTTAACTTTGCCAAGAGCTCCGAGATGCAGCCTACGCCCATGGTGCGCTCCACTGCAGAGATGCAGCCCCTGTTCGGAGGCAGCGGGAACGCCGCAACCGGCGACTGGCCAGTTACTCCTGCTGCCCCAAACCGGCCTGGCGATGAGGGAATGGCTGATGCCAACCATCGGGCGAAGCCTACTGCTCGGGCGGCCAATGAAAGCCTGGAGAGCGTTGAGCAGAGATTTGGTGAAGGCGATGGAGGGTGGGACTTTAACGAAGCGTCCTTCGTCGAGCCGCCGCAGCCCCAACAGCAGCAGCAACCAGCCCAGCCGATATCGAACCGCCCTGATACCGATGTCTTTCCCAACGCGGATAGCATCCCAAAATCGCCCAACCGTGGGCCAAACTCTCATCGCAGGAAAAGCAGCATGAGCAGGAGGAGAAGCTCTGAGCACGAACTTTCCCTCAACGCGATTGCGCAGAAGGCTGAGAGCGGCGCCTTCAAGCTCCGGTTTGGGCTAAGGGGTCACCTCAACACGGTGCGGACCATCATCTTCTCGGGTGGTGGCAGTCCAGGCGAGCCCGAGATCTGCACCGCCGGAGACGATGGACTCATCAAGAGGTTCCACATCCCTCGCATCTCGCACTCGGGCAGCAATGGCGCCGCCTCAGATTTGGATGTGCAGGCCGACTTTACGCATCGCGGCCACCAGGGCGCCGTCTTGGCGCTTGCTTCTTGGGCACCGTCACCCAACTTCTCGACCGGTGGTAGGGCGCAGGGCGACGGCTGGATATTCTCGGGCGGGCAGGACTCCATGATCCGTGTGTGGGAGCGAGGCCGGGTCGATCCCAAGGCAAGCCTGGATGGCCATACCGATGCCGTCTGGTCTCTGTGCGTTCTGCCAACGACGCTCGGCGCCATATTCGGAAGTCCAAACCCTTACGGCAACCCGGATAGGATCCTGCTGGCATCGGGCGCCGCCGACGGAACCGTGCGCGTGTGGGCCGTCAGCTCGCCGCCGCAGTTGTCATCGCCGCAGCCGTCGCTTGCGGGCCGCAGTGGCCGGGGTGGCAGTGGGAGAGTTAGGGGCAACTCCATGAGCTCCGGCTCGGCGTTCCCGTCCACCCCGCAGCCCTCAATGGCCACCAACAGCGCTTTTAGCCACACCCTTGTGCACACCATCTCGCGCGCCGATGGTAACGGTGGTAACGCAAGCCCAACGTGCATCACAGCACTCGGCAGCTCGGGCGAGGCTTTTGTGGTCAGCTACTCGGACGCAGCTATTATCGTGTATGACACGCGCACGGGCGAAGAGGTCGGCAGCATGGCAAGCCTCGAGACCTACGACGGCACGCTCAACACGAGCGTCAACGCCGTTGTCTCCACCACCGTGGGACTGGATCAGCCTCAAACCAGCGGCAGCGAAGACGAGGCCAACGCAAGCGGACCCACTGGTGGAGGGAGGTCCATGGCAGGATCCGGAGTCGAGGGCGTCATTATCTCGGGGCACGAGGACCGCTTCGTCCGTTTCTTCGATGCCAACAGCGGTATGTCGGCCCTCACATGTCTTGAATCCAGCTTGGTTTACTAACAGCATCTACGCCTACTCACCAGGTCAATGCACGTACAACATGCTCGCTCACCCGGCGTCCATCTCGAGCCTGTCGCTCAGCCCCAATGGCCAGGAACTGGTCAGCGCTGGTCACGATGCATCCCTGCGTTTCTGGAGCCTCGAAAAGCGGTCCTGCACCCAGGAGATCACGAGCCACCGCATCATGAGGGGCGAGGGCGTCTGCTCTGTCGTGTGGAGCTCGGACGGCAAGTGGGTCGTCAGCGGCGGCGGCGATGGCATTGTCAAGGTCTTTGCCCGGTAGGACGTGACGGACGACAAGGTGCTGCCACTTCGGGCTCGGGACGGGAATGACGACGACAGCCATGGTGGAGGCGGGGGCGGTGGCGGTAGCAGATCTCATGGTGTCGTCAGGAGTCCAAGCCGCAGCAGCCGTCGCAGCAACAGTCGTGTGCGTGTTCCACGCGTCCATACGCCGGCCCCCTGCCCTGCCGCCACCACGGACGACGCCATGGTGCGAGTGGCTCCGGCGAAGGAACAGCACGGCTACCGTGCGAGCAAATTTGGCGGGGACGGCGAGGAGGATCTTGACATCTACGATGCGTCGGATGACGAGAAGTCGGATACCAGCAACAGCAGCGACGTAACAGTCACGCCCGACCCCCCGAAAACCATAAACGTCTTCGAGGAGCTCCGGCAGCAGCAGTCTCATCAACCCAGCCGCAGCCGCCTGCTGCAACTCGCCGGAATCACACTCAAGTCATCGACATCATCGCTGTCGCCGCCTCGGAGGCCCCTCAGCCCGTCTCTTTCCCCGATCCATTCGACCACTCGATCGAGCGGTTTCGAAAGCACCCTTCGTTCCCTCGCGATAGGGGTGAGCCGCGACCGCACGACTCCTGCTCCAACGAAAAAGAGAAATGACGATAATGATGATCCGGCCCATGACGGGGATATCTTTTGAGACGGACGTGCAGGCGCTTCTGGCTTTCCTTGTTTTCTTCGTTTCCTTATTTTTATAAGAGCGCGAGCTGGGCCCATTGGGGCTCTACTCTCTTACCCGAATACCTCGTCAGATATCTTTTTTGAAACCCCGTGCATATTCCATTCTCCCATCACGCCTCAGGGTATTCGTGTCCCCCTGTGCCCTTTTTTACCCCTCTGTGTTCCTATCCCTGTTTTTGGTGTATCTGGAACTGGGAAGGATATCACGCAAATGGCGTCAAGAAAAAAAGAAGATACAGAAAGCCTTTCTTTTTTCATGTTCCAGAGGTGGATAAGTAGAAAGACGCCCGTGTACCATATAATCATCCGGTTGTTTCTTCCCTCTTTCGTGTCTTGCACGCGTCAGTACAACCACCCCCTCAGCCCAGACAAGACGGCATGCATGAATGCAAGGTATGCCACCAGCATTTTAGATTAAGCAAGCTTCTCCCTGTCCGGCGCTGGCGCGTTTCTGAAGGTAGCAAAGATTATCTGTAAATTGGTTGACATGCAGAGCGACGCTGTTCACTACTCGGAGATCCCCCCTGCACCCAAAAAAAAAAATTACCACGCTGTCGCCAAGCCAAATACAAGCCAGCTGGAAGAGAGATCTGCTCCTTTGCTCAGTTTCGAGATATGAACAAAAGAAAAAGGACATGTGAGAGTATAAAAACAAACTGCTGGAAAATTGCAAAAGGACACCTGAAATAGTAAAGGGGCAAACTAGGTAAAGCCAGAGGTATCCCTTATCCAGAACTTTGGAACTGGGCCTCATCATGCGGCACAGGAGACGTGATTCCCATGTCGTAGTCCATGTGTAAGCTATCCGCCAACACGTCATCTTGGCGTTGCGCGTATGTGTAGGAGCCGCTCTGGTCGCCGGAGGGTATCAGCTGCGACATGCCGCCCAAGTTCAAGTCGCCTGCGTACGTCACCGTCGCCCCTCTGTTCATGTAGTCCGCGTCGGGGTTTGGCAAAGCTGCTGTTGTCCCCGGGGGTATATATTGCTCGCCGTAGCCGGCCGGCCCCATGGAAAACGGCTGGAAGACGCCGTCGGCCATGGTCGCCATGGCGGCGGTTGGGGCTGCCGTGGCCGCTGTCGGCATCTGAGAAGAAGCGCCGCTACACATGGCGGAATTATTGTATGGCCCATCGGGGCCGCCGCCGGCCGCGTGGCTCACGAGCAGGCGCGTGTCGGCACTGTAGCTGCCCATGCCGGGCGTGAATGACATGGGCCGTTGCTGCTGCTCCCGTTGCTGTTGCTGCTGCTGCGGCGGTGGTGACATGTTGCCGTTGGGAATTACCGTGGCGGCGCTGGAGCTTGGCCGTCTCATGAAGGGCGCGACCTCGCGTTGCTTGCCAGCGGCCACGGCCGACATCATCTCCCCCATGCCAATCATCGAATTGCTGTGTTCAAGCCAATCCGTGACATCCTCGTCGAAGGCGAATTCCCCGCTGGCCATGCCGGTGCCTAGCCCTCCGTTCGTGGTGTTGTGGTGGCCCATGCCATTGTAGTGGCCTTGATTGCGAGTGGCAAGTGCGGCCGTGTGCAAAGGTATCAGCTGCGCCGTGGAGCTCGCAGCCGCCTCTTCAGCGTGGGCAGCCACTTGTGGTCGCGGCGCCAGCGGGCGCTGGTACGAAGAAGACCGAAATGCCAGGTTCGGTGTTGCTATGTGCTCGCTGGGCGGCGGGCCACCGTTGCCGACACCGCCATGGCTGGGTACAGGAGGAAATGGCTGTGGGCACCGGCGTTTGTTCCTACCGTTGGGCTCTCTATTTGCCGTTGGGGAGCCGGAAGGTCCGCTGGAGGAGCCGGGGGTGGCTGGTATCCAATCATGCCTGGTCTGCTGCCGCCTTGGTGCAGCGCCGACAGGCGCACCACCTGATTCGATTATGGAAAGGTGCACGCCGCCGTGATCTTTACGCTCCTTGGTCGGGTCCTCCATGCAGCTCTTGAACTTGCTCTCGACGTACTGCTCACAGTCGCTCCCCTTGGACTTGAGCGGAGGAAACCCGCCATCGTCCAAGTGGAATTCGTGCCAGACATCAAACGATTCGACAACAGGAGCAAATTCTGGACAGTTTAGCTGCTGTTAGTGGGAAACTCAAAAGGGAGGAGGCAAGGAACGGGAAAAGGAAGTGAGAACGGCAAAGTGCTGCAAAGACTTACCACTACTGAGCACAATGGTATCCTCAGGGAACAAAAGTGCCCAGAGAGCCTCCCACGTGTCCACCTTCAGCCCCTTTTTGCGGCCATTAATGCGATCCTCGATGTCCTTCGTGATTCCGTCCTCGGGGTCTCTATTCCCCACATCCACGTCGACGAGGTTGCACCGGTTGACCTGCCTTAGGTGTTCTTTCAGTTCGCGGTCCGTCTCGAAGACTAACATGCACCGGCCACACTGGTTCTTCCTCTCATTTTTCAGGCTGTGGTATATCTTGACGTGCCGCTTCAGCCGGGCCATGTCTGCGTGCCCTTGACATGCGCAACTGTCGTAGGCACGAACATTGAACCGAAACGGGTTGCGCTTGCGAAACGGGCAGCTCAGCAGCTTGACCTCGGACGAGGTGCGTAACTCAGCCCCCTGGTTGTCCTTGCCACTGTCGTCCTCCTGGCTGGAAGAGCCTTTGTCCGGGCTCCCATCAGACGGGTCCTTACGCTTGCGATGGTTGGCTTGCTCCTGACCCTGGCCAAAGGAGCCGCCGCCCCCACCCGCGTTGGCTGGGTGCGAAGATGGCGATGCATCGCAGGGTGGCGGTTCGGTGCTGTGCGGCAGGGAATCCCCAGAGAAAGCTGCTGCTGCGATGGAAGCCGCCCGCTTGTTAAGAGTGGCTTGAGTGAGGTTGGCCGCGCGCTCGACGCACCGGTCTGCCAACTCCTTGAGTGATTGATCGAGCTCGTCGAGCACAAGGCCTGGAGTGTGTTGCACAATTACAGCGTAAATGTTCTGAGTGAACCGGTCTTGTGAGTCTTCGGCGAGCTCTTCGCAAACCACACTGCTCTCGACACCCTGGTCGGAGCCCGAGTCGCTGGTACTTGGTGTCGGCTGAGCCGGAGGGGAGTCCTCGCTTTCTGGCGTAGATGTTGAGCCTCCTTTGGAGGTCGCGGGGCGCTTAGGAGTGCGAGGCTGGGCGGCGTCTGGCCTATGATAACTTTGCGAAACACTGCCGCAGCCCGAGTCAATGGTGCTTGGCACTAACTGAGCCGTAAGGGAGTTCTCGCTCTCTGGCGCAGATGTCGAGGCATCTTTGGAGGTTGCGGGGCGCTCAGAAGTGCGAGGTTGGGTGGCACCTGTCCTATGGTGACTCCGCAAATACTGCCGTGTCAGCTTTATATTGATGGAATGGTTATGGGGCCCTAGGGCTAGGTGCAGAGACTCCTTACCCGACTATATGGTTAGAGGACGTGCCATCGCTCTCCATAGGCGCTCTTGATTCTGGCGTATCGCGCAAGCTCTGACTCCGGCAGCCTTGATCCTGGACAAACTGCATTACTCTGTCCTCTGATTTGGCCTCGCCGCTCAACCCAGCCTCCCTCTTACGGAGCTGGGCAAGAGAGAGGGACCGAGTCGGAAGGTCTATGGGGCCCAAGATGCCAGTGATACCCTTCTCTGGGGCTAGAGTCGGCCCTGAGTGGCGGGGCGGGGAGAAACTGGCCTCGCGGGCCGTCAACTCCGGTGAGGCAAGAGGGAAAGTGCTATGAGATACCAGGAGCTTGGGGGCCACAGCGGTTGTTTCTCTGAGTCCCCGGCTATGGGGCATGGTCTTTCGGGTTGCGAGAGGTTTAGGTACGTCCGTGTCGACCATGTGGACGGACCTTTCGGACTTGAGATATGAGCCGACAAGATCATGAGTCTTGGATATACTGCTCTTGATGGGCACCCTAGAATTGGCCACGTCGCTGCCGAACTCAGAGGTGACAGGGTTCTCCATAATGTAGGATTGAAGGTAGTCTAGGGGAATTAGTGGATAACGAAGGCGATGGGGATGCTTTTGCTCATCCATCGTATAATAATCACCAGTGGGACTGGAAGCAACCGTGTCTACAGATGCCAAGGATGACCATGTGGAAGTTCGCGTCACGGGCGTGTGGGGGGTGTTTGTCGACACGGTAGTCAAGGTGTTGGTGCGTAAAAAATCACCGAATAAGGCCTGGTCGTCGTTGTCGTCGGTAGTTGGGATACGTGGTATTACGATACGGGTACCCGCTCCTTTTTTGCCGCCCATCTGGCGACTCACGGGAGAAGCCATACTAGCGCTTTCGTAGGGAAAAGGGGTTACCGGATTGGAGACCGAAGCTGATGGCGATGGTGGCCTGGCCGGGTCCACCATAGCGGCGGGTAGTGATGCTCGAGACGAGCCAGTCTGGGTCTGGGCGGCTTCATGGGTAACGACTGGCTCCTGTCTCAAGGAGAGTCCTTGTATTCCCAGAGCCAAACCTTTGACCGTGTGATCCTCCGGCTCAGCCTCGGCTTGCGTGGCGGACATTGTTCCAGGACCGGAGGTATTCCTCAAGGACAAATGCGGACCGCCGCTCGCCGTTGATATGCGCGCAGGGGCCTAGCACTGGAGGGCTCGCCAAGTGGTGACAAGGGAAGGGGGTTAGGCTGAATAGGCGGAAATAGACAAGGCGTTGTTCCTCTGGCAGCGCCAGGTGGAAAAGGACCTGCTCCAACGGCGCAGGGAACTTGTCTGTGTGATGGACTGGGCGATTGAACAATGTAGCGAGGAAGGCATTGGAGGGAAAAGAAAGGGAGGAAAGGAGCTGGAGCCCTTCCCTTCCCTTCCCTCCCACGCCTTCCCAGTCGGGCGACACCAAAGTGGAATTGGAACGGGCGGGCAAGGCCCTTCGTGGGGGTGGGAAGACAAAGCCGTGTTGTGCGCTGTGCTGCCCCTTCCTGCTGAACAACCAACAGCCACAGGGTGACATGGGGCCGGCCGATCATCGCCTGTGCAGCCAATGGCTCTGCTTCAGGCACCAACATTGTCGGATCGCCATCCAATCAAATACCCCGCCGGCCCTCCATCAAAGGAACCGGTCCCGCAAAGCTGACAGCCGATGCAACTCAGCTTGCAGTACCCGCCAGCCTGACCTCCCTTGCCGTCCCGTCAATGCGATTGTCCTCGCCCACTGGGACTGGGACCACCCCAGAACAGGGCGAGGGCGGACGGACAGCGTGGTTACATGCCTACACATATACCACCAAAGTTCAACAACAATGTGGAAAAACACTTCTCAAACAAGATAGATGCACCTACCGCGCTGCCAGGGAGGCCTCATGTGCTGATTCTTTGTTGTCAAAGGGACAAAATATCGGAAACTGGGCAACCGGCGTCGCCGTCGGCCGGAGCAAGGCAATTTGGTGGGGGTAAACCGATCGTAATGTGGAGGTTCAATTGGAAACCCCAAACCGGCCATGAACTAAGACCTCGTTGGAGATATTACTACCAATACGGAAGGCTCAATGGGCACGGGAGCGTCTGCGTCAATCGGGGCGGCAGTGTGCCTTGCAGTCGTGCAAGGCGAGGCAGATTCATTCGGCCCTTCGGCGACCCAGCGTGACGGCCACCAACCAGAACCGCTGAAACCAACCAAATCGAACTGTATTGAACCAGAGTGCAGGACATGGTAGCTAGTTGGGCCTGTGGGAGGCCGCCATACCCGCTAAGCCTCAGCCGCCAGGAAGCGGCTCGGCGCAACACACTCGGGGGTTCAGCGCCGTTGGATTGAGCGCTCAGCCTCGATGGCGACACCGCATGTCACCGGCCTATGCCCTCATGCACTTTTGCGAAGGCATGATGGCGCTCTTGATTTTGAGATATAACTTCACCGCACCCATCACCCCGCTACAGCTGCCCCTGTCTCTATCACACCCAAACCGTCCCGACCAGACCCTCCACTCTTTACACATTTGTCGCTGCCCTCGACCAAGTACCGCCTCCATCACGCCGGCCACATACGGTTCCATTTTCTCTTGCTACCAAAATCTTCTTGATTGCCGCATCATCACAGACGACTGCCACGGTTTTATGGGTCGCTCTACAGCTTCCTGTTCTTGGTTGGCTGGCTGGTGTGCGCTCGCTCCGCGGCTGGGGACTGTGTAAGATGGGGATAGGTAGGCAGATAGCAAGAGCTTGCAGAATGCTGCAAAGCATTGTCCATAGACCGTAGAATCCTACCAACTCCAGCCCAAACTCGTCGAATCCAAGGCTTCTGGTTCGATGGTGGTGAGGCCTTACGTACCTTGCACCCTTGGGTTTGCGTTCAATACAAACGGAGCGGCTTAGATGGCTCTAATTGGCGCAACAAATCCTCAGTAATAGTGACCCAGCAATGGCAGCTCCAACCCTAGGCATTCAAATCCATCTGCTTCAACCGAAGCGGTATTGTTTGGAACATCGTGTTTGCTTCCTCGAGTCGTGCGTATTTAAACGGCGATTTTCGCCCAAGGGAGACGTTTTTCCATTCTTCTATTGTCTTTCCCTCGAGGGAGAGATCAAGGAGAAAAAGAAATTTCGCGAACAATACCAATCTAACGACAAAGCATTGTAGGAACCCGCTTTTCGCAAGTGGAAAAATATCACAATGTTGCTAACAGCACAATGCCTAGTTGTTGCGCGAAAAGAAAATCGCAAACATGCCGAGCACCACAGGCTCAAACGCGCCGTCCATGGTGCTGTCCGATTTTGGGTCCGGGTCCGGGTCCGGGTCCGGGTAAGGACTGCCCCGACTGCCTTGTGCGGGCGTTGGCAGCCGAGGCTGACTGCTGTTGGTTGCTTCCATCCTAGAAACAGCACTTCCGCGACCCAATCAGGGACCCTGGCCGCCTACATTTACAACACCGACGGTCCCGCCGACCGGTTCGTGCAGCCCTACCCCGAGTCACAGACCGATCGGTTGGCCAGGCTGGACCAAGAGACGGCAGCCCTGCAGCAGAGGGCTCGCCCTCCGAATGGTGCATGACCAACATGCCTTCTCCAGTCGCGCAGTGGATCAAGAAGACGAAAAAGCAGAATAATAAAAGGGGCGCGCAGAATGACAGCTATCCAGGACCATGGTTGGATAAATGCGGGAAGGCTGTTTTCTGTGCATATCTTCTTCTCGGGTGGTTACCGTTTTGGGAAATGGATTGGAGGCTCGGTCGGTTCTTTCTTTTTTTCTATACGTGTTTTTGGAGATACCCACGATACGCCCGACCAAAAAGCAGCTTTCTGCTATCCCCTCTAGAAATATTTTGACCTATACTTGTGCGTCGTTATCGCTCGCCCATTTCACCTGGGTGTTGTGTTGTAATAGCGGCTGTTCTTGTTCCATTTTGACCCCTGGGCGCTGCTGCAGCGCTTGGTCACAGTCTGGGCGGGCTGCCAACCCCAAAGGTACAGACCCACCTGCCTGGGGCTGCCCGCCATAGCTGCCAGCCCGCCACCAGCCACACCTATAAATGTGGCTGGGACCCACCAACAGCCTTGACAATTGCGACGCTCTTGATGGACTCCTTTTGACCTCCTCAACCCGCACAGGGCACCAGGCATCTCGAACGCCTCGCAAGCTCTGCAGGCGCCGCGGTGACGTGCTGTCACCGGCGGCTACTGAGTCGGTGATGCACAAGAAATCCCATGCCATGCTTTTCTCCAACCGCCATTCGATGCGGGGCCTTGCGCAGCAGACGGCCCTCAGCGCCGCCTCTCCTTGCCCTCGCCCCTAACAGGCGCACGACGCCCAGAATAGGTAAGCGGGCACATCGTGTCCTGTCTCCCCTTGCTGTCCTCCCTATTCTCTTCTCCCTCCCTCCCACCGAGACGCTGCCTCGGGCTGGGCCTCGCCGCAGCCGCCCTTTGTGCGAGGGCAGCAGCGAGGGCAGCAGCGCCCCTCCGCAGTTGCACATCTGGCTCAAGCGGCCCGCCGTGCCAAAATCAGACCGCCCAGTACCATTATGTCAGCGGCTCAGCTTGAGTCAGTCGCTCCACTTTTCTTTGGCACACCTCGCGCCGGTTTTTTCACCTGCTGCTTAACCACCTGCCTGCAGCGCTCGGCAGGGCCTGGCGCGCCCGCAGGCAAGCAGACAACAACAACAGGGCGAAACATTTCGCCAGATTGGATTTTCAGCCTTCTGAATTTTCCGACTCACCACATCACCATCCGCCCCACGAACCCGAATAGCTTCGGACCACCTTTTTCGACCTGCTGCCACCACCGCTGCGCTTGGTTTTCCTGCCCAAATTTATTTGCGCACCCCGATTTTGCTGTCCACGACCTGCGACGCGCTGCCTACGACCTAGCTTTATTTATTTCTCCAAGGATAGCATCCCGCCTCCTCAATATCACAATGGCTGGCGGAAAGGGAAAATCTTCTGGTGGGAAGAGCTCCGGCGGTAAGACCGCAGGTGAGGGCCCCAAGAAGCAACAATCCCACTCCCAGCGTGCAGGACTCCAAGTAAGTACCTCGTGAACTGCATCCATGGCTTCGCATTGCATTTGGTTTTCCCGCCTGCCATGGACTCCTGCCTGCCGACAGGCCACGCCACCTTCCCGCGCGCGCAAACTTGCCCACCCACTTCGTCATGTTCGACCGAGCTCGAGCTCCCACCATCGCTCAGCCGCCTCTCACCGAATTTGACCGCGAAAACGACCGCGCCGCCACGACCATCGTGATCATCATCAATCCGAATGCCGCGCACCATGGCTGAAGCCCGCACCTTTCATTCCGCAAATTTTGCGAGCTATCCGGACGCGTCAACCTCGACTTTTGCGGCCCCGCATCGCGCAACCCGCCATGGCAGCGACACTCGCCGACCACGTCCATCACGAATCCCTTGAACCTACAACTCATGGCGCGCCATCGACATGCCTACGGATGCAAACACATGATCGCTGGCATGGCCTTATGGATCTCCGATAGCTAACCAGGGCCTTGTTTCCCAGTTCCCTTGCGGACGTGTCAAGCGTTTCCTCAAGCAAAACACCCAAAACAAGATGCGCGTCGGCGCCAAGGCGGCGGTTTACGTTACGGCGGTGCTGGAGTATCTGACTGCCGAGGTTCTCGAGCTGGCAGGCGTAAGTTCAATCTCCCCCTCCCAACACTATCTCTTCCCCCGCTTTCCTCACTCGTCGCAACTTTATTGCCACCATGACGGCCACGTCACGGGGCGCGAACCGCACACATCCCTCCCTTTTGTCTGCCTTTCCCGTATTTCGGGTGTTTGTCTCCCGAGCAGCCAGTATCGACGTGATCTTGTGCTAATATTATGAACCCGACATAGAACGCGGCCAAGGACCTGAAAGTGAAGCGCATCACTCCTCGACACCTTCAACTTGCCATCCGAGGTGACGAGGAGTTGGACACGCTCATCCGCGCCACCATCGCTTTCGGAGGTGTTCTACCGCACATCAACCGCGCGCTGCTTCTCAAGGTTGAGCAGAAGAAGAAGCAGAAGCAACTGGAGGCGTGAGACCCCTTCCGTATTACGGTTGTTTCTACTTTATCATGATGGGATTTATTTCGAGACCGTCCTTCGGGAACTTGGGGGTTTCATGGGTTCTGTTCTTCCTGTCTTTGGCTTTTTGTTCCTCTGACTCTCTTCTCCATACCTATCGCAAGGGAAAGTTTGTGGTCTCTCGTCTTTGTTTTATGTGGCACGTGGGCAACAGGGTGGCGGAACTGGGCTTTTGTTGGGGCGGGGCAGGTATACCTTGGTGCTGGAAATACGTTTGCTCCATCTGCTCCTACGATCACGTCTGTCCCATCTTCTTGTTCAGCTCTATTCTCGGACACTCGGATATACGTTCTGGCTTTATCGCCGGCTGAAACTGCCCGACTCGCTCATCTCGCCAACCCTGAGAGCATTGGAATGGGAACGCACGACTACTATCCGAGCATTCCCATACCCTTTCACGCAGCACCGGCGGACACATTCCAAGAGGTCCTCTAATTTAACCATGGTGCGACTGGGGAATTCTCTTTCGAATCTGATGGATTGGGCGGCTGCTCTGGCCCAGCAGTCTTTTTGCATCTGCCGGGCGGTTGCATGGCGCTGTCCACCCGGGGCACCAATCAGCCATATCTTGTAGTGATATAGCGGGCCGGGTTTCGGTGTTTTGGGCATTAGAAGCTACCCTTCACCCGTAGCAGACGAGAAATGCGTCCCGCCATTGATGTGACATGAGTTGGATACCTGCTATGATCACTCAAGCGTGCGTACTCACCCGCCCTAGGAAAGGACAAACCAGCCACGGGATTTGCACCATGAGGCGGCCTATTCGGTCAGAAAAAAAGCAGATTATTTAACAAGCTATTTGTTTATTTATCGTACATGGGAGTAACGCGAAAAATGACAATGTGATGCTACGTAAATGCTAACCAAGCCAGGCCTGGCTTCTATGCCTAACCAAAATCTGCGAAAATGAAAAAGAAATCTAGAAAGAATGCTAAAGTTCATCGAATATCAATCAGTCAACCCGTCCGCTTCAAAATTCGCCCTTGAAGAAAGCGCTGCGGAACCGCATCAGCTCGGCGAGGTCATCGTCGGCGCTGTTGCCCCTGCTATTACTGCGCGTTGCCGGCGGCGAGGAAGAGGTCCTGCTATGGCCGCGGCTGCTGTGCCGCGAGGTCGAGTCCGAAGACGAGGAATGGGAAGAAGAAGAAGAAGAGGAAGGAGAAGAAGGCCCGTCGCTGCGGCTGTCCCTGGTACCCCGTCGCGTCTTCGGCCGGGAGAGCAGGCTCGAGTAAGACCTACTAGACCTACTGCTACTGCTACTGCTGTAGTCCTCGGGCTCCTCGGGCAGCGCCGGCAGCGGCCAGCAACTACCGCGGCTGCCACCGCGACTTGGAGCCGGCACCGGCGCCGACAGGGAGGCGTCAGAGCGCGTCCGGCGGTGCCGGCTGCTGCGCTCGGCGGCGACGCGGGAGGCGCGGGAGGAGGACTCAACGTCGCCGTCGTAGGCCTGGTCGTCGGGCGCCTGTTGCTGGGATGAGGAAGAAGAATGCATGCTAAAGTTCTCGTGGGCCCTGGGGTTTGGAGCCACCAAGGGCATAGAGAAGGGGATCCTGCCGGGACAGAGAGGTATGGCTTTAGCAAAGAGGGTCTTGGGGGTGTGGTAAGGGGTTATTAAGGGGGTATGTATGTGTGTTGCTGCGGATCAGAGGGCTTACACGAGGGTCATGTCGTCTTCGTCGCCCGCCGCCGGCGGGAGCGGCCACGGGCCGCCCGTGCCGGGCAAGGAGGAGTCCAGGTCGGACGACGAGTCGCCATTGTCGTTGTCGCTACCTTCGGACGACGCGCTCTCGACCACGGCCCGGCTGGCCAGGGTCTGCTCGGCCTCGTCGTGGCCGCCGCGTCCGTCCCGGTCGCCCGAGGTCGCCGCCGAGGCCTCTTGTCCGGGCGTGCGCCCCGTGTCCAGGGTCTTCGTGGGCTCGGACGAAGAAGAAGAAGCTGATGACGATGGTGGTGGCGGCGGTATCGATTCCGCGGCAAGGCGGAGGATCCAGCTCTTGGGCCCCTTTTCCTTTTCCTCCTCCTTCTTGCTCATGTTGCCCAAGAGCTTGGCGATCCGCTCGTCCCGCGCGCGCCGGCGCGTGTAGCGGCACTCGGACGGGTAGTTGCAGTCCTCGGAGCAGTTCTGCACGTTGTCGATCATGCGGCGCTCGCGCGCGAGGCGGTGCTGCCCCCGGTGGTGGCCCTGCTGGCCCAACTGCTGATGGTGATGGTGATGGTGGCGCCGCCGCCATGCGGCGTAGCGCTCCCAGCCGTTGAAATCAAACTCGCTGACGCAGCTGCCGCCGCGGTCGCGGCGCCGGCGTGGCTGGGGCTGGGGCTGACGGTTGCCGCTGCTACCGCTGCTGAGGCTGCCGTCCACTCGCTCGGTGCACATGCGGTGGCCGCACTCGAGGCAGCGGCGCGTGACGCCGAAGGCGTAGGGGATGCGGCAGCGGTGGCAGATCCAGTTCCAGGGCAGCGGCGTGGGTGGTGGGGGCGCGGCCGAGGCGGCCGGGGCGGGCGTCATGATGAGGTCCTGGGGGGTGTTGTTGTCGGTGGGGGACTCGGGTATGCCGGGGAAGGAGGAGAGGCTGTGGCTCTGGCTCATGGCTGTCGCGTCTTGGCGGTGGTGTGTGATGGCGTCTGTGTCGTGTTGGACGAGCGTCGAGTTCGTCGGCTGGGGGTGGTGTGTGGTGTGAAGAGAGGCTATGCTCCGGGCAGAAAGTAGGGGTAAGAAAACGTGGGAGTGCATGCACACTAAGAAGGAAGAGTGTGGTGCTGGGCTTTTCCAGAAGGCCCAGAGAGAAGGTATGTAGGTGGTAGGTGGGTGTGAAAGGGGGAAATACGAGACACAGTACGCGGCCTGGAGGGGAAGATACAATATATACAACACTCGCTGTAGGCAGCAGAGAAAATCCTGTCTGCTGAGTCCTCAATGTCGTTTCTTTAACTTGTTGGCTCTTTGTAGTGTCCAACAGCCTCGAGCACCGTGATCGAGGCTATGGTGGCTTTGACTTGGCTTTTCTTTGTTGCAGGTATGGAGCTTTTGGAGCTATTTTTGGCTCTTGGGTCGTTGACATCAATGGAGCTCTGTCTAGTGGTTGAGGATATGTTTGCTAAATAGGGTACAAAGAAATCACAAGATTTGGCGCAGCCAAGACAGCAGACCTGAGGAGGGCAAAGATGAAAACGAGGAAAGATGTTTCAAAACCGAGAGCCTACTCGGCGCCAGTACAAGATCAAGTTGGAGTTCCTGCATTTCATTTCTCTTACCGGGACTGCCAAGGCTACACTTTCACGAGAGCACAAATGTAAAACAGACAATGCTCCAAAAGGTATGATAGAGCGTACAAACAAGATAAACGGGTAAACAAAAGATTGCGTCGATGATGAGCCAATGCGGCCTCGAGTAGTTCGTTCGCCAGACCCAGCACCTGATACAAGCAAGAAAATAGTAAAGGCCAACTTCAAGGGCTCGCGCTTCAAGAAAGTCAAGGCAGCGGACTCCTCATCCGCCCCTGGAAGCCTCCTGGTTGTGGGGTTAGCCTTCGGGTGTTCCGACCTCCTCTTCACTTTGTTGGCTCTGGACATATTGATGGAGTGCTGTTTCTTCTATTTCGAGGTTGACACTACAAAACGAGGACATTTACCCATCTTGGAGCCGGGGGTTTCGCTGGCCGCCGAAAGACCTTTCGCGATGCAGTGAACGCGACAGTCAGCACCGTGACCAAGAGGCAGATGGTGGCCAAGCCGAGGATTACATTTGGCATACGCCTTGGGGAGTGTGCACAATAGGGCTTTGGAGATGGATGGCGGTGTCGGGAAACAAGCCCTCAAGGAGGGACGGCGGCCGAGGGCCGGGCGGCGAAAGACGGCCTTGCGATAGGGAAGAACCCACTCGTCGGCACTTGCAGGGGGGGCACCGCACTCCCTCGACCGCGTTCCCACCGGGGAGAGATAAATTGACTCCAGGGGCGGTGGTTACCAGCCTTGCGTCTACCTTCATTCTTGCTCATTGGTGCGAAGATATTCCCCTGTCGCGGGCGGGGTTTCAGTCGGGGCCAGGAAGTGACTGAATGCAACAGACAGCGATTGCTAGCAGACATCCTCCACGGTGACCAATGCCCGTCAGTGTTCTTACGAGTGCTTGCCCAGGCCGACAAAGGTCCGGGGAGTGAGAACAGTAGTGCAACATCCCGATGCTGTGGCGCCGAATGTCGAGAAGAGAGCTCTCCCTCTGGCCGTCTCGCCATGTCTTTTGGCCCGCTCTTTGCGCCACTGTTCGGACAGTCCTTTCTACCGCGATAGTGAGGCAGCTTCTAGCGATAGACGCGTTATCCAGGAGCTTCGGTTCGGTAGAAACCCGGGGCTTCGGATCTGGGAGTCGCGGGCATGTCGTGCCCGGTTCTTGGGCAGATCCGACGTGCCGACTTCGGCCTCTCGGGGTTCTGGGGCGTGCCTGACTTCGGCGCCTGCGGATCCGGCCAGGGGCCGCCTGACCGCCTGGTGGCTGATGATTATTGCTCAAAGCGTTGTGGTGACGTTTGAGACGCAGGCGGCCATTGTTGTCAGTCTTGACATCACAGGCCTCTTTACAGCCTACAGCTAGGTAAAGGATTGCCGTCCGGACACTAAATTCATCATTCTGGGAGCTTCGGGTGCAGCTTGGTCTGATACGCGAGGTAAGGATGGATAAGAAACCCCCACCATGTCATAGACGCAACTGAGATGGATAGCGTATTCCTTCCTTATGAATCCTTCTCGTGTCCCTCCCATCCTGACTGTTCTTTGGCCCAGGCAGTTTATTGCTTCCGAGCAAGGATTAGAGCAGTAAATGTAGGTTCCCACCTACCCATCTCTCAAAACTATCACCACTACCTTGAACTACACTCACACAGGTGGAAAAGAGCCTTGGATAAGCTGGCCTCCCTTTGCGCTTCGCTTTGTGGAGCTGCCGCCACGAGCTAGGGGCTGGCCTGGGCACCAATTCAGATGCAAAGCGGTCCATATGCAAGAGCTATAACAATATCCAGCCTTATGAAAAGGTGGAGAAGGGAATGTTGAGGGGAACCGGCAAAGTTATGGAGCAGTCCTACATCGGGGAGAGCACCCCCTGAGCCGAGGCGGAGTGGCATGGATTTTCCCGTGGATCAAACTTCTCCATCCATGGTGCATGCACTACAGCAGTCGGCTATCTCGCATGTCACCTTCTATGTAGGAAGCCGTCCAGCTGCGAACTGCTGACGATGACAAACGATTGGGCAAGACCGGGAATCTGGTTCGGATAAGGGGCGGCAGTGCGAGGCAGCCACATCCTCCAAGATAAGCTTGCCGGCGTCAAACATGACCGTTTTCTCCCACTGGGGTGGGGTGGAACGTGGCGCTACGGCGCCAGGGCGCGCATATGGTTTGCATCTGATGGGACGACTGGAGATGACGGGCGGGCGCCAGTCTGCCAGAGGACCTCAGCATTGCTGATTCTGCGTATTCTGCCTTCGGCCTTGCGAGGGGAATTTGCCGACAGGAGTCACAGTCCACTGCAAAAGGCCCCAGCGTCCCTACGACCTTCTCCATCCCTACACAAGCACAGGCGGCCCGGTGCCTGTGCTGTGGGGGTTGGTTGTGTTGGGCACGTATGCAGCGGGGTAGACAGACAATTCACATGGGCATATCCATAAAATGTGTTCTCGAGCTGGTGCATGCATATTGTAGCATACACAGTGCGGACTATACCGCATGCGGCAAGTGAAGGCGTCTGAAGCACTCAAAGGGAAAGGGAGCAGGCAAGGGCTGCACACAGTCAGTCCACAGGGAGAAGCTGCGAAGAAGTCAACCCTAGGCTGTTCCTTTCCGCGAACACGCTATCTTGGGTCGAGGTGGTGGTTGACGGAGCATCATGCAAGGGAGATGGGCTCGCAAAGGGATAGCGCGGGGGATAATAGGAGGTCTCAGGTGAGGCAATGGGAAGATGAGGAGGATGAAAGGAAAAGAAGGCCTGGGCATGGGCTGGAGGGATATTGGCACACAATCATCGGTTCAAGGGTGGAACCTTACGCTAGCCTCGCTTGAGGCCAGCGCCAGTTCCCCGGTCACTGTTTGCTGCAGCCCCGGAGATTTTTGGCCGCAAGAACGAAGGGAGAGAGATCGGGTATTGGCGAGCTGCGAGGGTCGATAATGTCTAGCAAGGTGTGGTAGCCCTACTCCCGTCACTGCCCGTTTGCTCTGTCGACGAAAGTGGCGTCAGTCACACGCGACTTTTTGTGCCGAGGATCGGGCCCTGAGACGAGCGACCTGGCAGACAGGGGAAATCAGTGGTTAGGAAGACAGCCGTCCAGAAATGTGGTGTTCCCGTGGTAAACTTTGGCTGGGTTAGGGATGGATGGATTCAGGGGAAGGGAAAGGGATGAATGATCGTCACCCCCGGGCAGTCGCCGATTCGTCCAGGAGGTGAAAGCGGATGATGACAGGGGTCTAGGACGCAGATCGATGTTGATCTAGACCTGCGCGAGCGTTTCTGGCTGCTCGAGAGCGTGTTTCCATGGCCGACTGCCCTGTTATCTCAAGCTGCAGCAGATGAGGCCAAACGTGTGCTCCCTTCCCGTGGTGTTGTATCTAGTGTTTACCCCCTGGACTACATAGATGGCGGTGATACATGATACGTCAGGTCCCCAGACCCGGGATCGCCAGAGACGGCAATGGGGCCACGGCGATGTCAGAAAGTGACAGACTGATAATATGTCTTGGCAAGCGGTCTGGCTGCCCGAACCGGACCAACAGCACTTTGATTGGCGCGCAAAGTGTGGCTCTTCTGTGCAGATGCGACACTGCGAAGTGGGTTGATCAGCTGCAAGATCAAGAACGATCGACGGTGCGGCGGTTTGCTGCCAGACACGCGCGCAGCAATAGGTGCCGTCGAGACTGGAGCATGAGAATGGCCTTTCTGTGGTGCCGGGGCGCTGCTGGGCGCTGCTAGAACGCTGCACCGCAGCGGGGATCATTGATGGGCCACAAGCCACGGGATGTGCCTGGCCCCACCGGACTCGGCACCACCCCATTGGTGCGTTGGGGAGGTTTTTTTTTATCGTCTGTTTGTTTCGTTTCAATACAACGTGGACGTCAAGGTCGAGGCGAGGGAAAGGCTGACAATGTGTTGGTGATGAAAGCTGACAGGGCAGCCAATGACGTCCGACGCGTGAGTCTATCAATCTAATTTTGCCGGGCGCAATTCGCTTCCTCGTGTACGATGGGCGACGCTCTATTTGCTGACTGCATCTATCTCGCATGCGCTGTGGAACAGCTGACTTTTTGGGGAAAGCGGCTGAGATGTGCCAGCCAGCAAAAATGGTCGATGTCAAGGCGATGGGCAAGACATTGATGTCCGTATCGGCAGGTTCGGCTCGGCAGCCGGAGGCTCCTTGACCGAATGTCTCAGTGTTTGATGAGATTTTCCTTGCTTCTCGTATTGGGTTGCTTTTGCCCCCCTCTGATAGACATCGACATGTTGTGGGAGCGAGGACGGCAAGACGATGGCTCTCTCGCGCTCGCACCGGGGAGTACCAGCAACCGATTTCTGCGGTTCGCTTAGGACAAAAGGTTGTGGTCACAGTCAAGGGCCCATGGCTCGGCTGGCAACCCCTGCATGGAGAATTGGTGGCGTCTTTGGCGCAAATGCAAGATTCCGTTTACGGAGGAATTATTGTGCACATTATCAGGACTGGAGTCTAGCCGGTGGGTGAGAGAGGAGGGACGAAAAAAAAAAAAGAAAGAAAAGGAAAGCCACCGTCGCGAGATCACAAATGCCACCGAACCACGGACGAGTAGCAACAGAGGGAGGGTCACAATGTCGTTTGAGCCGGCGGAGCCTCATCCGGGTGTTCTGACCAAGCCGCGCGCCCGTCTCTGGGGCCCTGGCGGTCGCGTGGACTGGACGGGAAATGGCCGCTGGGGGTGAGCCTGTGGGAGACTGGGCAGGCTTGGTGGGCACGGAACGTTCCCTGGTCGAGGCGAATGGGGCAAACGAATCCTGACCACGACCCCCGGCGAGGCGGCGGCGGCCGTGAGGCACCCGATCCGGAAGCGGCCCGCATCTCTGGAAATTGGCGCGTCGCGATAAACCTAGCGGCATGTTTTTGTTTGGAGACACACGTGTGTGCTTTCCTGGCCAGCTGCGACTCGCGGACTGAACCGCGAGGGGCGGCTGTGTTGCTGTGGCAGTTCTTGCGGATGAAGACGCAGCGAGTCTCCAGTACCGATCTAGGTGGTGGATGCGACAGAAGATAGGTTGGGGGCAGGCGCGTTCCAATTGGTAATGAGTGGCTGTTTCTTCTGGCAGCAGAAAGGAACCGTATCTGCTGTCTTAGGGTGGCTAGACTGCAAGAGCCAATAGGTACCGGACAGATTGCACGTCTGTAGATCTATTTCCGGCCATCCCTTGCTTTTGTGGCCAGTCGAGGCCATCCACAGCCCTGATGGTCCTCGCATCTTGTTGTGGGTGGCGAAAGCTAGGCTAGTCTGGGTGTCTGGCCGCCAACCTGGCTGGCTTACACTGGCCGAGTACCTCGAGGTACAGGCAGTGGCTGCTGTAGGCTTGAAATGTGTCTCCCGTATGCCGTCACCACTGCATGTGTGCAGTCACCGCCGCATGCAAACACCGCCAGCCAGCTGCAGGTCCGGTAGGTCCGGCCATTCTAACAGGCCAGTCATCTCACCTCCTCGGTGAGGCATCCGGCGTTGTGGGCACAGCAATCTGCAGTCTGCATAGTAACAGAGAAAATGCTAGATTGACTGGACCTAGACCCCTAAACTTCCCCCGTGCAGCTGTTTTATTGCACGGGCGTTGCTTATTGGGCACAGACAGTGCCAGAAGCGGGGCAGATTGACCCAGACCACTGTTGTGTGGCCCTTCTGCATTTGTTTTTAGCCTTGACACGAGCGACAACAACACTGAAAGCAAAAAGACTCGAACTCTAATAGGCGGCTCGGGAGGCCCGCGAAGCATTGAACAAATATTGACTGCCAAACAAACACATCATCGATCTGCGGCACTCAGGGACTGGTGTTCGGGGGGACGATACTGGACCAAACAGCGCAGAAACAAGCCCTGGCCTGGCAGATAGGTCCCTGGCAGGTGTGGTATGGAGCATGCCGCGCCCTCTGTTCTGCCCCAGCTCCCCAGCCCCCCCGGTGCTCTGGCACTCTGGGCTGCTGAACCCCTAATGATCCGTCCCGATAGTCTCGCGCCATCCCTGCCCTACAGAGCGCGCACACCGTAATAATCGATCTGGATTCGTGAACGCGCAAGAGCCCACGCCGACGCGGAGGAATAGGAGAAGCGGATGGGGCCAATCGTAATATCCAGGGTCCCGGATGGAGCCTTGTCGGCGCTGTCCCCGAGGGCGACCAAAGCACCAATCATGGTGCCCAGCCCGGGCCAGCTGCGGTGAAGTTTGCCTTGTCCCTGTCCGAGGTCGCGTCGCCCCTGGTGGTGTGCGTCGCTTCTGCTGCTCCCATTTCCTTGCCGGGTCGGGTTTTCTGTCTGGTGCCTGTCTGCCTTTTTTCTGCCCCCTACGTCCAGTGGTCGCGCGAACCCGGCACAGTGCGCACCGGGCAGGGAACGCAGGTGCCTCAGAGCGGTGCAGACTGACCTGTGCGGGCTGTCACCATCAATGATTCCGCCTGGCGCAACCGGGGCCGCACACTAGCGCCGTTCAATTCCAGCCGGGCCCACACTGGCCACTCTGAGGACACTGGCGCAACCGGCCCGAGGGCTGACGCTCCTTGCTAAGGTGGCTGTCGCTGTGGGATTCGCACTGTTCCGCCTGGCACGGCAAGCGTCTCCTGACTAACCCGGCGGAATTTGACAACTGTCAGCCCGCCTCGCGCCTGCCGCTCCTGCGCCTCCATCTCCCTGGCTGCCCATGCCTGCCAGCTGCCAAGCGCCAGTCCTTGCAGCCCCTCACCAAACGCTCCTCATTTATTTATTGTTATGTTTTTTTTTTTCTTCCAGAAGGACCCGCACTTTCGTTGTCCACGGTCCATCCAGTGGGCCGTCCTTGGTCGCAGCCAAACCCGCCCTGTGCTTCCGTTCCCCTTCGCTCCAAAATTTCTACATGCCAGACCCGAACTGAACTGCCCATTCCATCCCCCCTCGAACCCACGACCCTCGACCGTGCTCTCGACGATTTATGCCATCGCGGGATCCTCATCCATCCGTCGCGCATCCTCCCGTCCCTTCTCCTTTCTCTTCCTCCGACCGTTCTACTCTCCTTTGCCGCCCGACGTGATTGCGTGCTTCTCTCGTTGCCCGCACTCGCTCGCTTTGCTCGATTTCCCGTCTCACGTCGGCGTCATTGACCGGTCCCCAAAAAGGTTCCCACCGTTCCCCACACAATTTGCAGTTGACCCCCCGACCGCTTTCGCCAGAGGGGGTTCAGGGCAGGGACCTAGCAAGAACAAGGGAAAAAAATCAGAAAAGGGGGAGACCAAAAAATAGGAGGAGCGAAAAAAACCCTCGTCTCCCGCACCGCCTCGATTCCGTCGTCCTCCTTGAGCGACCGACGAAATCTCGTCCGCTTGCGATAACCACAGGCGAAGGAAGGAATTCTGCTTCTTGCCACAAGCACCACCATCAGACTCGACACTCTTCCACCCCTCGCTTGCCGGCCACATCGGGTTCTTGCAGCCTGCTGTGCTCCGTGGCCAGCAGCTGTGCTGGGGGAACGACGCCCATACGAGGCTCGAATCTTTTGGAATCACCACGCACCTATCGAGAGACAAAATGAACCAGCAACAGGAAGGCTACCTAAACGGCCACTTTGGTGCCACAAACAGGTCACCAAACTCGTCGCGACCCGGCTACGCAACCACGGTGGGGTTTCCGGGAATGGGCCTCGGCCAGGGAGGCAACGGTCGCCAAAACCAGAGGAACGGTGCCGGCGGCGGTATCGATGCGCTCAGCCAGCAGGTCTCGGATCTAAGCTTCTACGGTGGCGGCGACGAGCGCTTCAACACTTTCAACCCGGGTGCGTCGCGGTACGACGGTCGCTCTGCGCCCTCGCCGGGCGCCGGGAATGCCGCGGGTAACTTCATGATGTTTGCAAACGGCCAGGCGTGGGGCTACAACGCAAACTCAAACTACAACGGAAGCACCACTGCCACCATCAACGGCGCCATCAGCGATCCCACCCGCATGAGGGGAGGTGTCAACAGGCGGGCCCCTCTGCCAACAGTACGTCTCCGTGTTTCATTGGTCGCCCTCGGTCCGATCTGGTCCTCCCAGTCTGACATCCACACACACCCCACCACACCTTCCCTGTTCGAGTGCGCTCCCTGGCGTCACCACATTGTGTATACCATCAAGCTAACCATCTCGTTCTTCCGAACCCAACAGGAATGGGGTGTGATGGGTGACTCTGGCCTCGGCGCCCCAAGCTCCATGGGTCGTGGTCAGCTGCACCACTACAACCAGGGCCCCGCGCCCATCTCGGCAATGGGAACAACAAATGGACAGATGTACACGGTTGCCCCACCAGCCGGCGCATACAGCGTCCCCGACCTGAGGCCGCATGGCGACGATGACGACGGCCCTGGCCTCATTAAGACGGCCATTGTCATCAAGAACATCCCGTTCAACGTCCGGAAGGAGACACTGCAGGCCCTGATGGTGGAACTGAACCTGCCGCAGCCGTACGCTTTCAATTATCATTTCGACCAGGGCGTTTTCCGCGGACTGGCATTTGCGAATTTTGCGCACCCCGAAGAGACGAAGGTAGTTATCAACGCCATGAACGGTATGGACGTTTCTGGTCGCAAGCTGCGCGTCGAGTACAAGAAGATGTTGCCCGAGCACGAACGCGAGCGCATCGAGCGCGAGAAGAGAGAGAAACGTGGCCAGCTCGAGGAGCAGCACCGCGCTGTGCCTCTGCATCACCAGCCGTCGCTTGGCAGCATCGGCAACAACGTCGTGTCTTGCCTCTCGGATGCAGCGGCAAGCAGCTACAGTACGTACTCATCAATCTTTCGTGAACTACTCTACAACGAAAAGCAGTGCCACGCGCCTTGGAGATTCTCCGAAATCTTATTGTTCTCGTCGTCGCTGATTCTAACTAGAGCTTCCGCACGTAGGGGAGCACGGCATCGATATGAACAAACAGTCGACCATCACGTTTTATCTGGAGCTTTTCATGTTCCGGAAGGACCCTGCACGCGAGATCATGATCTTCCCGCCCGACCTCTCGCCCGAGGCCCGCCGCGATATCCACGTTATCTCCCATTCGCTCGGTCTTAGCCACACTAGTGTTGGCGATGGCGACAACCGTCAAGTCGTCGTCAAGAAGACCCCCTCGTCAGGTGGCCAGGTGAACACACTCGCCATGCCTACGGCCACGGGTGCCACTCTTGACACGCACCCGAGGGGGCTCAGCCGCGCTGCCACCATCGATTTCGCCGAGCAATCGCGCGCCGCGGGCCCTCAAGGCGCCTGGAATCACGCTCAGACGCGCGCCGGCGGAGGACTTCTCGGTGTTCCCGGGAGCCCAGATGGCCCCCAAGGCCTCAACGGTCTCCGTGGTGTTAAGAGCTTCGCGGACTTGAGGTCATATAGCCCTAGCCCCAGCCCGTCCGTCACCAGCGCCAGCAACGTCGCGCTCGCCCCAGGATCAAATGTCACTCTCTTTGGCCACTACACAACCGAAAGCAACGCTGCGGCTGCAGGCGCTTTCGGCTCTCTCCCGATCCCTCAGCAGAATGGCGCCTCTGACGGCCTCGGTCCCCTGGCGCGGGCGGCATTCGATGCCGGCGGCAGTGGGCAGATCTCGCGCCCCCGAGCTGAGGGCCCGGGTGCTATTGGCAGCCAGCGGCCTGGTGCTGGGGCCAGCAATGGAAACTCGAGCAACAGGGCCCCGGAAAGGCAGCCTCGAGGCCCAGGCGTTGAAACTACCGGATTCGGTTCCCGTACGCGCCAGAATGGGCACATGCAGCGCGGTAGTGGTAGGCAATCTCGCCCCTCGCCTGTTCCCGCGTTGTTCTCAGCTTGGCTGACACTGACATGCAAGTAGATTCTTCTGACAACGCTGGGGCGCCCACGAGCTCTACCTGGAGCCATTAGGCGGGTAATCTCCGCCGGGCACGCGCGCCTCAAGGGTCCGCAGGGACTCTTGAGAATGCGCACATCGGCCGTGTCAGACTGACATCACTTCGGACTCTCGCCGCACGAGCTTTTTGGCATCGAGCCGCTAACCCAGAATCGATGCTCGAACAGTTCCGTGGGGGGTCGCCTGATGTCTTACCGCTTGGGACATGTTGGACAGCCCACTTCGGGCGAGGACCCTACGCTATTGAACGCCATCCTTGCTCACCACCGGAGCCTTGTCTGCACTCCCGACAACCTGACAACCGCCCTCTTCCCCCACCCCATGCATCGATATGTCGGCGTTGAGGCGGCAGACATACCCACTATTTTCCCAGCTGCATTTTTTTTCTTATACTGTTGTTTTTGCTACTTCTTTCTCCGCATCGTCTACGCTATCACTTTGTAATTTTTGCTTTTCCTTGCTGCCTTTTGCTCCTCCGCACCTGAGTGGCGGAGGTACCTCTTGACACTCTCACGACCACCTCAATACGCCCAAAAGAGCAGAAGACGACTCCGCTACTTCGCCCCCACGAGAGGGGCATGGGAGAACGGGTGCGAGTTCTTCCTCAAACGCCACGGCATCTGGAATGACCACTACGCCTGTGCCGTGGCCTGTACACCACCTTGACCGCCGATGTCCTCATGAAGCGATAACGAGACACTTATACTATACCCAAGATCACTGGTTGACGAGAAAAAAAAAAGGCACGAAGAGGCCTCGAGAGGAGAAGACGAGATGACTGAACGAAAGTTGGAAATCTGTTCAGATCAAGAGAAGATGGAAATTGGATTCCTGACTGAGGAAATAACGTCACTTGATACAAAGTCTTGGGCAACCACACCAACAGTCACCAGACGACTGAGCATGCTTCTCGATGAGCCCCGCTCCTTTGGTGGCAAGCATTACGACGTACGAACCCCACGGAGAGCATCGTCGCCCTCTCGAGCATCCGACAGCTTGATTGCTGGCCTGGCTTGTTGAGTGGCATACGCCCTTGTCATCAAGCCCGGCCACCCCCATCCGCCGACGCCTCAAGATCAGATCGGGCTCGCACCCCACCTCCTCGACGGCACCTCGGGCTGTCTTTCTGGCTTGGCTTACAGCCTCGGTGCTTTGTGGGCCTTTTGCCGCTGCTCCCCATTCACCTGCCACACATCGGCTCTATAACGATTTCCACGCTGTTACGACGTGATGTTTAGACGGTTATGTCACATCCTTCCTCTCACCCCAGTCAGACGTATGGGGTTTGGCTATCTTGCACTAGCTGCGGCGCACTCCGCTGGACCAGTCGAGACTGCACAACACCCCACACCTGGCTGGCTGAGGGGAGGCATGCCTGTATCACATCACACAAGTGCGCCCTGCACACTAACCACGCATATTCACCCTGCACACCCCTAATAGTATATTGCTACAAAAGTCATGTTTGCCATCGTTTTTAGCTTTCCCCAATCTACGTAACACGTTTAACCCCCTCATTTGTTTCCGCTGCGGATACGCTGCTTCTCCCGCCCATCCTGCCTCCCGCCCTGCTATTGGCGGGGCATGAATGTTGCAGTTAACACATTACCAACAGCTCGCAAGCCAAGGCTCGGGCGATGCGAGATATTCGCTGGTGATTTTTGGATATCGGACATCATTATCTGAATCGGAGTCCTCTGCTTTTCTCTTTTCTTGCCCAGTTCTCCTGGCTTACTGACCATTCCGATATTGTCGATCCCGTCATGTGTCACTGTCTTCTGATTTAACTATCCACTTTGACGAGTTAAATCTTTACTTCCACAAGTTACTAGGCTTGATTATCCGTTCCATCTACATTGGCCGTATCACCTCTCTTTCTCTCTTTTTATGTCTTGCTATGCTTTCTAGTTTATCTACCTACCACCTGCTATTAATAGTCCCCTTGCTTGCTTTACTCCGTTATCCGACGCTGCTGATGATAATGTGGCTACGTGAACGATGGGTCGTGTGGGATAGGCCGTGCGGGATCTCGGTGTTGTTTGTTTTTGTGTGAGTACCCATGTGTGTGAGCGGACCCGCGTTACCAGGCATCCAGTTGTATTTTTTGGATTTTGTTCAAAATTTGCCAGATTATCCCTCAATTATACCTCTGGCCAGCTTATCCAGTTATATGCCACGGCCGTGTTGCGCAGCAGCCCCCTGCCGTTTTTCCACATGCTTCACTTGAAACAACGGCTCTAGCACTTGGGCGGCCAGAAAACGTCGAAGGTGTCGACTGCAGCGCCGCCCTGACGAATACCGCCGCCGGGCACATAGACGCCGCCGTTGGGCATGGAGACGGCCCAGGAGCCGTGCCGGGGCACCTCCATGGGCGCGAGGCGCTGCCAGGCGTCGGCGCGCACGTCGTAGGCCTCGGTCTCGGAGAAGACGCCGGCGGTCCCGTTGGCCGGGTTGCCCTCGCCGCCGAAGGTGTAGATCTTGCTCCCGACGGCGGCGGCGGCGACGCCGCCCCGCGCCGTCGGCATCCTGCCGGGCCTCATGGCCCAGCCCGCAGCCACGTCGGACAGGTCCAGCGTGAAGACGGTGTCGCGCACGTTGTCCTGCCCCTGGAACCGGCCGCCGAGCACGTACAGCGTGCCGCCGACGACGGCGGACCCGGCGTGGTCGCGCCCCTCGGGCATGGAGGGCGCCGCCGCCGCGATCCAGGCGTCGGCGGCCACGTCGTAGGTGACGACGGTGCCCACCGTGTCCTGCGGTATCAGCTGCCGCATGCCGCCCGCCAGGTACACGCGGCCGTCGTGGGCCGCGACGGCGGCGCTGCCGCGCGCGGCGCCCTCGGGGATCGGGGCCAGGGCCTGCCACTGCGGGCCCCCGCCGGAGGAGGAGGCGGCCAGGGACGAGATGCCGCGCAGCACGTGGGTCGCGCCCGTGGCGACCCAGTTGCCTTCGGCGTTCGGGACCAGCCCGCCCAGGAGGTAGAGCGAGTCGCCGATCACGACGGTGTTGGCGTGGTTGACGGCGTAGGGCAGCGCCGGGCCCGGGCTCCAGGTGGCGGTCTTGA
This sequence comes from Gaeumannomyces tritici R3-111a-1, assembly GCF_000145635.1. Classification (NCBI taxonomy): domain Eukaryota; kingdom Fungi; phylum Ascomycota; class Sordariomycetes; order Magnaporthales; family Magnaporthaceae; genus Gaeumannomyces; species Gaeumannomyces tritici. The sequence continues at coordinate 479,448 of NW_008804548.1, read as the reverse complement.
CGTTGTAGAGCTGGAACATGTCGGTCGTGACCCAGTCTGACGGCGAGTTGCCGCCGCCGCCGCCGGGGGCCGGGACGATGCCGCCGACGAGGGCGAGGGTGGTGGCGTTGAGGGCGACGACCGTGTGCTCCTGGCGGGGCTGGAGCGCGATGGGGGAGAGCAGCTGCCAGCGGCCGAGGTTTTTGGTTGCGGGTCTGGGGGCGGCGGCGATGGGGGTCGCCGAGGCGGAGAGGGCCAGGCACAGGGCCGCGAGGGCGGCGGTGGTGCGGAGGGAGGGCATGGTCAAGGTGATGAGGAGGTTGGGTTTGGGAGATGGACAGATGCTCTGATGCTGGTGTGCCTCTTTACTTGAAAAAGGGGCGCGGGGAAAGTCGCCATTTATCCATTTTCAAGTCAAGCAGCCGGGCCTCTCTCTCTCTCTCTCTCTCTCAGGGTAATATCTGCAATGCATCTCTGGTGTGGGGAAAAGAGGTAGCATCGGCCTGGAGCAGCGAACATGTCGCGAAAAACGTCCCCAGGGCAAGCAAGCATGTTCGCGAAACACTGCCTACCGTGACCGCCGCGCCCGCTGATGCCGAGACCAGAGTTGCCACGCCAGCAAGCAGGGCCGATCATGGCCCTTGCTCTGTATACCGAGTCCGGTTGTCAATCATGGTTTTTGCTTATTCCTGGATGGATGCTAGTCGGAGTTTTTTGTGGCTGGACTTGCTTGGCCACCAAAACCTCGCGCGGCCGTCAGCGCCGACAATGGATAGCGCGAGCGGTGGGGCCCTTTCGTGGTTGGGGGTGTGTGTGTGCGTCTGTCGGTGCTTGGGTCGAACGAACGCCGGTGTGCCGTTTGGAGAGGGGCCCTATGTCGGCGCTGCGGTCCAAAGCCGAGAGCGACGAGCCGCTTACGTACGCCTGTGGGCGGAGGCGTTTTGGGAGATGGACAAATGCGAGCGAACCAATTGGGCCACCAAGCCAAAAGCGAAGGTCCCCGCTTAGTGGCTGGTAGCTACCCAAGTGGTCTATATCCGTCTGCGACAACAAAGTTGTGCCTTGCCTTGTTGGAACGCGGCCGTTGGCTTGGCTGCACCTGTTTTGGGGATTTTGCTGCTTGTCGAAAAAATGATGTTGGCACACAGCCACAGTGAGTACTTGACAGCCAGAGTATGCTTTGGATACTGCTTCGGCTTAAAAAGTGTGATGTTGCGACCGCGAGGGCAATACCATGTTAGTCAGGTCTTTTCCCTGTTTCAGGTTTCATTGATGGGAAACAAGACAGGTGACGTATATTATAGGTACGGGCGATGTGAGGGTGCAAGCTTTCCTTTTGACCGTTGTGCCAGCAAGCGGCTGCCTTGCTTGTATTTGACGCCGTGATGGCTTGGCTGCAGCTGCCTTGGGATTAACGTGACCAGCTGTCTGCTGTTCCTTTTTTTTTCGTTGTAATTCCATGCGGCTGCCCTACCCGGGTAAAAGAAAGTATCTTCCACACCATCCGTAGCTTTTCTCTTGGTCCTCTTTCTCTCTCAACTTGTCTTCACAACCGTCTTACTCGGAATCCTGCCGACCTGCCGACGCGATACCTGCTTAGGGAGCTATCACTTGTGCCAGACACTTGGGCCAGTCGCACCATCTCGCATGGGTTACTCGCCGAGGGGGAATGTCTCCCATTGCGCCTCACCCAAGATGATTATCAAACTACCGAAAAAAACTACTCCTGGCCATTTAGCAATTCACTCTCCCCCAATCAACACCTGTGACCTACCTATATCCAGGTCAGCTCTATATTCTACGCAGCACCGCCTACTACTCTATGCGTGACGACTCAAGCCGTTTGCACAAACACCCATGAAACTTGGCTCGACCCTCTGCCGTGCCACAGGCGGGTTCGCCGCCCTCCAGGCACGCCTCAGGTCTGCGAGCTCGTCGGCCCCGTGGTGGTCGGCCTCGTGTAGCATCTCGAGATGGAAAAGGTACTCTTTCCCGTCGGGTTTGCGGTAGAAGGCGATGGACCGCGGCAGGGCCCCCGAGAAGTCGTCGTGCTCCTCGAGCAGCACGGTGCATAGCCCGCCGCCGACGTGGCCCCGCTGCAGCAGCTCCATAGGCGACGGCCTGTCCGACTCCTTGAGGCCGATGGGCTCCAGGTGCCAGCCCTCGGCCTCGAAGACCCAGTCGCCCGCCACCTCGGCGTCGCCGCTGAGCGGGCACACGGGCATGGAGGCGTGCCCGCAGCGGTGCCGCTCGGCCAGGCGGTCCACCAGCGCCATGTCGTCGCGGTCCTCGCGCCCGCCCAGCTGCACCACCACGGCGCGCGGCGGCCACGCCCCGCCCACCTCGCGCGCCACGGCGGCCCAGCAGGCCGGGATCAGGGCGGACCGCGGTAGGCGCAGGCTGGGCGGGTGGCCGCCGCGGCCGGCCGGGTGCGCCTGGAAGTCCGAGTGCGTGCGTCTGCTCACCACGATCCAGCCGGCCGCCGGGTCCGCCCAGCCCACCATGTACCGCGGGATGCTGCTGTCGTCGGCGGCGCCACTGTCCCACCAAAAGGCGGAGGTGACTTCGAAGCGGAAGACGCGGTGCTCACGGCCGAACGGGGACGCGGATGCGTCGTCCACCAGCAGGTCCCACGTCGCCTGCTGCATCCGCGGCGGCAGCTCGGGCACCCGCTTCACCGTGATCTTGTAGTAGCTCAGTATGGTCTCGTACGGCCAGGGCCCGTCGCGCACCGGGTCGTGTGGCTGGATGGGGGCGCTGTATTCGGCGCCCATGCTGCCCTCCTTTTTTTTCGCGGAATGTGATGCTGGCCGGGTCGGGTTAGTTTATACCGTCGATAGGTATCAAGACTGAGGGGGGAGGGGCCAAGGAGAGGGAGAGACTGAAAGTGTTTTTATATGGCTGTCTTCAAGGCTAAGGTGACACACTCGTGATCCGTCAGGTTGATCGTAGCTACACAAGTGATGCCGTCGAGCAGCCGGACAACAAGCACTGCCAGGCGGGAATGCGACGGGAGCCCGCCAAATCACAAGTCCACAGCCCATCTGCCGGCTTCTGACGGCGTATACATGGGCTCACTGCAACAACACGCGCGATGGGCAGGGGAGACAAGGTCACTTGAAAAAGTCTAAAAACCCTTTCACTACGTTTTAGAATGTCACTCGCAAACCGTCGGTAAACTATCGGTAAACCATCAGTAAACCACCGGTAAACCATCGATCCCCTTCCAAATCGCCTACCTCGATCATCCAGCCTCGCTCTCCGGCCGCCGTCAGCCTACGAGGCCTCAAGGGTGGTCAAGCACTACGAAACCGCTGTCAGCTTCCTCACACGAGCACTTGGCCGTGCACGTCTCTGCCGGCGCGATATTGTCGGCCTCGGGCGACATCAGGTTGGCGCCCCTACCGCCACTGCCACGCCGTCCAGCCCGCTGCTGCCGGCCCTGCAGCCAGCGCCGGCCCCAAAAGCCCCTTGTACCCCTGCCCTGCGCCTGCGACGCCGACGACCCCGGCGGACGAAACAGACCGGCCCTGGTGCCAAATTGCGCCGCCTCGCCGTCCGACAACGACGGCGGCGCGCAGCACCCGCCCATGGCGTCGCGGTCCAGCAGCTCCGAGACGGCGTCGACTTTGACGTAGCTGCTGCCGCCGCCCGACGACGACGAGCTCGTCGCGTAGCTACTACTGAGGCTCGCGCTCGACAGCCGCCACCGGGCCTCAGACGTCACGTGCGCCGCCACCTCGGCCGCCACCGCCTCGACGGCCGCCGGCGCCAGCAGACCCCCCGTAGTGAAGGGGCTGGGTGGGGCCGTGTTCAGGCGCCGCTCCGCGTCCGCCCGCCGCCGCGCCCACTCCTCGTGCGCCCAGTAGCCGCCGGCGGGCGGGCGCGAGGGGGCGAAGTCGGCGGCTGTGATCTCGTCGTAGCTGGACGAGAGTGACGCCGACGCCGAGCTGCTGGCGGGGTCCGAGACGCCGCTGTCGTCTTCTTCGTCGTTATCCAGGTATGCCGCGGCGGGGGTTGGGGGAGGAGAGTGCAGCGTCGGCCTGAGCGTGGGGGCTGACGAGAGGGTTGGGGGCGACGCGGTTGCTGAGGGGCTTCTGGTCTCGGCCGGGTCGTGCGGTAGGCCGAACGGGACCGGATCGCCGCCGCCGCCGCCGCCGCCGCCCATGCCCATACCCATACGGAAAGCGGCCGAGCTGCCGTCGGCGACAGTGCCAAAGCCCCTGTCACCGGCCAGGGCAGCGGTGCCGTCGGGCTGGAGCACGCCGGGCGGGCTGCCCCTGGAGGAGTAGCCGAGGAGCAGGGCGCCCAGGGACTTTTCGAGCTGCCGCCGGATCATGTCCTGCAGGCTCGGCTCGGGGCTGCGCGGGCCGAGACCCGTCACCCCTCTCGGCCGCCGGCCTTCCTCACCCGGGGCTGCTTGGCCCCTTGCGGCATATTGCGACATGGCGGGAGGGCTGCTGGCCCGGTCCCGGCTCCTATCCGCGTTGGAGGTGATGTTGGACGTTCCCCTTTTTGACATGGACCGGGACTTGCTCTGCCGCCTACTGGGAATCTCGTCTCCGCCGCCCATCTTGCGGTTCGAGATGTGGTTTCAGGCGTAAAGGGGTGGTGCTCCGACGGTCCTCTCTGTCCATATGGATCCCCCTAATTGTAGCCCCAAGACATTTTTTTCGTGCACAAGAAACATGCTTTAAATACACGGTCTGGGTCAAGTTACTAACTTTGACCAGACGAACCACATCATGAGAATAGGCCGACGATGGGCATTCTTGTCATGTCAAGTCACTGCCACACAGAGTGACCACTCCTGCACATCTCATGCGCTGTCCTCCTGGCGTCGAGTGCGGGATTCTCTGCCGTTCCACCGTCTTGACGCAACTCCTGTGGTACCGGAATGTGTGGAGTGGTCGTGCCATGAATACCTGAATGATCGCTACTTGTTGCTACCTCATTTGCGGCGCCTCGGCCAATCGGAACAGCAGCACCCGCGCCTGCCATCGTATCAGAAGATCTTGGCATGTGGTCGGCGCTCAGACGAAAGCCGAGCCGACGCCGATAGGGTGCCTCAAGATATGGTGAATTCGGCCAGAATAGACAAAGCGCAAGCCCGGTCAGGCGCTCCTTGACGCGTAATACCTCGCAGCTGCCGTAGCGTATTTTACGAGACTGGGGTATAGGGCAGGGTGGATGAGGGTTCATGATCCAGCCGAGCGCGTCTCGCGTCCACATATGGCCATACCCACTGGAATATACACCGGTTATCTGACGAGAGGTAGGGCCCGCACTTTATATATGCTGTGGCCCACTGATAGACAGCTTTTACGATATCTGCTTCTTTGTTTATCCGCCCCACTCGTCGTCATGAACATGTTGCCTGGATGCCTCTTGTTCCCCTCCCGCTGCTGTTGCCATGAAAAGTCGTTATAGGGCCACTCTGAAACCCACCTTGTTCGAGGGGAGGGCCATCTCCCTTTCCCTGCGCCCTAGCCGATAAGGTAAAACGAACGGCTTTTCCTCCACCCCGCAACGTCCCCTTGTATAGGGAAGACGTCATAGCGCCTTGGCCAGCGGGCACTTCTGTCACGACCAAGAGGCCGGTTCGGAACTTTCGGATCAGCAGAGTACAAGTCAGGTGCCGAGATCCTTCGGCGTTGTTTTCGCACAAGATCGTGCGACCCTTCAAGGTAGGGATTTTCTTTCGAGGAAGCGGGACTCCCGGGCCGCCCCGATGCATGGATATGATCCAGGCCGATGGAGAGATACTGGGCCAACCCGGTCGGGGCTGGAATGAAATTGCCCTCAATATTTTTCCGTCTGGGCAAAGAGGATCAATATTCCATTCTATTTTGAGAGCTCTCCACAAGCTGGTGATGTGCTCTGGCGGTCAACGCGATGCGGCTTGTGGAACACCGCTTGTATAAAGAGATGGGGGATAGGGCACTTGAAGAAGATCTTGTGGAGGAAGTAGTCACCATCACTCCCGGACAGACACTCCCGAACAGACTACGAGATGCAAACCAACAACATCATCGCTTACCTGTCCCTGCTGGGCACCGCCTCGGCGGTAACCATGAGCCGATACGCCCCCTCGACCCAGGTCGAGGCTGCCTTTGGCCCATACCTGGAACAGTCAGCCTCTGCCCTCCCCACACTTACGGGAGCCCCCCCTTCTTCAGTAGCCCCAGGAAACTGACGCTGTAATTGCCCAGGCTCTATGCCTCCACCGAGATCTCCACCTCCAACGACGGCTTCGTCAACTTCTTCACGCCGTCGGGCCAGCTCATCGTGCGCGGCAACGTCGCGACGGGCGCCCAGGCCATCGCCAAGCTCAAGGAGCAGCTCCTGCCGCCCGGCGGCACCAAGCACTGGAACCACGTGCCCAACGCCACGACCATCTACTCGGACACGGCGGACCGCAAGACGTACCAGGTCCTCGGGGCCATCGAGACGCGCTACGACGGCGGGAACTGCTCGCAGGCCTAGTGAGTCCCCCTCCCACCGCCGCCGCCGAAACCTGGCATCGTCTCTCCTACGCTTCTTTCACGAGCAAGCTGCTGACCCGGGCCATCTCGTTACTTTTATAGTTACTCTACCCGCTTCACAGTCACCAAGGATGCTGGTGGCAACGCCCAGCTGACCCCCCATGCGGGCAACCTGGTGGCCTACGACGACTTCATCGTCGAGCCTTCCAAAACACCCACCGACATCCCTTGCGGGACGCAGTAGTTTGAGCTAGAAGAGCAATCGAGGAGGGAGGCGAGATCAGGATGTTATTTCGGATTATTTAAAAGCTCGGAAGAGAAAATATCCAGCGCCCAGATGAACAACCATACTGGAAAATTCCAAGGGGTTTCTCGCTTGATGCATCCCTCCTTGTAACTTGATCATGCCCCCTGAATAGGCTAACCCGATTTGGATTCTTATCGCATCACTGAATGTAGAGCGTCGCAATGTCAGCCTTGTGCAGGATGAAATGCAAAAGAATTTGACAAAAAGACCACGTTTGCTTGGAGTCGCGGGTTCGATTTGGGTAGGCACTTGTATGCCTAGTTTGTTACCATCGTCGTCTCCAATCAGCATGGCAGCGCTAGAATGATAGAGCTTGGGCGAGGCTTGGAGGATCGAAGTATGACAAAACGGACAAGCTCCATGTATGGATGATTGTCATTTATTTGTGTTCTTCTAAGACATTATTTCCACACAATCATCATTGCTTTCGGCAGCAGAATATCAGGAAATGGACGTGGTGCCTCTTCTTGGTTCTTTCCACCAGAATAAAGCAAAGCATTCGTCATCAAGAACGAATCCTAGTACTCTCGGCTCAAAGATGGCCAACTCCTCCGACTGCCACACGGCGTCGGGAGCAAGCCCCCGATTCCACATCAGGCCAGTCGGCAGGCAGGCAGCCATCTCTGCTCTTCTCTCTTCTCAAATACTGAACACTAAGTCTTAGTCCATCACCACTAGCTCAAATGGTATGCGAATTATGCGGAGACCTTAATGGTGGGAGAGAGCTTCTCGACAGGCGGCAGTCGGCAGGGTCTCCGCCTCCTCTCCGACGCAATCACAAGCCCAAGTTGAACTGGCACGTCTCTGTGGAGGCCGCCGAGCGATGCTACATATTCGCCGTGTTTTTGTCGGGCTGCCGAGGCGTTCTCCAGCAGCACTGCATGGACGAGACTCGCATCTCGAGCGTGGGGTTGCACTTTGGCTACCAGCAGTACATGGGAGACGAGGCGGGCCGCGAGAAGCTGGTGCGCCTGCGCCTGGCCGATGGGTCGAGTTTTGACATTGAGCTCTTCACCCTCCAAGGTAGAGGCCGCCTCCCATTTGGTACATGACCCGCTGGCCGACTGTCAGGAACAGACGAAGCCGAGTGATTTATAAGTTGCAAAATGACAAAAATTGGAAGTACTTAAATGCTATGCTATATTTACAAATAACACGGGTTGCGAAATCTTTTCCAACCGTTTTTCATCGCAGTTTACCATGTCACAACACGTAAATGAGCTTCTTGCCAGACATCTTGCCCTCCCGGATGTCCTTCAACCCTTGCGAAATGCCCTCGAGCCCATCGTTGCGCACCAGAAGATTGTGCGGCCGAATCAATTCCTTCTCTAGTAGCTGGTTGACGATGGCCACCAGCTCGCGGCCAAACTCGATCACCTCCTTGTTCTCGGGCTTGTAGTGGGGCTCGGGCCAGGTGACCTCGCCCAGGAGGTTCGGGGAGATGACAAAGTCGGCCTTGATGATCTTGCGCGTCTGCGCGACGGCCTCGCTGAAGGGCTCGAGCGTGACGAAGCGGCCGCCCGCGCGGCCGACGACCTGGTAGCAGAACTGCATGCTGCTCGTGGTGGAGATGCAGTCGACGACCCAGCGCAGGCCGTTTTTCGTCAGGGCCTTGATCTGGGCGACCACGTCGTCGGCCTTGTAGTCGAGCACGTGGTCCGGGCCAAAGGAGCGGACGTAGTCGAAGTTGTGCGGGCTGCAGGTCGTGATGACCTCGAAGCCGGCGAGCTTGAGCAGCTGGATGACGCAGACGCCGGTGGACGACGAGCCGCCAAACACGAAGACCTGGATGGGCTTCGGGCTGGGCGCAAAGGGGCGCCCCGGCAGGTTGAGGGTGTGGAACAGCGCCATGCCCGCCGTCAGCCAGCTGATGCCCATGGACGCGCCCTGCTCGAACGTCCAGGCGTCGGGCAGGCGCCAGAGGAACCACTCGGGGCTCGACGTGTACTCTGCAAAGGCGCCGATCTCGGGCGTGTTCGCGTTCATGCCCGACACGGCCGAGCACACGCGGTCGCCGACCTTCCAGCCGAACTGCGTGGCCTCGGGCCCCAGCGCGACGACGACGCCGGCGTAGTCGAAGCCCGCGGCCGCTCCCGGGGTCACGTAGTCGCCCACCAGCTTGCTGTCGACCGGGTTGACGGCCACGGCCGCGACCTTGACGACGATGCTGTCGCCCGTGGCCTGCGGCACCGGCGCGTCGTGCACGAGGCCGATGGCGCCTTCCGTCGTGCCGACCAGGGCCTTTTGACTCTGCGGTGGCTGCTGCTGCTGGGTCATGATGCTTGGCGGGAGGGTTGGGGGTGGGCCAGTGGGTGTGATTGGTAACGAAGATGTTGTAAGTTGGATGGGCAGCTATGTGGGATGGCCATAATCACAGTACATGTGCCAGCCAGCCGTGTTTAAAGACATTTCTACATTTGGGTCCAAGCATTCCAACTATCGACATCTCGTCCCTGCAATCGGCAGTCGGGGGATGAGGGCATCGCCTAACCCGACATCGAAAAGGGGCCACCGAAAAACACCGAAAAGTTCCGAAATGGAGCTTGTCCAAACAACGACATGGAACGCTGGGGGCAAAGGTGTATTTCCTCACCGACCCGAACTCGGAGGAACTTTTGCGGAATACATGGTTCGTTGCCCACCATTCTTAACAGGCTTCCTGCCGTCACTACCTGCAGCCCCTACTAGTTATTCCAGTCGCACTGGGCGCTAAGACAAGCCCCTTGGAACCCTTCCCCCTCCGCCCCGCCGACCAAGGTGTCAACAAAGCACGTGTTGCCCTGCTGGTTCGGGCCTGGCGGGCTGGTCGGGATGTTCCAGAAGAGGGCGGCGTGGCGCGTGTCAAAGACCCACCGCTGGCCGTCCCGGTACCACTCGAGACGGTACCCCGCGTTCTTGTCGCTGTACGCGCCCGTCAGGCCATCGCCCTCGAGCGTCATGCCCAAGACCAGCGCGTCCCCGGCCCCAGCCTTCTCGGCCTCCTCGCGGGTGCCGGCCACGCGCTTGGGCGAGCAGACCAACCGCCCGTCGTGGAACAGCGTCGCGGCCAGGTAAGGGACCTTGCCGTCGTCGGTGGGGGACCTGATGTGGCATATCTGGAAGGCGTAGGGCCCCGCCTGCGCGTGTATGTACAGCGAGTAGGACATGGCGCGCGGCCACGGGAGCTTGCACCAGCCGTGGTCGATGGCGCCGTGCGCCTTGTGGGGGCCGTCCGGCCCGAAGGCGAGGCGGCGCCCGCCCATGTCGACCTCGCACTCTGCCGACCCTCGGGGCAGCGGGCGCGTGTTCATGTACTGGGGCCCCATCCAGGGGTCTATGTCGAGCCCCGAGTCGCCCGGAGGCGCCGTGAACTCCAGGGTGCCTGTCGCCATGCCGGGCATGTTCAAGACCAGCTTGACCTTTTTGCCAGCCTCGGTGATGGTCCAGGAAATACTGGTGCCGCGTGGCTCGTCCTGCCACACGCCTGTCACGTCCTCCCCTTCGGTTTCAGTCACGATGGACTCGGGGAAGAAGAAATCTTGATGCCAGGTCGACTGGTCCGGCCAGAGGCCGAGGACTTGCACCCTGAAGTCATCCTGTCCGGCCGGCCTCATGCCGCGCGACATGCTGACGACGATGGCCGAGTGGTCCTTTTCCGAGACGGCATCGAAGATCCAGACCTCGGAGCCCGCGCCTATAGCGTCGGCATACTTTGGGAATGCGTTCAGCTTTCCTGGGACGAACGGCTCGGCTTCGGCGGGGGTCGAGTAGACGGCGGGACCGGCAACAAAGTGTGACTTTTTAATCGGGTTGGACATGGTTGGTAATGGTGCGGAGGGATGTCGAAATGGTCGGAGTATTCTGGTTAAGGGCTGGGGTGGAACGGTGTGTGTGTGTGTGGGATGCAAGTCGGAGCACAGGAAACGAGGAAGATGGCACGACCCTAAGTATAGACCCAGTTCTGCCAGAATAGAAAGCAGCCCGAGCATCACCGAAATAGTCCGGCCCCCACATCCTGTCCGGGGTGAAGGCTTCGCTTCGCCGAGTGGCACCGACAAGGTCCAGCGCGCAAATATTCGGATCGCCTGTTCTGTCGGAGGCGGCATCGACCGACATGGTCTTCCCCGAGCCTCCCCAGCATGGGATCGGGCGCGAACAACGCCGAGGCTGTTGACGCCGAGGCTGTTGACGCCGAAGCAGGGTCCAGTACCTGCGTCTATGGCACGCATGGTACTACTATTATTATTAGCCAAGCATGGCCGCCGACTGTGAAGCTCTGGGCGGCCAGAGAAAGCAAGACGAGGTCATCTACCAACACATCAACGGTTTAACACAAGACCATCCTCGTCTGGGCTGCTCTTCCTGCTAGGACCCCAACAACTCCCCAAAGATTTCTTTCCACCTAATTACACAATGAGCGCCCCCGAGCCTATCGCCGTCATCGGCAGCGCCTGCCGCTTCCCAGGGGATAGCGACACGCCGTCCAAGCTGTGGGAGCTCCTCAGGGCGCCGCGGGACCTGCTGCGACAGGTGCCGCCGGAGCGCTACGACGCCGATGCCTGGCACCACACCAACGGCAAGCACCACGGCGCCACCAACGTGCGTCACGCCTACTACCTGAACGAGAGCCCAGCCCATTTCGACAATGGGTTCTTCAGCATCCAAGCCGGCGAGGCAGAGGCCATCGACCCGCAGCAGAGGATGCTGATGGAGACCGTCTACGACTCCCTTTGTGCTGCGGGCCAGACCATTGAGGGGCTGCGCGGCTCGCAGACGTCCGTCTTTGTCGGCCTCATGTGCGACGATTGGGCGGGCCTGATGGCGCGCGACACGGAGACGTTTCCCCAGTACGGCGCGACGGGTACGGCCCGCAGCATCATGTCTAACCGCATATCATATTTCTTCGACTGGCATGGCCCCAGCATGACCATTGATACGGCCTGTTCCTCGAGTCTGGTCGCCGTCCACCAGGCTATACAGACCCTCCATAGCGGAGAATCAGAGGTTGCCGTCGCCACCGGCGCGAACCTCCTCCTGTCGCCTGGTAAGCAACCCATCCCTTGCCTGCCCGCTCCCCCATAAGCCACCAAACGCTAACCTGCTTGCCACAGCCATGTTCATGGCCGAGAGCAACCTGTCCATGCTGTCACCGCACGGCAGGTCCAGGATGTGGGACAAGGACGTGAACGGGTACGCGCGCGGCGAAGGGCTGGCGTCGGTGGTGCTCAAGACGCTCAGCGCCGCCATCCGCGACGGCGACCACATCGAGTGCGTGATCCGGGCTACGGGCGTGAACCAGGACGGCCGCACGGGCGGCATCACCATGCCCAGCGCCAAGGCGCAGGCTACTCTGGTGCGCAGCACGTACGCGCGCGCCGGCCTCGACATCAACAAACCGGAGGACCGACCGCAGTTCTTCCACGCCCACGGCACCGGCACGCCGGCCGGCGACCCGCAGGAGGCCGAGGCCATCTCCAAGGCGTTTTACTCGCAGGGACAGCACGACGACAAGCTCTACGTCGGCTCGATCAAGACCATTGTCGGGCACACCGAAGGCACGGCCGGCCTGGCCAGCCTGATCGGCACATCCCTAGCTCTCCAGCATGGCATCATCCCGCCAAACATGCACTTCAAGACCCTCAACCCCAAGCTCAAGCCGTTCTACACCCACCTTCAGGTACCTACCAAGTGCATTCCGTGGCCAGAGCCAAGGCCGGGCCAGCCTCGCCGTGCCAGCATCAACAGCTTCGGTAAGTCGTCCGCCTCTGCTTCGTCTCTCGTGTGTCCATCTTGCTGACCCAGCGCGGCCAGGCTTTGGCGGCACCAACGCCCACGCCATCCTGGAGGCCTACCAGCCGCCGCCCAAGGCCCGGGCCAAGGCGGCCCCCATGGGCGCCCTGTTCACGCCCCTCGTCTTCTCCGCCGCCAGCGAGTCGTCGCTGCGCGCAATGCTGTCGTTGTACGTCGACTTTTTGTCGACGTGCCAGCAGAAGGAGCTGCACGACCTGGCCTACACGCTGCAGCACCGCCGCTCCGCCCTCTCGTACCGCGTCGCCATCTCTGCCCCCACGCCGGCCGAGGCGCGGCACCAGCTCGAGGCGATCCTGGGCGGCGAGAAGATGAGCACCATCGGCACGCGCCAGCTCGCCAAGGGCTCGTCGTCCAAGATCCTGGGCGTCTTCACGGGCCAGGGCGCGCAGTGGGCGCGCATGGGCGCCCGCCTGCTCGAGACGTCGCCCTTTGTGTTCCAGCGCCTGGCCCAGCTGGACCAGGCCCTGGCCGAGAGCCCCGCGGGGGACGCGCCCGACTGGCGGCTGCGCGACATGATCCTGGCCGACCCCAAGACGTCGCGCATCGGCGAGGCCGCCATCTCGCAGCCGCTGTGCACTGCCCTGCAGATCGTGCTCGTGGACATGCTCGGCTTCGCGGGGGTCAGGCTGCACTCGGCCGTGGGCCACTCGTCGGGCGAGATCGGGGCCGCGTACGCCGCCGGCCTGCTGTCGGCGGCCGACGCCATCCGCGTCGCCTACTACCGGGGCCTGTACGCAAAGCTGGCCGAGTCGCCCAACGGAGGCGCAAAGGGAGCCATGATGGCCGTCGGCACTACCTTTGAGGACGCGACTGAGTTCTGCGAGCTCGAATGGTTCAAGGGACGGATCCAGGTCGCGGCGTTGAACTCGTCGTCCAGCATCACCCTCTCCGGAGACGAGGACGCCATAGACGAGGCCGTCATCATCTTCCAGGACGAGGGCAAGTTCGCCCGCAAGCTCAAGGTTGACACGGCCTACCACTCGTCCCACGTCATGCCCTGTGCTGCACCCTACCTCGCCGCCATGGAGAAGTGCGGCATCGAGGGCGGCGTGGCCACGGGCGTCAAGTGGCACTCGAGCGTGCACGCAAAGACGGTCATGAGCCAGGACAAGATGTCGCCGCAGTACTGGGTCGACAACATGGTCAACCCCGTCCTCTTCTCGCCCGCCGCCGGCGACGCCTGGACCGAGAGCGGCCCGTTCGACCTCGCCATCGAGGTCGGGCCCGCGCCGGTCCTCAAGACGCCGGCCCTCGACAGCATCGAGTCCGTCAGCGGCGGCCAGCGCCCGCCCTACACGGGCGTCCTGGCGCGCGGCAAGGACGACGTGCAGGAATTCTCCAACGCCCTCGGCTACGTCTGGACGCAGCTCGGCGCGGGCTCCGTCGCGTTTGCCTCCCTGCAGCGCGCCGTCTCGGGGTCCGAGGCCGTAGGCCGCTTCCTGCCCAACCTCCCCAAGTACCCGTTCGACCACTCGCGCGAGTTCATGGCCCTGTCGCGCGTGTCGGGCCTGCACAAGACGGCCCAGGACCCCATCCACCCGCTGCTGGGCCGGCGGTGCCACGACAGGGAGACATCGCAGAGCATGCAGTGGCGCAACATCCTCTCGCCAAAGGAGGTCCCCTGGCTGGCGGGGCACCAGATCCAGGGCCAGATGGTGTTCCCCGCCACCGGCTACATATCCATGACCGTGGAAGCCATCAGCCTGCTTGCCGGCGCTTCCGACGTCGGCCTGTTCGAGCTCCGCGACCTGCAGATCGTCAGGGCGTTGACCTTTAACGACGAGGACGACAAGGTCGAGACCCTGTTCGACCTCAAGGACATCCGGCGATCCAGCGGCGAGATCACGGCCGACTTTGCCCTCTACTCGGGCTCTCCCTACGACATCAAGTCGACGTTGGCGCTTAACACGGCGGGCACGGTCCGCATGATGCTGGCGGCTCCCCAGGCGGACCAGCTGCCGCGGGTCGAGCTCGACGAGGTCAGCCTGAGCAGCGTCGACACGGACCGCTTCTACGCCTTCCTCTCCAAGCTCGGCTACAACTACGCGTGGCCGTTCCACGGCACCACAAGCATCCGGCGCAAGGCCGACTACTCGCTGGGCACCATCGAGGACCAGTCGGCCTCGGCCTGGGAGGACCAGCTGATCGTGCACCCGGGCATGCTGGACACGGCGCTGCAGACGGCGTTTGCGGCTTTTTCGTGCCCCGGCGACGAGCGCATGTGGGACCTGCACCTGCCCAAGAGCTTCCGCTCCATCCTGATCAACCCCTACTTCACGCCGCTCGGCGTCGGGAAGCAAGCCAACTTTGGCTACGTCTCCGCCGCCAGGGTCGGCAGCAAGCTGGTCAGGGCCGCGGCCGACATCACGCTCTTCTCCGAGGAGGGCGGCCACACGTTCCTGCAGGTCGACGAGATGGAGATTGTGCCCTTCTCGGCCGCCGTGCAGGCCAACGACGCCGTGGTGTTCTCGCGCTTCCAGTACAAGGTCGCGGAGCCGGATGCGGCGCTGGTTGTCGACGACGGGTGCGAGGGCAAAACCGCTGCTGGAGAAGAGATTGCGGCGGCCGCGGAACGCCTCGCCTTTTACTACCTCGGCCGGCTTCTGGAAAAGGTGACGGCCGAGGAGAGGGCCGGTGCCCTGCCGCACTTCAAGAGCCTGCTCGACTACGCCGACGAGTGCGTGCCCAGGGTCGCCAGGGGAGAGAACGGGCTCGTCCCTGCCGCCGCTGCCCAGGACACGGCAAGCGACATCGACGCCCTCGTCGCCAGGCACGGCCAGGACGCGTCCATCCGCCTGCTACAGTCGGTGGGCGAGAACCTCGCCCAGGTCATCCTCGAGAACGGCGACATGCTCCAGCACGCGTCCATGGACGCCATGCTGCAGAGCTCCGGGCTGGCCAAGGGCGACGAGTGGATCGCATCCCTCGCCGAGCAAATGTCGCACCGCTTCCCCAAGATGAACCTGCTCGAGATCGGTGCCGGGTCGGGAAGCTCGGCCAGGGAGATCGTGACGCGCCTGGGCGACGCCTTCCTGACGTACACCTACGCCGACGTTTCCGGCAGCGTCGTCCCCAAGGCCCAGGAGCTCTTCAAGGGCTTCGAGAACCGCATGGTCTTTAAGCCGTACGACCTGGACGAGAGCCCCGCGGGCCAGGGCCTCACCGGGGGCGCCTACGACGTCGTCGTCTGCTCCAGCGTGCTCCGCGCCGCGCGCGACGTGGAGGCGACGCTGAAGCACGTGCGCAGCCTGGTCAAGCCCGGCGGCTACGTCTTCGTCCAGGAGGTCGTCGCCACCGACGACAGCCTGCGCGCCTGCCTGGCCATGGGGAGCCTGCCGGGGTGGTGGCCCGTCAGCGGCGTCGCCGACGATGCAGGCCGCAACAAGCCCATGACGCTGGACCGGTGGGGCGCCCTGCTGCAAAAGACGGGGTTTCGCGGCGTCGAGTCGGCGACGCCCGAGATGCCGTGGGTCGGCCCCGGACGGGTGTTTGTCGCCCAGGCCGTCGACGAGCGCACCGAGATGCTGCGCGACCCCGTGGCCCACCTGGCGGTCCTGCCCGCGGCCCGCGCGCCGCAGCTCTACCTCGTCGGCGGCGGCAAGACGGCCGAGGTGAAGCAGATGTGCGACGCGCTGTACGCGACGCTGTCGCCCAGGTTTCCCAAGACAGTCCGCCACGAGTCCGTCGAGGCCTTCAACCAGGACGCCCCCCTCGAGGGCAGCACGGTGCTGTGCCTGACGGAGCTGGAGCAGCCGCTGATGGAGGTCATCACGCCCGAGAAGCTGGACGCGCTGCGGCTCGTGTACAAGCGGGCGCGGGACGTCATGTTCGTGACGCGCGGCGCCCGCCGCGAGACCCCGCACTCGTACATGCTGCTCGGCATGGGCCGGTGCATGCGCTTCGAGTACCCCGGCCTCAACTTGTTGGCGTTCGATCTGGACCGTGTCGGCGACGACGCGGCCGCCACCGTCGCCCGCCAGCTCCTGCGGCTCGAGCTGGCCGGGCGCTGGGCGCTGGAGCTGCAGCCCGGGGAGCTGCTGATGTCGGTCGAGCCCGAGGTTTACATCGAGGACGGCCGGATGGTTATACCGCGCATCTACAAGGACGACGAGCGCAACAGGCGGTATAACACGACGCGCCGCGTCGTCAAAGAGGACGTCGATCCCGCAACCTCGCGGCTGGTGTTTGAGTCCCGCGAGGGCCCGTGGGAGGCCCAGGTGCCGTCGCCGCTCGACATGCCCGCGCCGCTGCCGTTCGACGTGCCCGCGACCAGGACCCTTCGCGTGACGCACTTCGTCCCGGCGACCATCACCGTCGGCCAGGGCGCGCGCCTAATGCCCCTTGTCGGTCGCGCCGAGCCGGGCGGCGAGCTCTACCTGGCCGCCGCCCACTTGACCGAGTCGCCCGCCACCGTGCCGGTCGACTGGACTTTTGCCCTCCAGGACGGGACCGACCCCGTGGCCGCCCTTGCCTCCTTCGCCGCCGCGCTGGCCGCCCGGAGGATCGCGAGCCTGGCCGGCAGCGGCGACACCATTGTCGTCCACGAGCCGCCGGCTGTTATTGCCGACGCGCTGCAGGCGTGCGCCAGAGACCTGGGCATCTCTGTCCGCCTGACGACGTCGGACAGGCACAGCAGCTCGGACAGGCAGCAGCAGCAGTACCTGGACGAGAAGCTGTCGGAGCACGCCCTCAAGGCGCTTCTGCCCCGGGCGGCGACCAAGTTCCTCGACCTGTCCCAGGCGCGCTCCTCGGCTGCACAAAAGATGGCCAAGTGCCTGCCGCGCGGCTGCGACGTCATCATCCCCGGCAGCGTGTTCCACCAGAATACGGAGCTCCGATCGTCGGCGTCGCCGGCAGACATAGCCGGCGCGGTAAAGGCCGCGTGGTCGGCCTCTCAGAAGCAGCTGGGCGGCAGCAGCAGCCGCGAGGTGCAGGCCATCATGCTCCAAGACCTAGCTGCCGGCCAAGCCGACAACAACAACAGCGGCAGGCTCGCCGTAGTGGACTGCACGAGCCCCCTGGTGCCCGCCGCGGTTCGCGCCATCGACGACGGCACCCTCTTCCGCGGCGACAGGACGTACTGGCTCGTCGGCCTGGCGAACGAGATGGGCCTGTCGATCTGCAGGTGGATGGTCGAGCGCGGCGCCCGCCACGTCGCCCTCACCAGCCGCTCGCCCAAGGTCCACCCGGCCTTCATCGACCGCATGGCCAGGCTGGGCGCGGCCGTCAAGACTTTTGCCATGGACGTGACGGACCGCGCCTCCCTCCACGCGGCATACGCCTCGCTCACCGAGGCGATGCCGCCCGTCGCGGGAGTGGCCAACGGCGCCATGCTGATGCGCGACTCGCTGTTCGAGAACATGTCGTACGAGAACTTCACGGCCTGCACGAACCCCAAGGTGATCGGATCGCTGCTGCTCGACGAGCTGTTCGGCGACGCCCCTCTCGACTTCTTCGTCGCCTTCTCCTCCATCGCCGCCGTGACGGGCAACAGCGGGCAGTGCAACTACGTGTCGTCCAACCTGTTCATGAACGGCCTGGCCGAGAAGCGCCGGGCGCGGGGAGTCGTGGGCTCGGCCGCCGACATCAGCCCCGTCATTGGCCTGGGGTTCGTCGAGCGCACCGACAGCCTGACCGAGGACACCTTCACCGAGATGGGCTACCGACCCGTGTCGGAGCAGGACGTGCAGGTCATCTTTGCCGAGTCCATCCTCGCCGGCCGCGTCGACGGCCCGGGCGAGTCCGAGGTCATCTCGGGCGTCCAGCCGCTGTTTGACGACTTTGTCGGCCGCGACCAGTACATGAAGGACGTCAAGTTCAACCACTTCTGGATGGAGCGCACCGACGCGCGCGACCTGGCCGGCGGCCGGCCCTTGGCCGTGTCGGTCCGGGCGCAGCTGGCCCTCGCGGCCTCCAAGGCCGAGGTCCTGGACATCGTCAGGGAGGAGTTCCTGGTCCGGCTGCGCAAGATCCTCTCGCTGGGCGCCGACGAGGCCGTCAACGAGCGCGTCACCTTTGTGGAGCAGGGGCTCGACTCCCTCATGGCCGTCGAGGTGCGGGCGTGGCTGGTCAAGGAGCTCGACGTGGACGTGCCCGTGCTCAAGATCCTCGGCGGCAGCTCCATCGCGGACCTGCTGGATCACGCCATCAAGTCGCTGCCGGAGAGCATCGTGGATGTTTCCAAACTCGGAGATGGCACGCCGGGCCAGGCCAAGAAGAAGGCGCCTGCGCCGGTCCCCAAGGCCGCCCCTCCCGTTTCTGCGAGTCTTCCTGCGAGCCCTCCTCGCGACGTGTCGCCCCAGAAGACGTCGTCCAACTCCGGCACCGGCACCGGCACTGGCTCCGGGACGCCTGTTGACGACAAGTCTGTTTCCGGCAGCGCGACGCCCTTATCCACCCCCGACGAGTCTCTCACGGCATCGGCCTTCTTTGGCGGCAGCGTGGAGAACAAGAAGCTGGCCGAGGTTCCCGACGACAGCACCGACATGCTCACGAGCCCCATGTCGTTCGGCCAGACCGGCTTCTGGTTCCTGAACGAGTACCTCGCCGGCAAGGCCGTCTTCAACATCGCCATGATGTACAAGTTCACGGGCCCGATCCGCATGTCGGCCCTCGAGGACGCCGTGCGGCTGGTCGGCGGGCGCCACGAGACCTTCCGCACCCGCTTCTTCTGGGCGGGCGAGGGCGACGCCAGGGTCCCCATGCAGGGCATCGGCGCGACCTCGCCGGTCGAGCTCAGGTCGAGGCGCATCTCGTCCGAGGCCGAGGCGGTCGAGGAGATGAACCGGGTTCGTGCCCAACCCTGGGACCTGGAGAGCGACAACCTCATCACCTTGACCGTGCTCTCGCTCTCCAACAAGGTCCACTATATGGTGGCGGGCATGCACCACATCCTGTTCGACGGCTACAGCTTCACCGTCCTCTTCAAGGAGCTCGAGCTCGCCTACAACACCAAGAACCTGTCGCCGCTGCCGGCCGAGTCCCAGTACCGCGCCTTCGCCAGCAGGCAGCGCGAGGACTACGAGGCCGGCAAGATGGCCCACTCCGTCGAGTACTACCGGTCCGTGCTGCCCGCCGCCGAGGACCTCCAGCCCATCGCGCTCCTGCCCTTCGCCAAGACCACCACCAGGCAAGCCCTGACGAGGTACGGCCAGTACGAGGCGACCTTCCAGATCGAGGCCGAGCTCGCCGCCAAGGTCCGCCAGCTCGCCCGCCGGAGCAGGTCGACGTCCTTCCACGTCTACCTGGTGGCGCTCGAGGTCCTGCTGTTCCGGCTCCTGCCCGACGCCGACGACGTCTTCATCGGCATCGCCGACGCCAACCGGTCCGACAAAACCTTCATGGACAGCATGGGCTTCTTCCTCAACCTGCTGCCGCTCCGCTTCTGCCGGCCCCAGGCCGATGCCAAGCTGGGCTCCGTGATCGAGCAGGGGCGCGACGCGGCGTACGCGGCGCTGGAGCACTCGCGGCTGCCGTTCGACGCGCTGCTGCGCGAGCTCAACGTGCCCCGGTCGAGCGAGCACACCCCCCTGTTCCAGGTCTTCCTCGACTACAAGCAGATCTACCAGGAGCGGTCGACGTGGTGCGGGTGCAAGGTCGAGAACGAGCGGTGGGAGCTGGCCAGCACCGGCTACGACGTGTCCCTCGAGGTGAGCGAGGACACCAGCGGCGGCGTCATGCTGCGCCTGGACCTGCAGGACACGCTGTACACCGAGGAGAGCACGCGGCTGATGCTGCGGTCGTACGTCGGGGTGATCGAGTATATGACGAGCGCCGCGGACGGTGGTATTCTGGGTGACGTCCCCAAGTGGTCCCCCCAGGACGTGCAGGCGACGCTCGTTACTGGCAAAGGTAAGTAGATGGAAGGATGGATGGACCCTAGAGGAACGTGGGCGACGGAAGCAGCTGACAATGTCCCAGGCACTCCTCTCGATGCCCAATGGCAGCCGACCATCATCCACCGCATCGAGGAGCTGGCGCAGACCCAGCCCGACAAGACGGCGCTCAAGGACGACAATGGCAGGATCCTGACCTACCAGCAGATGACAGCCCGCATCGACGCCATCCAACACGCGCTCGAGACGGCAGGTCTGCAAAAGGGCGGCGTCGTCGGCGTCTTCCAGGAGCCGTCGGCCGACTGGACCTGCTCCATGCTGGCCGTGCTCCGCGCCGGGGGCGTTTACGTGCCTCTGGATCTGCGCAACTCGATCCCCCGGCTGGCCAGCATCGTCAAGGCCTCGAAGCCGGCCTTCCTGCTGACCGACCGCACCACCGAGTCCCAGGTCTCCCTCATCGGCGCCGACGCGGCCGCCCAGGTCTCGGTCTCCAACCTCAAAGCCGACGACGCTGCTGCTGCTGCTGCTGCTGCTGCTGCTGCTGCTGCTCCACCGACGACCAACCGTGCCGAGCGCGGCGCCCCCGCCGTCGTCCTCTTCACCAGCGGCTCCACCGGCGAGCCCAAGGGCATCGTCATGACGCACGCCAACCTCGTCGCCAACGCCGAGGCCAACAGCCACGTCTACGCTGCCACGGCCCAGGACGGGGCCGACCTCGTGGTGCTGCAGCAGAGCGCCTACTCCTTCGACTTCTCCATCGACCAGACCCTCGCGGCTCTCACCAACGGCGGGCGCCTGCACGTCGTGGCCGCGCGCCACCGGGGCGACCCGGCCGCCATCAGCAAAATCATGCTCGACGAAGGGGTGACGTACACGTCCAGCACGCCGTCCGAGTTCGAGATGTGGCTGCGCTACGGGCGCGAGACTCTGCGCCGCTGCGCGTCGTGGCGATGGGCGTTTTCGGGCGGCGAGCCCATGCACCCGGGCCTGCCGCGCGAGTTCAGCAAGCTCAAGCTGGGCGGCAGCCTCCGCCTCTTTACGGGCTACGGCCCGGCCGAGACGACCTGCTTCTCGACCAAGATCGAGCTCCCTTATACGTCCCCTGATGCTATTCCCGACCCCCTGCCCGCGGGGCGCATGCTGCGCGGCTACACCGTGTGCGTCGTGGACGAGGCCCTGCGCCCCGTGCCGCACGGCGTCCCCGGCGAGATCGTCATCGGCGGCGCCTGCGTCGTGTCGGGCTACCTCGACAACGCGGCCTTCACCAGCGCCAAGTTCCTCGCGGACGAGTTCTTTGGGTCCGAGACCAAGGTGTACCGCAGCGGCGACCGCGGCCGCCTCCTGGGCGACGGCACCCTCTTCTGCGACGGCCGCCTCGAGGGCGACCTGCAGGTCAAGATCCGCGGCTTCCGCGTCGAGCTCGTCGAGGTCGAGGAGGCCATCCTCCGCTGCTCGGCCGGCACTTTATCTCAAGCTGTCGTCTCCGTGCGCGGGGGCGAGGGCGAGGACCGCTACCTGGCCGCCCACGTCGTGTTCCGCCCCGGCATTACCAGCGACGAGCAAGCAATGACGCTGCGCGCGCTGAGGCACAGCCTCCCGCTCCCGCCCTACATGCGGCCCTCGGCCATCGCGACGCTGGACGAGATCCCGCGGACGGCGCACCTCAAGGTCGACCGGAAAGCCATCGCCGCGCTGCCCGTCGTCGTCACGGGCAACGAAGATGACGAATCGGCTGGTGAGGACTCGCTCACCGACACCGAGCGTCGGCTGGCCGCCCTCTGGCGCGAGGTCATGCCCGTCGGCCCTGGCGCCCTGGGCTCCCATTCGGACTTTTTCCTCGTGGGCGGCAACTCGATCCTGCTCGTCAAACTCCAAAGCCGCATCCGCGCCTCGTTCGGCGCCGCGCCCAAGCTCGTGGCGCTCATGGGCGCGCACACGCTGGCCGCCATGGCCGCCGCCGTCGAGAGCAGCAGCGGCTCGGCCAAGGCCCTGATCGACTGGCAGGCCGAGACCGAGGTCCCCGAGGTCCTGCTCGCGACCAAGCCCAGGCCGCGCGCGCCCAAGACCGACAACATCAGGGTCCTGATGACGGGCTCGCAGGGCTACCTGGGCCGCCATATCCTAGCCGCCTTGGTCAAGGATCCCAAGGTGTCGAGCGTGCAGTGCCTGGTCCGCAAGGAAAACACCACCGCGCCGCTCGACGCCAAGGTGACCGAGATCGAGGCCGACGTGTCCCAGCCCAGCCTGAGCCTGTCGCCCTCCACTTTCTCCGCGCTGTCCTCCTCCATCGACGTCGTAGTCCACTGCGCCGCCAACCGCAGCTTCTGGGACCGCTACGAGACGCTGCGCGCCGACAACCTGTCTTCCGTCAAGGAGCTGGCCCGCCTGGCCGCGCCCCGCTCGGTCCCGCTGCACATCCTGTCCTCGGGCGCCGTGGCTACATACGACGGACCTGCCGGTGTGACGACGCCGCCCACCGACGGCAGCGACGGCTACGTCGCGACCAAGTGGGCGGCCGAGACGTTCCTGCGCCGCCTGGCCGCCGCCACGAACCTGCCCGTGCACAGCCACCGGCCGACGGGCGACGGCGCGCCCGTGGCGGACGAGGCGGGCGCGGCCGCCCCCCTGCTGGAGGAGCTGATGGGGCTCGTCGCCAAGGTGGGCGCGCGCCCCGATTTTAGCGGCGTGCGCGGCCACGTCGGGCTTGTCCCCGTCGAGCGGACCGTGGAGGACATCACAAAGGCCGTCTTGGCTTCTTCCGCCGCGGTTGCTAGTGTTGGTGGTGGCGTGCAGGTGCAGAGCCACAAGGCCGCGGTGCGCGTGGCGGTCGACGTTTTCGAAAAGCGCGTCGCCGCCGACGAGGAGGGCGCCATGAAGCTGCTCCCCGCCGTGGGGGTGCTGGACTGGTTTGGCATGGCCAAGCGCGCGGGCTGGGGCCAGCTGATGACCTCGTGGGAGCTGGTGATGGGGTCGAGCAGCACAGACGGCACCGGCGAGTTGGAGCTGCGGCGTTGACGAGGCAATCAATGGGCGGGCAGAATGGGTTGGGGAGAAAAAAGGTGGTTGACGAAAAAAAAAAAAAGATCCTGGGGAGAAAAAAATCGCGGAATATGTTGCAATGTTTTAACTAACGCGTCCACGCGTCAATTGAACTTTATCTACGAATATCTCCACAAGAAACAATGGTGAACACAAGTAACAAAAGCTAGATCATTCTGGCCCTTCAAGCCATTAATTCGGATCCAAAGTTAAGCATCCGAAGCGCCGCCAAAATCAATTAACCGGAGGCTGGGTGTGGGTGTGTCGCTCACATGTGAACCACGTTAGTGCTTTTCCATCTTGGCAGAGGTGGCAGGGGGTGTCCTTCTATTTAACCGCCTTGACAGCCCCCACGGAGTCGCTAATTACACGTCCAGTTCGCTGTTCCCGCGTCCATGTCCGTCGCTGCCGGTGCCAACGTTAAAAATGCCATAGGCTCCAACGCCTCCTGGCCCGGCCAGCTCGCACACAACATCTCGTTGAACACTGGAAAGTTGAAGCCGAAGTCGGGAGCGTTTTCTTCTTGCGAGGGCAGAGAGAGAGAGACAGTCGGTCAGTGGTTTCGCTCGGACTTTGCTCGTTGTTCCCAAGGAGGTTAAATCGTTACCTTGATACAGCTCTCCCACGTTGGCATGCGCCGCCGGCGTCGACGCCGCCGGATAGGGCGTGGCGCGCGTGTCAGGATCAGGATCAGCAGCAGCAGCAGCCTGGGCCGAGCTCTCGATTCCCAGCACCACGCTCAGCGCCTTGGCCGCCTTTTGCGCCTCCCTGGACAGCCCGCTGGACCGGGCCCAGATGTCGTGGGACCTCCTCAGGGCGTCGCGGATTGCGCTCCTGGTGATGTCGACCCTGTCGTCGCAGCTCTCGTCGTGATCGTCACCGTTCTCATCATCGTCGTCGTCCCCGCCGTGCGCCTGCTGCAGGTAGTAGCACAGCACGCTGACGGCGAGGAGGAAGTGGTGCGTGACGGGCGACGACACGCGCCAGCGCTCCTGGCTCAGCTGGCCCAGCGGCTCCGTCTGCTCGCGCAGCATCTCCTGGAACTCGAGCAGCCGCAGCGCGGCCCCCAGGCACTTGTGGCGGGAGCAACCGTATTGCCGCGCATCCCCGGCGGGCGGGCGCACGTACCCGCGGTGCAGCACGACGCGGGCGCGGTGCACGTTGATCTCGAGCATGACCTTTTGCATGACGGCCTGGGGCGGGTCGGCGATGCAGAGGGCGCCCGAGCGCCAGCGCAGGCACTCGGGGATGGCCGCGTGCGCCGCCTCGAGGTCCGCGTCCAGGCTCAGCACGTCGGCGTGCCGGTGCGGGCGCGCGCCCGTGGCCAGGTCCCAGATGGCGCCCATGACCCTTGAGATGCGGGCGCGCACGATGCGGAACAGGATGGGCGTCAGGTCCGTCTCGGGCCGCGGCGGCGGGAGCTCGCGCGCGGTAAGGTCCAGATCACGATCAAGCAGGTTCGCGGGCTCGGCCGTGTCGGCCTGCCACGGCCTGATGGTGCGGGGCAGGCCCATCTGGGCCGAGACGCCGAGGTCGATCTCGACCATGGTCATCCACACGCGCCGATGCATCTCGGCGGCCAGAGGGCTCAAGCCGGCAAAGTGGCGGGGGTCGCGGTGGTAGCCCATGCGAGTGGCGAGCTGCGTCATGGTGCCCACGAGTATCCACATGCCCGGCTCGGCGTCGCTGCTGCGGAACAGCTCCGCGGCCAGGTACAGCACCAGCGTCTCGAGCACGTGCGGCCCGCCCCGGATGTAGTCGCCCACGACGAGGCACTGCACCGCGCGCTGCTGGAACGCCTCGACCCGGTCCTGCAGGTGCCGCCGCGCCGACACCATCTGGGGCGTCTGCTCGCCCGGATCGAGCCGGTGGCGCTGGAACTGGCTGGCCAGGCACATGAGCGTGAACAAGAGGCCGACCCAGACGATGGGGCTCGCCGACGGGCGCTTCCAGAACTCTTCGTACTGGCGTCGCGTTAGTGGCCGTGATTAGTGCAAGACAGATGGAGGAACACGGTTTACCTCGTGCAGAAACTGGCCGCTATGTAGGACAGCTGCAACATTTTTAGCACTGCACTGACTTCACAGGGAGCACGCACAAGCACAGACGCAAACACACACGCACCTGGCGACAATTCGAACGAGTTAAAGTAGCACGAAATCAGCTGGTCGACGAAGGGCCGCGTGGGGACCGACGCCAGGATCTCCTCCTTGGTGGCCATCGCGGAGCATCCGTAAAGCAGCTGCGGCCCGCTGAGCCGGGGCGCGGGGGCCTCGCCGAACAGCAGCGGGCCGTTTTCGACCGGTGTGCCGTGTTGCGGCGGCGGCCTCTCATCCTCCAAGTGGCCCTTTAGGTCGTCGATGCCGTCGAGCACGGCGGCCCAGTGTGCGCTGTTGACGTAGCTCGTTCCGGATCTGGTTAGTCGGGTGCTCCCGCAGTCTGACTCGGCGGGCGACGAGGGGCCGCAAGGACCTGTCGTGGCGGGCGAGGCCGCGCTAGGGGTCGACGGGCCGCTGGGAGCCTGGTCCCTTGGCGGCCTCGGCACGTGGGGGTGGTGGTGCTGCTGCCGCTGGGACCGTGCCAGGCCGACCAGCTGCTGCTCCAGGTATCTGATACGGTCCTGCGGCGTCAGGTCGGTCGACTGTGACGCGTCCCCGACCCTCGCCCCTGCCGTCTGCGGAGGCCAAGTCTGATACGAGCAAGACGAGCCCATGACACGCTTAGCGCAGTTGGTGCAGGGGAGCTGCCGGTCGCAGCGCAACCTGGAAAGAGGGGCGGCCGTCTGGTCAGTCGGCAGTCGGCCCACGCGGGGCCACCCGGCTTGGCTCGACTCACTTTCTCTGGCGGCACAGGTTGCACGACAGCTGTGGCCGGTCTCGTCGGCGGCTCGAGGGCAACCGGGCTCTTCCCCGTGCCGTCTTGCCAGGCCCCCATTCCACCAGAGGAGACGCGGCTGTGGCTGTGGCTGTGGCTGTGGCTGTGGCTGTGGCTGTGACTGTTGCGGCTGTTGCTGGTGCTGCCGTGTTAGTGGCGGGACTCTGGGGATGGCTGCTGCCGTCGGACATATCGGGCAATGGCGTGGATGGGGATCTCCTGGATCTCAGCGTATTCCGCGAGCGCCAGGGCCGAGTCGACTTCGCCCAGCACCAGCGCTGCGCTGTGGAGATAATAGCAGAGAAGGCAGCGGGTTGCTCGAGCTGGTGGCGCCCCAGTACCCGAAACATGTCCGTTCCGATGCTCCGGTTCGATCCTCCGATCCGATGCCCCATCTCTGGGGTACGCTAACGCGGCTGGACCCGCAGGACCAGGGCCCCCAGGCTGGCAGGGCGATATGCGGGTCCCAGCGACATGCATGCCCTGACTCGCTTGAAGTTCACCACCTCATCTTCCCCTGCGCGCATGGCGAGACGACCAGGGTCCTATCGGGAGCGGTTATGCTGCGTGTTAGCGAGATGGACTCGTTGTCCAGAAGAATTCTGGAGCCCGGCCTTGCTAGCAATCCCACTCTCCGTAAGGACGAGTGCCCACGGGTATTTGCAAGCCACCGAGTCCACAGCGCGCCGCCACTTCGGAGTATCGGACCTGAGCACTCCCACGGGCGGTAATGTCGCAAAAAGGGAGTCGGCGACGGCTTCAATAAAAACAGTGACTGATGCCCACGTCCTGCCGGCAGCTGTTGAAGGGGCCATCCGCTGTCATTCCTTTGGCCTAGTGTTTCACGACATCGAACAAGTACGAACTCCCTGCTTGAACCCTCGACCGGCATCACGCCCTCTCCCCTTCGACCGCATACAGAGCCCAAGACGGTAAAGGAGCGAGCTCTGTCGATCGACCATGGCGGAACAAAGTGATTCCTCGACGATCAACATAGAGATGGGGCCAAACCAGCCACCAGCCACAACCAACTCTAGCGAAAAGCTCGACCCGAACATTGTCGACTGGGACGGGCCCGACGATGAGCAGAACCCGCGCAACTGGTCCAACCTTGAGAAAAACGTGCACATTGTGCTGGTGAGCCTGATCACGCTCAACGCGTAAGTGCCTCGCACCCGCCACCCTCCCTCCCAGTCTCTCCACCGCCCCTCCGCCTGCCCTCGGCTAACGAGTCGCGTGCCGCAGCAACCTCGCGGCCACCATGTTCGCGCCAGGGGCCGCCCAGCTAGTGTCCGAGTTCGCCATCACCAACAGCATCGTGGCGGTCATGACGGTGAGCCTGTACGTCCTGGGCTTCGCGCTGGGCCCGCTGGTGCTGGCGCCGCTGTCGGAGCTGTACGGCCGCCTCCCCGTCTACCACGGCTGCAACCTCGTCTTCACTGCCTTCACCGTCGGCTGCGCCTTCAGCACCGGGCCCGACATGTTCCTCGCCTTCCGCTTCCTGGCTGGCTGCGCCGCCTCCGGCCCCATGACCGTCGGCGGCGGCTCCATCGCAGACCTGAGGGCGCCCAACGAGCGCGCCCGCGCTATGGCCCTGTTTACCACGGGTCCCCTGCTCGGCCCCGTCCTGGGGCCTATCGTCGGCGGCTACGTCTCCCAGTACATTGGCTGGCGGTGGACCTTTCGCATTATCCTGATCCTGGTATGCAACCCTGATTCTTACCCCAGTGCTGGGTCCGGTAATAACGACGAATCACACGTCGGCTGACAATGCTCCCAGGCCGGTGCCGTCGGGGCTGCCTTCGCCCTCTACGGGCGCGAGACCAACGCGCCAGTCCTCCTGCGCCGCAAAGCCGAGCGCCTGCGCAGGGAGACGGGCAACCAGGCGCTCACGCCCAAGGTGGCGCGCCAGGGGACGCCGCGCCAGATGTTCGCGGCGGCCATTGTGCGGCCGTTGAAGCTGCTCGTGCTGTCGCCCATCGTGCTGCTCATCTCGCTGTACACGGGCATCCTGTTCGGCCTCGTCTTCCTGCTCTTCACCACCTTCCCCGAGGTCTTCCACCACACGTACGGCTTCAGCGCCGGCACGGCGGGCCTCGCCTACCTCGGCCTCGGGCTCGGCATGGGCGTCGGGCTCCTCGTCTTCACCAAGCTCAGCGACCTGCTTGTCAGGCGGGCGGGGGACGGCGCCTCGCACAAGCCCGAGGACCGCCTGCTCCTGATGAAGTGGGTCGCGCCCATCACGCCGCTCGGGCTGTTCCTCTACGGCTGGAGCGCCGAGTACGCGGTGCACTGGATCGTGCCCATCCTCGGCACCTTCTTCGTCGGCCTGGGCTGCCTCTTCGTCATGATCCCCGGCCAGATCTACCTGGTCGACTCGTACGGCGCCGCGGGGGCGGCCTCGGCCCTCGCCGCCAACCTGCTGGTCCGCAGCCCCTTTGGCGCGTTCCTCGGTCTCGTCGCGGCCCCTCTGTACAGCAGCCTCGGGCTCGGATGGGGTAACAGCGTGCTGGGCTTCATCTGCCTCGCCTTTACGCCCGTGCCCTGGCTCTTCCACCGCTACGGCGAGACGCTTCGCACCCGCTTCGCTCTGGAGCTGTAGGTAGCGACGGCAATAAGGTCACGACCCCCCATCCATGTATGACATACATGTATGTACTTTACCCGCGGACACCCGAGACCCTAAAACAGGTCATAAATCAGCAAGATAAGCTCATCCTGTTCCCCACCCCTCGTGCCAAGTCGGGTAAACGCTCTGGAAACGTATATCGGGCGGACCGTCCCAGTGGTCGGAACGGGCGATCGTCATTTTGATTCCCCGAACCCCACCGTATCGCCCACACCCCCACGCTTGCTATCCGTAGCCGCTGCTTCGCCAGGCGGTCAACCTCCCAACTTCCCGTTGTGGACGCGACGGCGAGTCAAGGGTCCAGGGCATATACCACCCTGTATCCCCGCCACGGCGGGCCGGTCGTTGAGATGCAGGCAGGCAGATGCGCCGCAGACAACGTGGCATGTGTAGGCTGCGCCCTGCTCATTGGTGCAAAACGACGTCGTGCGCCGTCCAGGAAAGGTGCCCTCCCCTGGCCCGCCCCGTACTCCTCTTCTTTCCCACCCCCGCGAACGTAGGGGATGTGGCCTGGCCTGTTGGTCTGCGTTGGTCCCGGAATCTCCGGCGACACATGGCGCAACCAGGCCCCGGCTCTCCTATCCATCTCGCACCACGTCAATGGATTCTTAGCCATCTCGCTTATCCCGACAAGGGCTGTCTCCAAACCTTATTTTCCTCGGGTCGTTCTTTGCGTGTCAAAGGCTTGGTGATGCTTATTTTCCTTCGCGGAAGAACTTACTTTGTGTGCGCACTTATACCTAAGCCAACCTGGGGAAACTTGATATTTCAAGGCTTTTGAACCGTGCCCGGACATGCCATAAAGTGTTACCATCTTGTGACTGCTCTCCCTATTTAGGATCCCAAAAGCCGAAGAAGAAGAGAGGAAGAAGAAAGAAGCACAGAACGGAAAGAAGACCATGCCGACGACCATGGAGTTTCCGCACGCTGACGCCCAGCAGCAGCAGGATCAGCAACAGTCCATCCGGTCGTCCTGCGACCGCTGCCGGTCCAAAAAGCTTGGCTGCGTCATCTCCGCCAAGCGAACCAGGGCGATTGGCGACGCTCCGCAGCAGTGTGTGCGCTGCCTCCGCGCCAACGTCGACTGCGTCTTTAGCCGCCGCGCCCGGACGACGCGCCGCAACAGCGCCGCCAACATCTCCTCGTCGGCCACGGGCATCGAAAGGAGGGCCAACAGGTTGCTGGCGGACAAGACGGGAGAGAGGAGACACCAACTGCGACGCCAACAAGATCAACAACAACAACAACAACAACAACAACCCATGACCCCGTGCGAACCGTCCGTCTTGGACGACCCGCTCGGCGAGGCGTCGGTTGCGTCGCCGCTGTCCGACTACGGCGTCTGGTTCGACGGCTTCATACTCGGCGCTCTGTCGGCCGACCCTTGCGGCACAGACGACGCCGTCCCACCACCACCACCACCAGGCGTCGCCTTCTCCGTCACGGCGCTCGACCACGACGTCTTCATTGACCCCACACTAGACCTCCAGGGCGGCGGCGGCGGCGGCGAGCCTGACCTCGACGCGCTCTGGGGCTGCGACGCCGACGCCTGGACGTCGTCGTGGCCGCCCCCGCCGTCGCCGTCGTCGCCGTCGCTGCTCCCCGACACCGCGTCCGAGTTCCAGACGCTGTCCGCGGCCTCGAGCGGGGGCGGGGGCGTCCCGCCGGCAGACGGCTCCCCGCTCGAGCTCTGCACCACGCTGGACCAGCAACAGCAGCAACAACCAGGGACCGCGCTCCACGCCGTGAGGGACCTCTCCGGCCTGGTCAGCGACATCCACAGTACCACCAACAACCTCCAGCTGGCCGTCGCCGCAAACGCCCAGGACCTGGACAGGTACCCCGTCGGCCAGGTGCTGACCCTCGCGCGGCGGCTGGTGAGCACGGTCCGCGACATCTTGTCGGCCGGGCAGCAGGGCAGGAGCACATCCGAGCCTCGGCGCTTCTCCCCGGCCTCGGACGCGTCCCCGCGACACGGCGAAGCAATCACCGACACGATGATGATGACGTCTTCCTCCTCCTCCCCTTCCCGCCACCGCCGCCGCCGCCCCCAGTCGTGCGTGACGATGGCAGCGACGCCGTCGTCCCCGCCCCGCTGCCAGCAGCAGCAGCAGCAGCAGCAGCAGCAGACACGCCCGCCTCGTCGCTGCCCGTGATGCTCCTGGTGCTCAGCTGCTACGTCTCGCTCGCCAAGCTGTACGCGACCGTCTTTGCGCAGATGCAAGGCTTCGTGCCGCCGCGGGGGGGCGGCAGCAGCAGCAGCAACGCCATCGCCATCACGCACCACCACCGTCGGCTGCCGCCCCCGGCGGGGGGCGACGATGACGCGGCCTGCAGCCGCCTCTACGTCGCCGTCCAGATGCTGCTCGACGAGTTTCAGGCGGTCGAGGACGCGCTGCTGTGCGCGTGTGGAGGAGGTGACGACGAGGCCGAGAGAAGCACGCCCACCTGGTTCGCGGCGCAGCTGCAGGCGGCCAGGCTGATGCTGCGGCAGGAGGCGGCCGCTGGCGGCGGCGGCTTAATGGACGAAGGGCAGGTTTTAAAAGCTATACTACGGAAGCTCATGTATGTGTAAAACATCGGGGCGCCGCATCCAACAATTTAATATTCGCCCTGTCACATGGCAAGAGCCAGACGGACTTTCCCGCATCATCATCACGTGGCTCCTCTCCATTTACACCCCAGCGTTGGGCTGGAAAAAAGTCCCGCTCTCTTTGCTACCATGACGCGCTTTGCCGAGGGTCTAGGCCGTCTCCAAAGGTGAGATAACAAAATATGCAAAGTCATATAGTTGCGTAATAATTCGTAATTACTATAGCCTAACCATAGCCGTAAGGGTTTTGCTCCATTTTCGCCAACAAAACCCTTTAGTCGGATTTCGGGGCGGTAATAGCGGCGTGCGTAAGGTTTATCGAGCCGGGACAACTTGAAATGCTGGTCGAAACGCGGAGTTGTGACGATTTGGGGTGAAGCCCACAGGCCTTGAAGACGCGCTGAACGCGCGCCGAATACCGGAATCCCCTCTTTCCTTCCTTTCTCCCCTAGATTAGACATCCTTCCTATCCAGGTCGTGCTATTAAAGGAGCAAAAGCGCTAGGAGCATATTTTTCGTTTTATTCAAGGATTGGAATACAAATGGGTGTATAGGGCGGGGCGCAGCAAACGGCCGTTGGACGGTAGGGGAACGCTTGGCAGGGGAGCAGGAGCATCCGTTTTTAGAGGCGAAAACCTTCGTTTTTGGACGCCTTGGAACTCAATCTCTCCAAAAAATCTCCCAGTACTAAAACATATAAGGGCCGAACTAGTACTCAGGTGGGTAACCACTGGGGAATCCTTGGTGTAGTATGTTTTTGCTTTTTCTTTTTCCCCTTTTTAGCTTTTTTTGCTGACGGGCTATTGAAAACACGTCGCTGGACTGGCAGGTCGAGTCGGCCAAGATGGCGGCCGTTTACGGGAACGCCTGGCTGACGCTGGCCGCGGTGCACTCGCGCGATGGGGAATGGCGGTTTGTTCGCGTCTACTCCCGACTTGGAGGTCTGCGGCCGCTCGCCGGCGGGCGAGCCTTACCCGCATATAATTTCGGCGACGCATCGACCACCGCCTCGAGGTGCGGGTCGACGGGGGCGACGAGGCCGCCTCGAAGGGGCGCACGGAGAGATCGACAGACTGGGAGGGATATATGCAGAGTCTCAGTCGAGGACTCTCAGTCGAGAACTCTCAGCCGAGGACGTTTGTGCTGATATAGATGGCTCGGATCCAGGCTAGATGACGGGGTTGGAACCAGTCGAACCCTTCTCGAAGAGGCAGGAAGAAAGAGCTGCGGTGAAGACGCCATATGCAACGCTAATGAGGGGAGATGGCGAGCTCAGCGATTATTACGCCCTGCTGATTGGTGCAACACCGACAGCAAACTTTGGGACATGTCTTGGCATCCACAGTCGCCTTCCTTTTTAGGCCATGGCCATGGATGACAGCATCCACCGGCTGCGAAAGGCCATCAATATCAGCATGCATCTGCATGCGAGAATGCATGCGAGAATAATATGGTCGGTGCAACACTCGGCCGAGCAGCGGCGGCATTAGAGTGGAGGAATTCGCAAAAAGGCCGTGGCCAAAGAGCAACGAGCCATAAAAACGAACCTTTTCCCCTATGCCCTTTATCGCTGCATCTCCATCCTCACCTGCCCACCTCCTCCAAGCCTGCAGCCCGCAGTCAGCTCCACACCTCCACCATGCGCTACACCACGTTCGCGGCCTGCGCGGCCTTTGCCGCGTCCGCCGTCCTGGCCAAGGAGCTGCCCAAGGACGAGCTCCGGGCGGCGGAGCTGTACGACAGCGGCGTGGTGCACCAGGGCATCATGGAGCGCAAGACGGCCTTCTGGGAGGCGTCGTCGCGCGCCGGCCTGCTCGACTCGGCGTCGTACCCGCGGCTCAACTACACAAAGTGCGTCGACGGCAAGGCCGAGGCTATCAAGGGCGACCCGCTGCACACTTTCAGGTGCAAGAACATGGACCTGTACGACTTTATCAACCACGCGGAGCTGGGTTCACCCGGGTCCGACGCCCCGAACCGCGTCGGCTCCGGGTCGTGGGGCTGGACTGATCCCGAGTCCGGGCGTGAGTTTGTGGCCAACGGCGCCTTTCAGGGCACCCAGTTCCTCGAGATCCTGCCCGAGGGCCGCCTTAGGCACCTGGGGTTCCTGCCCAGCCACGCCCCGGACACGTCGCGTTCGCTGTGGAAGGAGCTGAAGAGCTACCAGCACTACATCCTGATCTCGTCGGAGCTTCCCGGGCATGGCGTTCAGATTTTCGACCTGCGCAAGGTATGTTGCTGCTGGTCGCTGACTCTCTTGTTGTCTGCGGTGTGGTCCACGCGATACGTAAAAGCCATACTAACAGGGCTTGTCTAAGCTCCTCCCCCTGACCGACGCCGAGATCCCAAAGCGCTTCGGTAAGGCGGACTACACCGGCCACTTTAACGAGATCGCTGAGGGTAGGACCCACAACGTTGTCGTCAACGAGGAGGGCCAGTACGGCGTCACGGTGGGCAACCAGCCCAGGGATAAGGACTGCCTAGGCGGCCTGATCTTTTTCGACCTCAAGGATCCCGCCAACCCGAAGAGGATAGGGTGCAACAAGGACGACGGCTACGTGCACGATGTGAGTCAAAACCCGTAGCGAAGTCTCCCGTGATTACCTGCTAACAGTCTGCAAGGCCCAATGCATCATCTACCGCGGCCCCCACGAGAAGTACTACGGTCGCGACATCTGCTACGGATACAACGAGGATAGCTTGACCATTTACGACGTGACCGACAAGGCCAACTCCAAGATTATCTCCATAACCTCGTACGAAGGGGCCAGCTTCACACACCAAGGATGGGTGAACAACCCGCAATGGCAGGAGTGGCTATACATGGATGATGAGTAAGTTGTCCTTTTGCGCCTCGAGATCTTCTTCTTCTTCCTCGTCCAAAAAAAACCCCCTTCCAAACTAACCTCCAAACCCAGACTCGACGAGCAAAACGCCGCCGGCCTGGGCAAGGACGGGTTCCCAGTTACGTACATCTGGGACATCCGCGACCTCGAGCGCCCGAGGCAGACGGGCTTCTGGAAGGGCACGGTGCGCGCCATCGACCACAACCAGTACATCAACCCGCACGACGGGCTCATGTACCAGTCCAACTATGGCGCCGGCCTGCGCGTTTACGACGTTTCGTCGGTGCCCTCGGACCCCACGGGCGCCTCCGTCGGCGAGGTCGCCTACTTTGATGTGCACCCCGAGGACGACGCCGAGCCGGGCGGCGGCGCCGCCGCCTTTACGGGGTCGTGGTCGTCGGTCGCGCGCTTCAAGTCGGGGTTCGTGTGGATCAACACCTTTGAGCGCGGCGGCTTCCTGGTCAAGCCGACCAGGGGCGCGTACGTGCCCTTCAGGCCGGCGGGCTGCAGCGCCGACAACTGCCTGCGCGGCCTGCGGTCCGACGCCCGCCTGGCCGAGGCTAGAGGCTTCTGCGCCGGGTTCCTGGGCGACGCCACCGCCGACGTCGCCGTCGTGCCGGCGTTTGCGGCCGCCGCGTGCGCGCAGGGCCAGAACGTCATCTCGCGCGTCAGCTCGGCGTGCAGGTGCCTGCCCACACCGACGCCGACGGTGGCTGCGCGCGGGGCGGCGGCGGCGGCGGCGGCAGTAGCGACGGGTGTCTAGGTAAGCAGTTCCTAGACTGGAAGCTCGCTGGCAGGGGGGAAGGGGAGGGTAATAATTCGACGAAAATAGATAAATGACAAGAGGCATTAATGTAAAATACCCATCATGTGCCTGATGAACCATGGGCCTGGGAACCATGTCGGATGTCGTAGCGCTCGGTTAAGGTTAAACGATCTTGGCACGTCGTTGACCACCAACAACCTCTCGGGGATCATTGTTTTCACCTTTTATTTTTAAGGCCCTGACACCTGACCGGGGTGGCATCTCGGGCTAGCCCGCAATTGCTTGTCTTGGCCCTGCAGCTGTCATGTCATGTCGTGTCACGAACCCGATGTCGCGATGGGTCGCCGCTGTGGGGGAAGAAATTGCTTTTGGAATCAGATCACATCCAACAGCCTCCAGTTCTTTCTACAACCACCCACTTTCCTTCCCGTTTAATTCCTACCTTCAATTCTTTAAACAACCTCTCGGACGGCATCGTCAGGGATGCTGAGTGCGGCGGCCTCCGGGGTTGTTGGGAGCTGGAGGGATGTCGTTCTCATTTCGACTCATAATCCTGAGTGCCACTCCACTGTTGTGTCGAGAGGCAAAGAATACAACTATTTTCACTTGGAGCAAACACACGTGCCTGATTATCCCCCCCTCCTCACCACTCACTTCTCACCCTTCTCCTCCTGCCTCTCGGGCACCTTCTCGACCGTGGCCTCGATCTTGTCCGTCATCAGCTCCTTGACGCCGCGCAGGAACCAGATGGCCGCGATGGCCAGCACCACAAACGGGATGACGCTCGCCCAGGCCCTCCGGTACGCGTACAGGTACTGCTCCCTACTCGCTTCCGTCGCCGCCGCCCACACCCCGGGAGTGGCGCCCGCTATCTGCGCCGTCTTGGCCTTGCCGCTGCCCAGGGCGGCGACGAGGGCGGGCGCGCTGGACGGCGGCAGGCCCGCGGCGACGGCGGCGGAGGCGACGGCGGGCGCCAGGTTGGCCGACAGGTGGCCGTTGATGATGGCGTTGAGCACGGCCGAGCCGAAGGCGCCGCCGATGGCGCGGGTCGAAAACGCGAGCCCGGTGGCCGTGGACAGGAAGGCGTGCGGGGCTGTGAACTGCACGCACGCCACCAGGAGGGTCAGGGGCCCGGACTGGCCGATGCCGCAGAGGACGTTGATGAGGTAGTGGATCTTGGACCAGTGCAGCTCGGTGCAGGCATACATGATGGTGCTTTTGGGGGATGGGGTTAGTTTTTTTACGGGCAAGGAGAGAGAGAGAGAGAGAGAGAGAGAGAGAGAGAGAGACGAAGAAAGAAAGACTACACGACCAACGAAA
>NW_008804548.1:420367-442363 GCF_000145635.1 Gaeumannomyces tritici R3-111a-1 | reverse complement strand
AGAGAGAGAGAGAGAGAGCAAGAAAGAAAGCTTACACGACCAGAAAAACCACAAAGGTCACCAGAAGCGGCGACCGCAGATCCTTGAACCGCGTCGCCCACCATGTTATGGGAATCGACATGGCCGTATTGACGACCTTGAAGGACAGCATCCGGATCGAGATGTCCCACGCGTTGTCCTCCCAGCCCAGGTTCAGCGCCATCTGCGGCACGATGGAGTTGACGGCGCTGTAGAAGATCCAGCCCTCGACCCCGAACGCGAAGACGGACAGGGCGAAGTTAGCATCGGTCCGGAAGAAGACGTGCGCTACCAAGCCGTCGGACCGGCCCTTCCACTCTGTTGTTTGTGTGTTCCGCCGTCATCAGCAAGTTGCACTCTGAGGCCCCGGGGCTACAGTTCAGTTCCCAGGAGGCTCATAGACAAAGACAAACACTCACCATACAGACAGAACCCAACCAGCAGGGCCAGGCCCAGCCCGATGGGCGCGGCCACGTGCGGGTCGCTCCACTTGTAGGCGCCGCCGGCCCAGCCCAGCCCCAGCAGCATGAGCGTGGCGCTGCCGACGAATAGCAGGGAGCCGATCGGGTCGCAGGCCCAGACGTAGTCGCCGAGGGACATCTTGGGCCTGTCGGTGCGTTTGGGTGGGTTGTAGAGGAAGAAGAGACCGACCGACGTCAGGGCGTGGAAGGCGGCCTGGATCCAAAAGATGTAGCGCCACCCGCTCGCGTTGACGTTGGTCACGGCTCCTGCCCCGAGGTTGCCGACTCTGCATCGGGATTTTTTATTTATTTAGCACGACAAAAGCACCGCAAGAGCATAAGTCCACAGCAACAAGAAGAAATACTTACAGCCCCCCGATAGCTCCCCCCATAAACGCGCAACCGTTGGCAATGGCGCGGTATCGCAGCGGCAGGATCTCGGACGGGATGGTCTGGACGATGGAGATGGTGGGCAGGGTGAAGCCGATGAGGATGCCGCCGCCGATGAGCAT
Organism: Gaeumannomyces tritici R3-111a-1; assembly: GCF_000145635.1. Lineage (NCBI taxonomy): Eukaryota > Fungi > Ascomycota > Sordariomycetes > Magnaporthales > Magnaporthaceae > Gaeumannomyces > Gaeumannomyces tritici. Next base: position 441,372 of record NW_008804548.1, on the reverse strand, counting down.
GTTCATGGACGTGGCCTTGGCCGAGACGACGGCGCCCGCGAGCGCCACGAGCGGCGGCAGCGTCGCCATGTACTTGCGGTCGAGCACGTCCGACAGCCGGCCCACGACGGGCGAGAGCACGCTCTGAACCAGCAGCGGGCCCTGGATGATCCAGCCCGCCATGGAGGCATCGCCCAGGTCGCGCACGATGAAGGCGATCACCGTCCCGGCCGCCACGACGACGAAGACCTGGCCCGCGATGCTGGGGGTGTGGGTATGGCTGTTAGACTGTGAAAGAAGTGGTTCGGGGATTTGGGATGGCATACGCGAAGCAGGATATCAAGACCACCAGCTGTGGCGAGCTGGCGTTAGAATTATAGTCATTCGCATTGCACGGGCCCCCGAAAGACTTGCCCATGACCTCCAACTGAGGTTGATGTGGACAGCATCGTCCTGGGCCTCCTCTGCCAGCGTCTGGATGCGATCTCCATTTCCATTGGGATTGACCGTCTCCTCGTGGCTGTGTGCCGCAGTCCGCTTCTCGCTCGGGGCCCCCATCTTGTGCCAGGTTTATCTCGTCGGGGCACTCAAACTGACAAACCACGGGCGATATGGCAAAGACAAAGCAACCAGGGGAACCCAGGGAAATAAGAGGAGGCTCTGTTTTCTACTCTTATTTGTACCCTCTTCACCAAGACCCGCCCCCGCGCGCCCGCCACGTCGATGAGCGAGCCCCGTCCGCGGTGTGACGCTGACCGCATGGATGCTACCCCGTGGGGAAGCCTCGGCTGCAAGTTGCCGATGCCGGCCAGACCCCGAGCCGCCCCTCTTTCTTCAGCTTCTCCGCACGCTGGCAGCCGGGAGGGCACATTGTCATGGCTGCCCAGCCCGGTAATTGCGAAAGTGCAGCCAGGCGATTGGAACGGTGGACTCCTTTGCTCGCATTGAATGGGGCCGCCGAGAAGAAGGGCCAGCGGCGCGGGTGCGGTTGCTACACTAGCCAGTGTGAATGGGAATATTGCATGGGCCTGGGCTGGGCTGATTAGCAGAAGACATATCATTACGATGAGAAGGCACAGATCTACCGGGAAACTTGTGGAGTGAAGACGCGAGGCTTCTGATGCCCCGTTGGGTGAAATTTAGCGACGAGACAAGAAATGGCCGTGGCTCGCGTGGCTCAGGCGGCGGCTCAATCGGTGGCTCAATCGATGGTCGATATAGTGTGCGATCCCTCTTTGGGCCTAGTAAGCTCGCTTGTCCAAAAGAGGCATGGCATAATTCGTGTTGTTTACGGATTAATACGGGGGTACGGTCCTGCGCATGCCTTGGTCGGGGTCGGCGACCGCCAACTTGGACCGACCCGCGCTACTAAATTATGGTGGTGTATGACCGACAATGACGACCGCGCTTTAGTCCTGTTAGTTTGACTTGATGGCTTGACCATGGAAGCAACAAACAATCCCAACAGACCAGAAGCCAGCCTGGGAGAAATCAAGCCCAAGAAGAACCAAGCCCCGAGAATTCGTCCGACTCGCTTTCATGTTCCAGACAGGCCAATTTTACAGGTTAGACGAGGTGGCAGACACCCCATGTGGAGTCCCATGAGCCATCATTGATCTATCCTTGATCCTAGATCCATCATCAAACACCAACAACCAGCTGCATGCTGGCCAGGCTTCGGGGCGCCCATCATGCACCCTCGGGGCACCATGCAGCCACCTTTCCTCGTATCCCACCGGCAAGATAGCCACCCATCCGCCTGGGGTGCCTGCGGGCTGGGCCGCCGTAGCCCCTTATCCAGCACGCCGGTGCCGTTGAGAAACCCCGACCGAACCCGATGTCGCCGTGGCCCACAAAACATGTGGCGCCCGCCTTGTGTCCACGCATCGCCGGTTCATGGCTATAAGGGCGCGCTACGGCTCATCTGGCTCATCGAGTGGTTAGGAACGGTTTGGCAACACCTCAACACGCCCCCCTGGACGCTCTTGCCAACTCTCCAAAACTCCACCAGGCTCCAAATCTCTCCCTCGCCCACTGCCTCCAAAGCTCCCCGACGCAGACAGCCTTTTCGCTAAGGAGGTACCGCCGTCATGGCCTCTTCCGCCAGCGCCGACGCGACATGGCTTCCCAGCGCGGGCCTGCTCGCCGGCCACGAGTTCGACCAGACCACCATCGCCGCCACCCTGGTCGCCCTGCTCACGCTGCCCGTCATCGCGAGCTACCTCTTGGGCAAGAAGGACAATGGCATCCCGCTCGCCAACCCGCCCAGGCGGTTCCAGCCCGAGGCCATGGCCAAGATTGAGTTTTCCACCGACGCCCCCCGCATCCTGAAAGAGGCCAGAGAGCGGTTCCCCAACAAGCCCTTCCGTTACCTGAGCCCGTGGGGCATGATCAACCTGCTGCCGTCGGACATGGCCCTCACCGTGAAGAACAACGCCCCGCTTCTCAGCTTTCGGAAGAAGCTCAGCGAGGTGAGAGCCCACTCAAAGGTGCACGCGATTTGTAGCCAAAGCTGACTGGGTCTTTGTTGAACGCCCAAAGCGACACCCCGCCATCATCCCGGGTTTCGAAACCTTCAGGAACCTTGACCACCCGGGCGAGGTAGTGCAAAACGTCGTCAAAAAGCATCTGACCAAGAGACTGAGTAGGTCAAGGTTCACACTTCGGATTCTCTGCCTGCCTGCCTGCCTGCCTGCCTGGGGCGACGCTGACATTTCTTGCACGCGACCAAGACACCATCACCGAGCCGCTTGCTCTCGAAACAGCGTTTGCGGTGAACAAGTTGCTAGGCCAGCCATCTGGTAAGTGCGCCCGTCGCCCGTCCCCACAATCCGCGAGGTGGAGGGCATCTCAGGTCTGGTGAGGCAGGAAAAGGCTAACGATGGCAATGGCTCGGCCAGACTGGGCCGAGACACCCCTCTACGACACGATGCTGGGTCTCGTCGCGCGCCTTTCTTCCAGGGTTTTCCTCGGGCCCGAGCTCTGCCGCGACGCGGCGTGGCTGGATATAACGGCGAATTACACAAAGGCCGAAATCCAGGCCTTCGTGGCCCTCGGCTTTTTCCCCTATCTGCTCCGGCCCATCATCGCCTTTTTCGATCCCACCTGCCGGGCCGTCGCGAGGGAGAAGGCCCGGGCGGTCCTGATCGTCGAGGGCGAGCTCGAGCGGCGTCGCAAGGAGAAACAGGAGTGCGCCGCCCAGGGCGTTGCGCCGCCCACATACAACGACGCCATCGAGTGGGCCGAGATGGAGGCTGGCAGCCCCCCGGTCAACCCTACCGATTTCCAGCTCACCCTCTCGTTCGCCGCCATCCACACCACGACCGACCTCATCTCCCAGACGATGCTGATGCTCGCCATGACCCCGGGATCTATCGAGGCTTTGCGGGAGGAAGCGGTCGAGGTCCTGGCGTCTGGGGGCTGGACCAAGAACTCCCTGTACCATTTGAAGTTGATGGACAGCGCCCTGAAGGAAGCCCAACGTGTTAGGCCGCCTGCGTATGGTAAGCAACCGGCATCCCTTGCTAACGATGAGTGGTTTCAATCCCCAGCACGGTGAGACTGACTTCTTTTTTTTTTTTTTTTTTTTTTTTCCTCCTCCCGGAAACAGACGGCCTGCAGCGCAAGGCCATGGCCGACTTCGTCCTGCCCAACGGCCAAAAGCTCCGCAAGGGCGACCTCGTCGCCGTCGACGAGCACGCAGGGCTGTGGGACCAGCACGAGAACCCGGAAAAGTTCGACATGTACCGGTTCCGGCGCATGCGCGAGACGGCGGGCGGCGAGCACAAGGCGCAGCTCGTCTCCACGACGCCCGAGCACATGGTCTTCGGGCTCGGCAAGTACGCCTGCCCCGGCCGCTTCTTCGCCGCCAACGAGGTCAAGATCGCGCTCTGCCACCTCCTGCTCAAGTACGACTGGGAGCTGGCCCCCGGGACGCCGACCGACCCCATCGTGGCGGGCGGCTTGCCTGCCATCGACCCGGCGGCCAGGCTGCGGCGTAGGGTGAGGGTGCCCGAGATTGATCTTGACGCCCTCGAGGTTGAGAAGACGGCCGAGTAGGCTGGGCATCATGGCTCTGGTGGCCGCCATCACGGGACGGCTGGGGCGAAAGGGCAGCCGGAGCAAACTTGGCTGGGAGACGGGCGCTCAAAACGACGACGGCAGATGGGCGGAGGTGGAAAGTTGGATTGTCACGTACCATGTGTCCAGCCTCTCTGGCAGGGTTTTTTTCTTTCTTTTTTTCTTTGACTGGATTCGATGGGCTACCGATCAAGTTTGACTGATAGTCTTTTTATCCGGCTTTTCTGAATAGTATTTTTACACCTCAAGCACAGGTTTCGTCCCGTTTCGCACCTACTGGAACATTCAGTAGCTATTGCTTATTCCGGTCTCAGCGAAAAAAAAAACCTGTGTATCTGAAGCCGCGCTTTGCACACTGCCTGCCTGTGAAACCAGAACCACCAGCATGGGTCGGGTGGAGCAGCCACATCGTGCTCCGCCGACACAAGCCGTCGTCGTCGTCTCAAAAGACTAAGACGGAGAGCTCGGTGTGCTGGCTCATCGCCGTCCAAGCTTGCGATGGATTCTTGGACGGGGTTTTTGTCGGTGGAGGGGAATGGCAGCAACGCTATCAATCCAATCTTTGCAAAGCCTGACCCTCTACTTAACCCAACCAAGCCAGTTCTATCAAAAAGGGCCGATTGCCAAGCGCCGGTCAGCCCGGCTAGGCGGTAGCTGGCGGCCCGCCTTTAGCTTTTACTTGATCCCTCGTTGCGCCAGGCACACAACGGAGTGACCCGACGGATCGCAACTGCCCTGCTGAAAATTGCCGTGATACGGGGCTGGCAACACGAGGAGCCGCAGGTCCCTGACAAGAGGGTGCAGGATGGAGAATATTGTGGAGAATATTGACGTAATGGCTTATCATGGGATGGAAAAGTCCCGTGCTTTGCCTGAGCAAAAAGAGATCCCGCCCTACGAACCAAAAATCAGGTTGGCTTTGTTGGTCGCCCTTTGCCTTCTAAAAAGGAGGGGAATTCGCAAGGTGGAATACAGTGGGAGTTCTGGGCGGATCAAATTTACGAGGAAAAACCACCCATTTGCAGGGGCTTCGGACAGGAGTTGGCCCACTATTGCAAGGGGTCACCGCGGGCATGTATCTTTTCTAATTTTTCACGGCCAAATAGCCTGCCAGGTACCTGCATATAGGCAATGTACCGGGGCGGTTTTTTGGCCGTGAAAAATAGAAAAGATACATGCCCGCGGTGACCCCGCGTTTCCCCTGAGCCCCTGAGGATAGGTGGGATTTTCCTCTCTATTTACAGATGGTTGCTGCGCTGCCAGGCCCTGCGCGTGCTGCGGCTCTTCGGCTCTTCAGAGGAAGGAGACCCTGGCGACGATGATGCTCGTATCGCGGGCCCTCAGCCCCGAGCTTTCGAGGCAGAGCCCCACCCTCCCCCGTATTGTGCGGCCTCCTTTTCCCGCCCGCGCCTGAGAGAGCCGTCTTGCCGACCAAGGCCCTCGGCATCGCCAGCACGAGGGGCGCCAAACCAGGAGTCGCCATTTTCTGCGGACGAACCATGAGGCGATGTAGCAGGGGCTGAGGGGACCCGAAGGCATGGATTGTTGCGGATGCATCCGCCCGCGGGGATGGGCCGACGGTGGGATATAAGAAGCAGCGTTGGGCCTGATCGGGGTGCTGTTTGTTCTGGTCTTTCTCTCCCCACCCTCACCGGCCAGTCCTTCGTTTTCCTCTACGACTCCAAGCTTCTAGCTTTGTGGTTCCTTCTTTGACCACGTACTCTCGCTTCTTTATACACTCGTTACCAAACCACAACACCACCACCACCACCACCACCATGCTCCCCATCACCCTCCTGTCGCTCGTGGCGGCCGCCACCGCCAGCGCCATCCCGGCGCCCCGCGCCACGCAGTGCACCACGCCCGAGGTGCGCAAGGAGTGGCGCGAGCTGTCGACGGACGAGAAGGCCGAGTACATCCGGGCGGCCAAGTGCCTGCGCGAGCTGCCCAAGCAAAAGTACGCCGACGTTGCCGCCGTGACGACGCGCATGGACGACCTCGTCTGGACGCACTTCAAGCTCAACCTCGACATCCACTTCGTCGCAAACTTTCTGCCCTGGCACCGCTGGTACGTGCAGCTGCACCAGGACCTGCTCCGCAACGAGTGCGGCTACAAGGGGACGCAGCCGTACTGGGACTGGAGCATCGACGCCGACGCCCTCAACACGGCCCACTCGCCCGTCTTCGACCCCGCCACGGGCTTCGGCGGCGACGGCAGGCGCATGCCGGCGGGCGCGGCCCCGGGCTTCGAGCGCTGCGTGGCCGACGGGCCCTTTGCCAACACCAACCTCACCATCGGCATGGGGTGGCCCGACGTCAACACGGTCGGCAACCGCAGGCACTGCTTCACGCGCGAGCTCAACAACGCCTCGGGGCGGGACGCCGACGGGAATATGATAGTGGGCGACATGCAGGCGGCGGCGTACAACACGCGCGTCATGCGCACCGTCGACGGCCTCCCGACCTACGCGCTCATGCACGACATGCTCGAGGGCCTGCCGCACGCCCAGGTCCACAGCATCATCTTTGGCGACATGGGCCCGGCCACGTCGCCAAACGAGCCGCTCTTCATGCTGCACCACGCAAACGTCGACCGCGCCTGGGCCAGGTGGCAGGGCCGCAACGCCACCCGTCTCGCCGACTACTCGGGCTTCAACGACCGCAACAAGGTCAACTCGGCCCACATCACCGACAAGATGCCCGTCGTGGAGCTGGCCGACGTCCAGCCCATCGTCCAGGACTACATGGACATCCAGGCCGGGCCGCTGTGCTACACCTACTCCAAGATGACTCTGTAAGGGTCGTTTGTTTTGATAATGCCCATCTAGCCATGACTTGTTTTCTTGTTTTCTGAATCCCAGCCGCACTCAGTATCTGTTGCATTTTTTCTCAACGCATTTTTTGGAGCGACCGCCTTTGTACATAGCCATCGACGATTCACGGATAGCCTCACGATATAAGCAACTATTCGTTACACACAGGAATACTGCCATGTATCTGACATGGGAACATAATCCACACCAGGATTCCTCCAAGATCCAACCCTAACTGCGACCCCTGAAGAGCCCCTGAGCCCCATTATTATATCGTCGGCAACAAGCGCTGCGCCACTCCCGAATATTTGTCCAGCTGTGACGAACAGGTCCCAAATAGCCAGCTCTAGAGTTGTGGTGTTGTACATTCATCAATCATGGACTTATCATATGCTACAAGGTAGATAAAAAAAAAATACCTCAAAGGAGAGGCTTTAAAAAGCAACAACTTTTCTCCCCATTACTTCCCCCTACCCTTCACAGACGGGTACGACACGGCAAAAAAGTCGGGCGTCAGCCGCCGCCCGCCGCCGGGCCGACCTATCGTGAAGTAGGGGCTCAGGTTGGCCTGCTTGCGCGGGTGCGGCGGCTGCCACCCCTCCACCACAGTCTTGTCGCTGTCGCTGTCTTCGTTGCAGCGGCCGGCCGCCACCGCCGCCGCCCACGTCCTGCTGCCAAGCGACGACATGCTGTTGCGAGGCAGCGGCGGGAGGGGCTTCGATAGGCGTCTTGGGTTCAGGGGCTGGTGTTGGCTCCGGCGCAGCGCGGCGGTGGCTGCAGCGCCCCCCTCGACGACGGTGACGACGCCCAGCGACACGGCCTCGGGCAGGGTGCGGGCGAGCGCGACGCGCATGGCGGGCAGGCAGGCGCACACGATGCCCGCGTGCATCTCGAGCGCGGACCACACGGCCACGGGCAGCTGGTCCCAGGTCGGGTTGTCGGACGAGAAGCCGCCGAGGACGCGCAGGCGCAGGGCGCTGACCGCGGTGGCGAGGAGGCCGACGCAGAACATGCCGCCGACCTGCGCGCGCCGCCGCCGCGACAAGTTGAGCCCCGCGGTCTGCGACAGCGGCAGCGTCAGCATCCACGCGTCCATGGCGATGCCGGCCCCCGCGTTGGCCCACACGAGCGCGCTGCCGTCGATGCATTGGCCACCACCCGTCGCGGCGGCCCCGCTGCCGTCGTACTGGGTCCAGTAGAAGCTGACGGGGGCGCACTGGGCCAGCCCGACGGTGACGAAGGCGACCGCCAGGGCCGTGTTGGCGGCCAGCGTGCCCCAGAGCACGAGCCGGAAGCTGCCGCGGCCGCGGACGAAGGTTGGCTTCAGCCCGCGCCTGGTGAAGACGCGCATGAAGAAGAGGGTGATGGAGATGCGCATCAGGCTGGCCACTGCGAAGTAGATGGGCTCCGCAAAGTACCAGTACTGGAAGTAGGGTAAGAGGTCCGTTAGTTTGTCTGGACATTGGGGAGGCGGGCAGAAAGGGAAGATAGTGGGCTCACAAAAGCGTAGTCGCGGAGCTGGTGGGTCGTTAGAGTCCAGACGTCGCGCCCGAGGCCGGCGCCCGTCATCAGGACGCCGCAGAGGTACATCTTGGGCAGCAGCAGCACATACGCGAGGAGAATGGTCAGGTCGTCCGCCCCCAGCGTGCTCATGGCGCCCTCGGTGTCGCTGGACAGGATCTTGGACAGCAGCCTCAGCAGGACGGTGAGGCCCGAGATGGTGCAGAGCACGACCTGCTGGATCGTGTAGCTGTGTCCCGCATCGCGGACGGGGGCGCCGCACGCGTCCTTGAAGATCTTGGTCGTCGCTGTCGGTCGTCGTCCTGTCAGCTGTGGAACAACAGTCGGCCAGTTTCGTTTGGTGTTTGCCTTACAGAGAAGGTCCTGCAGCGGACACGACAGCTTGACGCAGCCAGCAAAGGTGTCTATTGTTGACGGCTCAGTGCAGATGCATGCCGTGTTTGTCTCATTGATGCTCAGGCACTTTGATGCCTGCGTGGCCAGTTGCGCGCAAGGAAGCTGTGTGTGGTGTTTGCCCATGTTAGCCTGGAGCCCGAGACACCAACGGGGAGTCTCCAAATCAAGACGGATGCCCCAAAAACCTACAGCACATGGCGGAAGCGCGACTATCGCCCGTGTTATGCTGCCGTCCTGTGCCCGGGCTGTCGCGGTGATGCCGAGGCCGGCGAGGAGGGCTGCTATCCTCGACTTCATCTCTCAGATGTGCCTGTCTGGAGGGCGTGGAAAGACACCGGTAGGAGAACTGGCCGTCGTCACAGCTTGAACAGAATAGCCAGCCTGATCAAGGGGGATGAGAGGGGCGAGTTTCCCGATTGCTTTTTATTTAAATTACGCTTTTACCACGCCGAGGATCTGACCTACCCACAGGATACCAAATTCCAGACCCTCGAAGAGCCCCCTTTCCGACCGCGGTCCCCATATCAAAGGCTAGTTGTGGAGAAGACAGCGCCGGCAGAGGCTTATTTCCTATCGGGCCGCTTGCTAATACCAAGGTGGCGTCTCCCGTCTCCGTCCCGCTCGGACAGCCACGGCGTCACGCGCGACGCCTCTTTGGTTTGGGGAGTGGCAAGTCACCGTGCTCGCCGTCAAGAACGCTATCCATCGGGAGGTTTGTCAGCCATCTTCCAAATACCGAGAAAGCCTAACACGTCGGCCACGAGCGAAGGCTCACGCCACCAGCAAATCGAGATCGGGGCGCCTGCCTTGCGCAGCACACCATCGTCAAGCGGAAGTCTTTCCGCCTTCGCCCGATGCATCGTCAAATGTCGTCGTTTGAACTGGCCGGGCCGAGGTGGCCCTTTCCGGGGGGTAGAGGATCTGCAGCGGCGTGACGGCGACGGTGTCGATGCGCGGAGAGACCATGGCATAGCACCATCCAGCCTTTTTTTGCAGATCGTGGACGCGTCGCGCGAGCAGATCCCGATCCATGTGCCGTACATACAACCGGGAGGCAGGTGGCTCAAACAACTGTCAATACCACGTGCTTACTTCCTTCCCTGTGTGCAGTTCCTGGAAGTGCCTGCTGCAGTCGCCATTCTAACCTGGTTCCACCCTTTTCGTCGAGAATAAGGGCGGGCAAGCCTGGCTCGCAGTGCTAGGTTAGAAATCGGGCTGCCCCACTCCCAGGTCAAAAGATCTGACGGCTATCTGAGCTCTGGGTCAACGGCACCTCAGATGTCCCCCGGGAGGCCGCCAGGAAACGACAAGGAGGTGAACCCACCTCCCCTGCTGATAAGCTTGGGTTGCTGCAGCTGCTTCCGTGCCCGGGGATAGCGGTGGTCTAGGTGGTACGACATAAGCTCTGCGCCTGGATCCCACGGTCCCCGGGGGGAGGTCCCGGGTTCGAGCCCCCGCGGGGGTGGAACCCGGGATATCCCTTACTACACATTTTTTTTTCTTTTGCTTCCATCGGAGCAGAGATGTTTACTTTTCATAGTGGATGCTGGGGCTCGTCCTTTCCGGTTGTATGCGATAAGTGAAATCTCCCCCGAGTTCCAACTACACGTGACTATTCCGTTTATTAGCTTTCCATTCTCGTTACTGGCACGGCCATCCATCGACCCCTTTGCTTATGGCACATTCCCACCCTTTTTCCTTGGCTGTTTGCGGCAGCCTCCCATGCAATGTCCTGTGCATTTACCAAGTTGTCATTGTAACGTGTAACCAGTGAAGTAGCACCTTGAAATCGAAAGGAAGTAGCCTGGATCTACTCGTCGCCCCCGAACAACACCAGGTTCCCTATAAAATACACAAAAAACGCGTATCGAACGCCTGCCACTGCGTTCCGCACTCGACCGTTACCCGCACCTACACCAGCACCAGCTTTGCCTTCGGAATTAATTCCATCTCGTCTCCCAGCGTGACCGAGCCTGTGAGCTCCTCCTTGTCGGCCCCTGTAAATTCGGATTCTGCCTCTGCCACCTCGTTCACTAATCCGGTTCTGTCACGGACTCGGCCGCAGTTACCGATCCAGCGTCTTTCACTGATTTTTACCTCCACCACCTGGGCCGTTTAACGTATAAAAATCCCCTCCCGTTGAGCGTATTGTTGTGGGGGAAAAAAAGCCCCATCATGCTGGCGGAAAGCGAATCGATCGATCGCAAACATACACACGATCCAGGGCCAGCCGCCGGTATCAAACACTAAAAGGGAGGAAGCAGCACTTGATAGCAACTGCCAGGACTCCTTGCCAACGACCCCACGTGGCGGCTTTCCAGAAACGTGCACAGCCGTCACTGCCTACTTCCGGTGTCGCGAGTACCACCGCAGCCGCGGAGACTGCGAGCTCTGCTACGCTCGTACCGAATACTGTCTGACCGAGGGGTGCACGGTCCGAGAACGACATGATGCCAGCTGTGACGATGGAAGCAAGGACTGCTCAGAATGCCAAGATGCGCTCGTGAATGGGACCGACGCCTAGCCATGGCATGTGGGCCCGGGCGACGAGGGCTTGTCGACTACGCCTTTTCGGCGGCTGCGTGTTTGTCTCGACTCGCCGGGCACACACCTGCTATCAAAGCACATGATATCGAGCATCAGGGGAAGAGCAAGCCCACTGGAAGTTTATAAACTTTTGACACACGGCATAAGATGGAAGATCTCTCCCGGTCTCGGCAATTCCATACGCCAACAGTCCAAAGACGGCCGCAACCTGCCCAGCCTGTCTGTCCATAAAACCAGAAGTGCTTTGCTCTCTACCATGGGCTGATCCAGTAGATTCACCGGTTGGGCCCATTCCATGATAATCGTTGCCATAAAAGGAGACCAGCATCATGTTTTTTTTTCGTGCTCGAGTGTGCTCTTCCAACGGCATCTCGCATCCAGACGCTGCAGTCGCACAGAAAGATCAGCTATCAAACCGCATCCCACCGGCCGTGGCCATCTCCAAAGATGTGCACAGCCTACTACGCCTACTACGCCTGCTTGGGCTACCACTCGGCAAGGCAAGAAGAAGAGCTCCGATTGGCCTACGTCGACTATTGCGAAGTGACCCAGAGCAACCCACAACCGACAATTTGCTGTCCTATTTTTGTCCTAGCCATCTACAACCCTGAGCTCAACAATGCCGACGTGTCCTGCCCTGCTTGCCAGCGAGAAGGAAGATGAGTTTGGTGGACGCATAGCCGCCCACGGTTGAGCATACACGAGATTGCGCTCGACAGATACTGGAGATATCGCAGCGAATAAAAACGAGACATGGAATTCGTACAATATCAACAGAAATTATGGATAAACATATACAGTAGAAAGTCATTAACCACCAAACCATTACCCTTCCAACTAGGTCGCCTTGACCCGAGCCGCGATGAAGGCGACGGCCTCGGGCACCCGGGCACTGTAGTCGAGGTGGGGCAAGGCGACCATCAGCTCGCCCTCGCAGACCAGGTCGCCCTTGTTGCAGATGATGAGCGTCTTGGCTGCGGGAAGGCCTGGGACGCGGCCGCCGTCCTGCTCATTCTGGGTGTCGCCAAAGGTGACGGCGGCGGCGATGCGGGACCTGACGGCGGCCGGCAGGCCCCCGACGGCGAGGTGCAGGAGCGCGGCGCCCTGACTGTAGCCCGAGACGACGATTCGAGCTTTGGGGCACTTGGCGGCCACCTCTTGGATGAGGTCGGCGAACTCGCCCGCCTCGGTGCGGCTGGCGCCGCTCGACGCCAGGTTCGTGAGGAGCATGGCCGCGTACGGCACGCCCTGCGCGGCCACGCGCGTGGCGTTGAGCCGGGCCTTGAGGGCGCTGGCCAGTTCGGGGCCGGGTTGCGAGCCCTGTTTTGGAGAGGTTGGTAAGTGGTGGGTTGCGATGGGCTATGCTGCGCACGGGCAGCTCAGAATAAAACGAAACGAATACATGACCAACGTACCATGTTGCCGCTCTGGATCGACCCACGCGCGAACAAGAGCACGATGTCTTTGCAGCCGCCGTTCTTGAACTCGTTTGCCTCAATCCCGACAGTTTGACGCGGCAGGATGAAGTTGGGGAAGCCGTATTCAGCTTTGGGGATGGTGACGGGAGCGGCCAAGGAGCAGGCTACAAGAACAACAGTGGCGGCGAGAGAGAACTTCATGGTGCAGTGGTTGAAGTTGGACTTTCAGGGAGGAGATTATGACGAGAGTAGGAACTGCTGACGGTGGGAAACGTGAACAATAGGAAAATAGACAATAAGAAATATAAGATTGAGAAACGATAACACTAGGAAACCGACGACACTGGTAAATGAAGGCTTGATGGCGGCCAGATGAGAAGGCAGCTCCATCATCACCAAGACAGAGGAGCAAGGCCTTTATCTACTTGACCCGGAGCACCAGGTCTGCGGTCATGTCGTGATGCCATCCCTCGGAAAAGAAGGCCATGAACTGAAAGCGCAAGGACGCCATGAAACTTGACGGGCAAGTAGCACGAAAATAGATCTCAAGATCCACGTTATCGAATATCGAATACCACCATCTCCCGCTGCCGAGAATCTACAGGCACTCCGTGTGAGGGCCCAAAAAAGGCCATGCGGAAACCCCAGCTGTGAAGCACATCTTCTATCGACAACCGAAGGGAAACAATGACCAGACAGCGGGCCAATCACAGCGGCCATGTCCCTGCATGACACTGGCTGCTGCCCCTGGCGGGGTTTTCAGGGCCGTGGTGCCTGGAAACCCCCACAAGTGTCAGTTGCACAGGCGCGGGGAGTGGAGCCTTTTGGAGGGGCGAGCAGAAACAATGCGACGGCTTAAAACATCGCACGGACGACCAAAAAAAGCATTGTGGGTGTTATGGAAAAGCGGGAGAATAACGAGGAAAGAAGAATCGATGCCCGATCAGTCGTCATTCAAAACCACCACCACCTAGATCTGACCTAGCGCCGCCCTAGATACTACCGAGAACTACTCGAGAAGTCGACACGGCGCGTGCTCGCGGCAAAATGACGCGCTGTGTCGAGTCACGGCACCAAGAGCACACCTAAAATAGAGTCAGCGCCGCGGTCCTCTGCAGCCCCCCTAGTCCAAGCCACATAGCCAGCGCCTCAGCCAAAGAAGCCGCCCGCCTCAAAAGATTCCCTCAACATGGCCAAATCATAACGCTCAGCTCGCCCAGACGCCACTACGCAGTTCTAGACCGCCCCTTCAAAGCGCCCCTGAAGCCTCGCCCCCCTCATCCTGCGGCCACTCGGCCTTGTGCGTCCCCGGCAGGCAGCTGCCGACGGCCGGCCCGAGCGGCGTGACGCCCAGCTCGACGGGCAGCCTGAGGTAAGTCAGCACGTCCTTGGTGCCGGCCGGGCCGCCGCCACCGCCGCCGCCCAGGTCGCTCGGGATGCTGTCAAAGTAGGCCGGGCGGAACAGGCGCGGCACCGCGGCCTGGAGCGACCCCATGACCTTTGTCAGCAGCGCCATCATGTCGTCGTGGTGCCGCGGCCGAAAGGTCGGGTGCAGCTCGCGCAGCCCGCGCTGGACCTCGGGCGCGAGCGCGCCCTGCGCGAGCAGGAAGCGGTTGAACTGGTTCAGCGAGATGTCGACCGTGTAGCTGCCGCCCTCGGTCGCGCGCTTGTCGATGGCCGTCAGGATGCCGATCAGGCCGACGAGGCCGGTCCTGGGAGGAGGATGATGAAGAGGTCAGAATGGGTCGCTCATATAAGGAAAGCCAAAAAAAAAAAGAGAGATCTGATCACACAAGGCCAAAACACTCACTGGTAGTCGGAACTCGGCAGCGGCGGCACCACAGGCTCGTCCAGCCCCAGGAACTCGCCCATCATCCAGCTGACGCCCGTGACGCAGTCCGAGATCTGCTGCCAGCCCGACCTGCCCGCCCAGGGGCCCGACCAGCCGTAGCAGTTCTCGCGCACCACCACCATCCCCTTGCCCCTCCGGCGCGCCAGCGCGTGCAGGTACGCCTGCCCGAACCCGAGCCGGTCCAGGGCTCCCGGCCGGTACCCGTCCAGCACCACGTCGGCGTCCTCGACCAGCCGCCGGAGCGCGGCCCTCCCGTCCCCCGACTTGAGGTCCAGCGACGCGTCCCGCTTGCCGAGGTTGCCGTCCATCAGCAGGGCGCCCACCTCGGGCTGGCCCGCGTGCGAGACGCGCACCACGGTCGCGCCGAAGAAGGCCGCGAGCCGCGCCACGGTCGGCGCGGCGATGACGCGCGATATGTCGACCATCTTGATCCCCCGGAGGGGCTTTCGGTCGTTGGGGTCCCGGACGGCCGGGTAGGGGACAGGCGGGAGCGGGTTTTGGGAGGCGTCATCGTGGCGGCTGAGGATGTACAGCCCGTCGGCCGCCGTGGCCCTCCCCTGCTCCGTGGCGTCGAACTCGTCCCGCGTCAGGCACACGGTGCCGGCCTGGCGCCAGTGCTCGTTGGCCTCGACGTCGAGCCACTCGGCGTCATGGCGCCGCACGGCGTCGGCGTAAACCGCCACGGCCTCCTCCTGCGTCGACACGGCCGCGTCGTCGCGCGGCAGGCCCAGCATGGCGAGCGAGCGGTCCGCGTTCATGCTGCCGTGCAGGTGGAACCAGCGGCCGTCGCGCGTCGGGTAGACGTTTGTGCAGAAGCGCCGCCAGGGATCCGCCATGCGGCCCAGGTCGTATCGCCCCCACACCGCCGCCACGGCCGGGTCCGACAGGGGCTTGCCGTTGACGCGGGCCAGCACCGCCGACGCGAGGAAGAGCGCCGCCAGGTCCGTGTTGACCGTGACGTCCTGCGCGCCGCCGGCGGCTTCCGCCCCGAAGCGGTCGCGCGCGACGGCGCTGCCCAGCGTCCCCGCCAGCGCCCACAGCGCCGCGCTGACCTCGGCGAACCGGAGCGGCACGGGCAGGAAGGGCGTGTCGACCGTGTCGGGCGCGTTGAACGAGGTGCGTCCGGCCAGCTCGAGCACCTTGGCCGGCAGCTGCAGGCGCGCGTCCCGGAGGAGGACGTCGCGGAAGATGCGGTCCGCCTCCTTGCGGATCGAGTAGCTCTGGGGCGTGTCGGTCGTCATGTTGAAAGATGAGAGCGTCAGGTCAGATGGAAACACAGCTCGTCAGTGTTTGAAAAGACGAGATGGCAGGTAAGAATCACATACGTGCGGCTACATTGCGTGGCTTAAAACTCGTCGCCTAAGCGGGGATTCGGAGACCCAGACGGGCCCGCTCCGCGCCGGCTTTCTTAGCCCATGCAAACAGTACGGGCCAATACAAAACCCGGTGGTACGATCAACTCTCGCGGTGCCATCCCCAACTTCCCCGCTCGCTTGCGTGCAGCTTGCGATCGGCCTTGTGGGGTGCATCGAGATGCCTCGGCTCAATGCTACGCTTACCACCCATCCCGATCCTAGACCTGGGGCCCAGATAGAACAGAGCCATAGGTACTCGGGGCGCATCGCTTCACCTGAAGACGCCCAAGGTAAAATGGACAGGCAGTTAACTTACCCGGACGGCTATCACTTTCCTACAAGCCTGTCCCCGTTCTCCATACCGGAAAAGAAGCACGGCCTGTCAAAAGGGGGGGCTACAAGCCTGGCTTCCTTCCCGCGCCGTGTGGACTGCGAGACGGCGCACGTAATCGCCAACCAGGGCCATCAAGTGGTGGACAACGGCGGTGCCCTCAACCCGGCTAGGCCCGAGCACGAGCACGACCATTTTGACATGTCCACGAGATATCGATGTGTAGGTAGGTAATGCTTGGTTCCAGTCCCATCACGCGCCAACAAGAGCATTGGAAAGTCCCGTTGCCAACAACAGAACAAAGAGATTCCAGAGACAGTGACGTAAGGGCAATTCGGCCTGATGGAAAAGGTAAGATGGAAGACCAACAAGTATCCCACCAAGTCGCGCCTTTGGCAGAACCCGGATTAGAATGGTACGGACCAACATCACACCTTGATGTGGCGACTCCTACCAGTTGTCCCTGGGAACTCTTTGCCATGAAACTAAAAACAATCATCACTGTTCCCGCACACCGCTAAAAACAGGACAATATGTCACTTCTCGCGTCAGGGGGATGCGGGCACTATCAAAAACATGCTGCCATGTTGCTGTGTTCTTTTATATGAGTAATTGCAGTTGTATGTGGATATCTCGTCCCGAGTATTGCTGCTTCATCCAATCCCCCCCAAAAAAAAACACGGCGGGAAAAGAAGAATCTATATCTACGACGAAGCGACATCTCCATCCGGACGCACAAGCTCCCGGCGGTGGAACTTGGTCCTGAAGTTGTTCTGCTTGACGAACCACGAGTTCACAATCTCCCAGTCCTGCGTCGGGTCATGGAACTCGATCTGCAACAAGAAAGCGGTTAGCAGGGAAAGGTCAAAGGACAGCATATGTAAAAAGAAAGAAAAGAAGAAGAAGAAAAAAAAAAACTCACCTCAAACTTCCTCAGCAGGCTCGGCACGACCTTGTAAATCTCGAGCAGACTAATGTTCTTGCCGATGCACGTCCGCGACCCCATGCCAAAGTGCAGCATCATGCCGCCCATCTCCTTGACGCGCCGCTCCTCGGCCGCCCGCACCTTGTCCTCGTCCACCAGCCACCGCTCGGGCCGGTACGCCTCGACGTCGTCGCCAAAGATGTCCCTGTTCTGGTGCACCACCCACGCCGACACGCCCACGATGGTGCCGGCGGGCACGTGGCGGCCCGCAATCTCGCAGCCGCCGGCGGGCACGACGCGCTCCATGGGCAGGCCGGCGGCCGGGTGGACGCGGAAGGCCTCCTTGACGCACGCGTCCAGGTAGGGCAGGCGCTGGGCCTCGTGCCACGTCACGAGCCCCGTCTCGTAGTCGCTGAACATGCCGGCCCGGGCGGCCCCGTCGATCTCGGCGCGCAGGCGGGCCATGGCGGCCGGGTTGCGCAGGAGGTAGTAGAAGACGGCGCTGAGGGTGATGGCGGTCGTCTCGGAGCCCGCAAACGCCATGGAGACGGCCATGGTCTGCACGAGCGTGTCCGACATGAACTCGGGCCGGGCCTCCTGCGCCGCCAGGAATTTGGACAGCAGGTCGGGGGACCTCACCCCCGAGCCCTCGGTCGTTGAGCCCAAGTCGACGGGGCTCTTCTTTTCCGACGGGGCCTCGAACTTGCGGTCCGCCGCGTTGGCCCCGTTCATGGTGGTCAGCAGCGTCGGGACGCGCTCGGCCATGCGCTCGCGCGCGAAGCGGGCCACGGGGAAGGTCGCGTCCATGAGCCCCCACTGCGACAGCTTCAGGTAGATGGGGTTCTTGAGGAACAGCAGGTCCAGCCAGGGCATCTGCCCGACAGGCGCGACGTAGTTGAACAGCCAGCCGAGGTAGCCGATGATGCCGTCGATGTCCTCGTTCTTCTCGACGAAGCCGTGGCGCTTGCTGTACGTGATCTCGCCAATAACATCAAAGGCGTAGAACTGCATCCACCGGCCCATGTCGCAGCCGTCATCGTTGTCGGCCCAGAGCGTCTCGGTCTGGCGCAGGAAGAGCTTGGTGGTGTTGTCCACGAAGGGCTCGTACTGCACGAGGGCCGACATGGCGAAAGCCCCGTTGACGCAGCGCCGGAACTGCGCGTGGAAGTCGTTGTCTGTCGTGCTAAAGAGCGACGGCAGCCTCTGGCCTTTGGCAACGGATTGTTGCACAATGTAAAAGTCGGACTAGGCAGTGTCGGCAGTCAGCAGGGTCATAGGCCCGAGATGGAATAGCCTTGGAGGTTTAGTCACCTTTACAAAGCCTTTATTCAGACCATATATGGCCTTGGCCGCCTTGGGGTCCGAGATGGACAGCATGTTGGGCCCGAGCCGCACGACGTCGCCGTACTTGGCGTGGAGCTTCTGATGCGTAACCTCGGGCCGCCGGCCATAAACGTCCCAGAAGCGCCAGAGATCGGTGAAGGAGGCCAAAAGGGGGCCAGGGTACTTGTTGAGGCCATTATGGTACCGATTCCGAACAAGCCACGCAGCTAGGACGACGACGCCAACGCTGAGCCAGTGCTGCCCCAGGTACTGGAGCAGCGCTTCAGTGACGCCGCCTTGCATAGTGCCGTATGGCTCGTTTGGTGCGTTGGTGTGCACTTGCGATGCGCCGTTCCCGTATAGCACCGGCTATCGAGATGATGAGCCTTATCGAGCCTTCTCGTGGTTTTGGGTCCTCTTGTCGGTCTCTGGTAAAGGGAACAGGGTATCTAGGAGGGTCAGGCGGCTGGCACTTGTGGTGTAGTTGCCGAACAAGAGTGGAAGTCCCCCGACCTGAATCTTGGAAAAGAAAACGATAGATTCCGCCACAAAGCCTGTTGAGAGACTTGCGGTTCCGGCGTTGAGGGTTGATGGTGAGCAAGACAGTGCTGATGCGGCTGTTAAGGGGTAGGGGGCTTCATATAAGCGTCCCGTCCCCCATCCCAAGATGGTTGGCAGGCGCAAATCCCTTGCCGATAGCTGACCTACCCCGGCCAACGCGCGGCCGAATTCCTCCTCCCCCAGCAAGCCAGTTCCCTCGGCAAGACAAAATGATGATGGCAAGTGGAGCCCGCCTGGATAAGGAGGAAGGGCGTCGGCGGGCGGCTGCTCCTCGCCAGTGGGAAGAGTGGGAACCGGATTTCCAGGACCCGCCTCGGGAGGGTATGATGATGTTTGGGGGGAAGGTGAAGGCGGAGGCGAAGGTGCAGGAAAGCTAAAGGCTCGGCAGGTGAGATCAAAGGGGTGATGATGATGATGATAATGGGGAGGAGGAGGGTGGGCTAAGCGGTGGTGGTGTGGAGGCGGCTGGGCCAAGAGGGCGCGGCGCGGCACATTGTCTGAGGCATGGATGGACATTCGGCCGGGGCGGCGACACGACCAGAACGCTGGGACTGGGCTACGGCGACCCTCGGGGACACTGGAGATCCCGGACGGCCGACGGGCAGAACAGAGCGACATTTGCCGTGCTTTTTTCTTGTTGTTTTCTTTTTTTTTTTTTTTGGTCATGTAAAAGATGGATAGTGTGAGGGTTCCATGGTTGTGTTTCCTCCGCCATCAGGGGATAGGTACCAGGGTGCGGGCAAAACCCAAACCCAGAAAAAGCTGGGATCCTCAAAGTCGCAGGCAAACGTCGGCAAGTGATGGAAGGCTTGCCGAAGGCGGTTTACAAAAACGAGGCAACCCCACCGCTATGCCAACCCCTGTGGGGGCAGGAAGGGCGAAGCTTGTCGGATTTCGGCAGATGCGCCGTCCAATGAGCGGGCCACCTGCCCAGCGGTCCTTCTGGGAGCGCAGACGCCCCAGCTTGTGGAAAGGGTCGGTGGGCAATGTGACTTGGGTGCTTGCCCAGTCCCACGGCCCGGCGAGTCCGGCTTGCAGTCTTTTTCATGTTTCCATGTTGCCGATGATGGACAGCCCGGTTTCAAGACGGTGCCGGGCCAGGGCATTGGCGGGAAAACTACAATCGAGCAAAAATAAACATCGGTCCGGGTCGATAGGGCATTGGATTAATTAATCTGTGCCAAGCCAGTTGTTGCTGCGGCTGCTGGCTGCTGCATTGGGACCCCGCCAGATCAATCCCAGGGCGCTGGCTTTCATCCCAAATCGGTGCACAATCTACAATCTTTACGGTACAGTGGACAGTCGGGGTGGCGCCAACCAACAGCCCGAGTGACATCAGCCCAACATCCTTGACCAAAAGACACGTCGGCAGTCGGTCAGTCACCCATCGCCGACCCCGAGTCGTCATCTCACCCATGCCTATCAAGCAGGTGCCTACCACCTAGCTTGGCTTGCTTGTCCAAAGCCCAAAGGGGGAATAAATTACAAGACAATGAAATATGACAGGCCCGAATGCAAACTGAATATTGAAAGCTTTATTTCCCTCTAAAGTGCATTACCGACAGACCACAGTTCATATCAAGTACTAGCCCAGTGAGCCCATCCCTCAGTTAACGAGCAGTACTTGTCTGTGAACTCAGCTCCCCTCTCCTCTTCGATTATATTCTGTACCACAAAGCCCGCTGTTTGCCTAGCAGGCAACCGGCAATCCCTTTGTGTTGTCTGTGGAAATAGGCCTGGCCCAAGATAGATCTTGTGAATTACCGGTCGCTTTACCGGATCACTTGTGCAGTCTGCAAACAGGGATGTTACTATTTCCAACACAATAAAAAGCAAAAACATACAACACCGAGGATTCCCCAGTGGTCACCCACCTGAGTACTAGTTCGGCCCTCACTGGTTTG
>NW_008804548.1:386119-420165 GCF_000145635.1 Gaeumannomyces tritici R3-111a-1 | reverse complement strand
TAGGGGAGAGCGGACGGGATCCCGTATATTCCAGTGGGTATGGTCGTATGTACCAGTCGTAGCCTGTCCGTTTGCTTGTATCGTCACGACGTCAGGGGAATATAAAATAGGGGAAAATAAAAATCCAAAATCGCTTCCGTCTCTGTATTTATTCCATCGACTTTCCACTGCTGCCAAGACATTAAAGCAGTAATCCTACATCCAGAAATAATGCTCCCCTCTCCTCCTTGGCTCCCCCTTGACCGTAGCAACCTATTTATATACTGATTTCAAGACGCTGGAATATGTGATATCGAATGCAACCCAATACTGAAAACATGATAGGAAAAAGGGAATTCAGCATGGGACAGTTCGCCCGAGACAGTCGCGGCCATCACCAACCGATACTCTCCGCCCCCCCGAGCCATTCGTGATATGCCTCACGGCCAACCCAAACAAAGCGGCCGCTGTCAAAATCGCCGAGCGGGTCGACCCCTCTCCAGTACCTCGTATGTTCCATTGTCACGACGAGGCATCGGAGGCGAGGGACGGACATGAGGGTAAAGTACGTCCAGCGATCCGCCTTGCCGATATAGTGGATCGGCTTCTTTCTCCATGAAGGCGCTTGATCGTGCCAATAAATCATCAACGGGACCCTGGGCCGCCGCCGCACCTTGAGGATCGTGCCGAACACGGTCGATATCCTCCCCTGCCAGACGCGATGTCTTCTCCAGATGAGCCCGTGTCTGCGTTCGATGAAGCTGGCGACACGTCCAAAGTCCGTTGCCGAGACCCGTCGAAATGAAGGCAGAAGCGAGATGTCGTCAGCCGTGACCTTTCCCTTGAGAGCTTTTCTCATCCCAGCCGCCAAAACTTTGCTTTGAGTACGATTCGAGGGGGCCGTCCAGGGTTCGTCAGGGGCCTCAATCGTGGTCGTGTCGCTTTCTACATCGCTTTCCGTGTTATCTAGTGGTGGACGGCTCTCGTTCGGTTTCGATTTCGAGTTCTGGTCCCAGGCCACCATGGTGACGCGTTTTCTCTTCGGCCTTGCCCTGACCTGTGCACGATCTCCAGGCTGCTTCAACGGGGGAGGTGACGTGCTAGGAATAAAGATCTCCTCCGCCCTTGCTCTCCTCGGTTCCGTTGACGTTCCGGCGTCCCCTGTGCTCCCAGTTGCTTGGAGGTCTTTAAAGGGAGGGGAGGGGATTGTGTCACCGGCAGAAGACCGTACCTCGTTGGAGTTGGTAGAAATAACACTTGGCTCTGGCCCAACTGGATCTATCAATGGTTCCGACGGCTCCAGTGGTATTCGTGGTTTCTTCATGGATCTTGATGGCGGCGACCTGGGTCTAGATATGCGCCGTGTCTGCCCTTGAAGCTTCGGCGGCGGCACTCGTGGGTCTGGCAGTGCTGACAAGGTGTCTAAGCTCGCTTCTGGTTTTGTTTCAGGGTTCCGTGAGGGCGTCAGGGGGGGTTGTGGCTCGAGGGGATTCGACGATGCTTCCCTCTCCAGCGGGGGAACGAGGGGTTGCGCCGTCCGAGGCCCGCCTCGCACCCGCCGTCGCAAACTTCCGGATGTGTGCTCAAGAGTTGATGTGTGCCCACGGCTTCCAGCAAAATAGTCTCCTTCACATCCCACGATGGCCCCGTCTTTTTCATCCTCGCCATCACATCCGCTCTCACCGGTTAACTCACCTACATCTCTCCTAGCCCTCCTTGGCCCCATGATAACATTGCCATGACCACCCTAGCTACCCTCCCCTTCATTCTGGCTTCCGCTCCCAGAACCACCACCCTCGAAGCCCTCATGGGCCTCCTAGTCCTCGTCTTCCGAGTCGGAATAGTTGTCGAGGGTAGCTCGGTATCGTCGCGAGGCCAGATCCTCTTCGAGACCTCCGATACTCTCGGGGTCGACGTAGCCGCTACCGCCAGCAATACTGAGGGCAACGGGCAGGAAGACCAGCGCGTGCGTCGAAGCAAAGAGCACAAGAGCGACCCACACGCGGAAGTAGTAGATCTCGAAGATCTTGGAGCGCGTGAAAGCGAGCACGCACACTCCCAGCAGCTTCGTGAGGGTAATGCCCGAGAAGACGGACGAGCCGACGTTTGCGAGGGCGGTCCAGGCCCGCGCATCTCTGCCTCGGAACCGATTCTTGGCACGCTCCATGAAGGTGCGCGACGGGAACATGAAGGCGCGCGCGATGTGGACGCAGAACTCGACCGCGATACCAACGCAAATGATGAGGTTGACCAGGGATACGGCGTTGAGCGAGACTCCCATAACCGCCATGGCGCCGACAATGTCCACAATGGCCATGAGGACCGTCACCGTCACAACGGCGGCCGTGAGGAAAGATCCGAGAAGGGCTGACGAGATGACGAAGATCATGGCAAGTGCCGAGCCGAGCAGTGTGACAGTGAGGTTGACGATGCTGGCATACTGGTCGAAAAAGATGTAGAACACGCTGTAAGGGAAGACTTCGGCGCCGATCTTCTCGCTGACCTCGGAGGCGATCCGACGCGCAGACGCGTAGGCGTTGATGAAGTCATCCTGGCTGCGCAGCGGCGTGTGCATTGTCCTAAAGTGGGTTGCTGGAATCGTCTTCTTCTCGGAATCGACCACGACGGCGTTGCCATAGGCTGCCTGTCCGCCGAGAGGGCAGCTCTCTGTGGTCGGGGAGTTGAGGAACATTTCGAGGTAGTGCACAAACTCCTCACCCTCGGGCATGCCCGACATGGTGATGCTCCATGGCGGGTTCCTGTTGGCGAAGCAAGCCTTTTTGTTCTCCATGCAGCACATCTTGCCCTGATCCGCGTCACCCTGCTCCGGGTCCAGCCACAGGAAGAAGTCGTCAATCCAGCTGGCAGTAGGTGAAGCGATGTACGAAGTCTCGGGCCGCTTGCGCTCCTGCTCGAGGATGTTGGACAAGGACATCTCGTTGCAAGTCGTAAACCTAGCGCAGATCTCCTGCTGATGGGCACGCTGTGTGAAGTTGGACTCCCTGGTGACGAAGTAAACGGGCGGACCAGACTCGAAGTAGTCGTACAGGTCATTGAAGTAGGGAATCAAGTACGAGTCGTCTGGGATCGCAACGCGTTGGTCCAGCCCCAGCTTCACCTCGGGCATGAGGGAGACGCCAGCGGTAAACAGCCCAAGGAACACAACGACAACAGCCGTCTTCACCTTCTTGCCGAGCAAGGCCGGTGCGTAGTGCTTGCCGATGAACCGCTGCAGCATGCTCTCCTGGGGCGTCTCGTGGTACCTAGGACCGAGGCTGCCGTTGCCGTTGAGATGGATGCGGGCCGACTTGAGCTGGATGAAGGGGAAGAGATCCATGCGGCAATCCTCGACGCGGTGTTGGTTGAGGGTCAGGACCGACACAAACATGGTGACCTGGAGAAGCGCATTGATGAAGACGGCGCCTGCGGCGTAGATGGCAAAGTTTCTCACGGCGGGCATGCCGACAAAGGCGCCGAGCGCAAACGACGCCGTCTCGGTCACGGCCGAGAAGAGGATGGACGGACCCATCCGCCCGAGAGCCTTGGAAATGCGCAACTCCACATCGAGGTCGGGGTGGCTGACATTCACCCGCTCAAACTCGTGGACGATGAGGAAGATATTGTCCACGCCAACGGCAAGAACGATGAAGGGAATGACGTCGACAATGATCAGGGTGACCTTCAGCCCGAACCAGGAGAATAGCCCGATGGACGCCAGGATCGACATGAGCACGATCATGATGCCGATGATGCCGAGCCCGAATTTGGACTGCACAAAGAAGAGGGACTTGTTGCGGAAGAACTCGCCCAGACTAAGGGTGGTCGACCCCAGGGCGATGGAGGCATACAGGAACATGACGATGTAGCTGACTACAATAATCTTGGCGTCGGTGTTGGTCGACTTGTTGAGCTCCTGCTCGAGGCTGATCTCGGTCGAGAAGGACAACCTCAGGCCCCGTTTAGCAGCCTCGTCCTGCAGGGCGAGAAGGCGGTCTTTGAGAGACTCCTCAAAGTCCATGGCACGCGAGACTTCAGAGCTGCCCTCGGGGAAGTTGTTGAGCACCCAGGTGACAGTCATGGCCGGCGCGGCAGCGACATTGGCAACGTCTCCGTACCCTCCCAGGATCATGCCGGGCTCGATGGGCTGGCCAAAGTCGGGTCGGCAACTGACGGGTGATTCGGCGCAGTTGCGGAGATCCCCCTGCCACGTCTCCTTGTCCACAAGGTCGGCATCATTCCCGAAATAGGCAGCCACCGACTGAACGACGCACGCGGAACCAGTCGGCTTGAAGCAGACGTCCTGAAGCTGAGCACCAAACTTGGGGCCCTTAAGCTGCTTGATGTTGTTCTCAACGCCGATCCACCAGGTGAGTGTCTCATGGCTGAGCACGGGTCCAGGACCAGACGGCAGCGTGTCGTTGACGAGGAACACCTTGTTGGCACGATAAAAGGGGCCAAAATTCTCGTCGAAGAAAGCCTTCTCCTGGGCCGCCGCAGAGGTCGGGCTGACCCACAGCCGTGCAGGGTCCTTTTCGATGTCGAACTTGAAGAGGCCAATCGAGAGAAGGGCGACAACGATAAGGCTGCTGATTATGGTGATTCCAGGGAACCGGGCCGCCGTGTGGCCGAGCTTGCTAAAGGCCGTGTCGCACCACGAGTTGAGCGGGTAGTTCTTCTGGGGTTGGTCAAGCATGGCGTTGTTCTGCACAAGATCACCCTCGTCTTCGTCGTCGCTCGCCGTAGTATCCTGAAGCAGCCTAAGCCTCTCTCGGCGGCGCTCGTTATGCTTCTTGAGAAAGGAGCCTCCCACGGTGGCGGCGACCGAGGCAAAGAGCAGCACGCTGTAGACGAAGATGGCGCCGAAAGAGAGACACGGGAGAGCCCCGACGCGGCAGGAACCGGCATCCTCAACGTCGGGAAGCGCGGGGCAAACGTCGGGGCAGTCGACACAGGCGCAGCGGAAGTCCGGGTCGTCGTCGTTGCACCGCTTGGGGGTCATATCCCTGGGAGACATGCCGGGCTGGCTATATGATTGCGGGAAGTTGATCTGGAACGGCGAGCCGATGGCCTTCTCGTCGCCGAGAAACTTGAGCATCTGCGTATAGTTCTTGGCTCCACCGCCGATAAAGTCCATGGCTTTGGAGTTGGAGGCTCCAAACTTGACATCCTTGCAGCTGCTGTACAAGCCGCTGCCGTACGTTTGCGATACCAGCTGGTCGACCTCCCGCACTTGCAGCTTGCCGCTCTTTTCTTCCGCCCTAGTCACGTTGATAAACAGCGACTGGTCAGGGGAACATGTAAAAGTGCAAAAGAGGTTGTAGAAGTTTTCCTTGCAGGCTGGACACGAGGAGATGATCTGGCGGGGCGTTGAGAGTTCTGATTTCAGGGATTTCAACTGTTCGTCCAGAGAAGGTCAGTAAGGTCGGGGTGGACGCTACCAGCAGCAGAGCTTCACTAAACACCAACCTACCTGATCTGAGCTGCAGCAGACATTTCCAGTCTGCCACTTGGGCCCGCAGAGCTCGACCAGCTCTTTCCGGAAATCGGCATCAGGTTCCGTGGCAGCGCCATTGTCGACGCAGGGGAGCTCCTTGCCGAACCAGGACTTCTTGCCGCAGTGGCCTCGCATGGCACAGCGGCCGGCTTCGTGTGTGGGCGTCCATGCCGTCGAATCCTGGGCATGGGCGGCTCCGACCGTCTCTAGACCAGCTAGTAGGAGCGCGGTGCCCGCAACGACTTTGGGGAGTCTTGCCATCGGGATTGGCGGGAGGCAACCCGATGCCTCGAGGGCGATGCCTGCAGACGCTGGTGTTGGGCGCGATGAGCGAGCGCGTCGATAGAGTATGGTGATGCGATTGGGAGGCGGATTGGCGACGGTTACGGTGCTGGGCAGACAGCACGCGATGCGATGGAGAGACGACAGGAATCAAGAGAATGGCGGGAGGCTGTAATGCTGTTGTCGGCTGAATGAGGTGAGCGATGGGTGGCGGGCGTGGTTCTGTCAATCGTTGGGAGCAATCGTTAGGGGCTCGGCCCGCGCGCGAGGTGCGACGCTGCAAATGTCGATGACGACGCTGACTCTTGGGCGCTTGCAGTACTCGCGGGCGCGGGAGGTGGGCGGCCACGCTCTCGGCAAGCTCGGGCTGGTCCCAGCTTCCGTGCCTGTATCATGTGAGGGACAGGCACAGGTGGGATGCTGGCTCCACTGGCGTGTCGCGTCGTGGTTGGCTGGGGGTACAGAACATGGCACGTGCCTTCCATGGTTCCTTGTTCCTGGACAGCAGATCTTGGCGAGATGTGCAGGCGTGGCTGGGACTGAGCGCTAGCGCCGGCCAAAAAGGTGCCTGGAATTGGAAAGGGGGCAGTGAATGAAGCACAAAAGGAAAGAAGGATCAAATTCCATGAGATACACATTCTAGACTGATGCAGCAATCTGGTTACACCTTTCCATCCACCCACCCCGCCGCCGCAACCTTGAGCGGCACCTTCATGAACCGATCGCCACCCTCCGTCTTCCAGGGCAGGTGCCCGCCGCGGACGTTGAATTGCAGCGCCTGGTGAAGCAGTCGCGGCTCCCCCAGCCCGGCGTCCCTCTTGGCCCTCCAGTCGACGAACTGGTCCTCGGGCGTGTCCTGTCGGAGGTGCTTGTTCCGCGACCGCTGCTCGGCCACGGTGGTGCACGCCTGCGGCCCGCGCGGCGAGTCCGGGGGGACGTAGTCATGGCCCGTGTAGATGCGGAACGCGTCGGGGAGCGAGAAGAGCTTTTGGGCCGAGGCGTAGCTGCTGTGGCGTGAGTATGGCTGTGCGACGGCAGGAGAAACAAAAAGAGTACCTAGTGGGGGGGTGTCTGGACATACAGCTGGTGGACGTCGCCCGAGGGGAAATCACAGCGGGCAGTGCCGACGTCGGTGTTGAAGAGGGAGTCGCCGCAAAATACGTTTGCTTTTCCGCGTCTGTCAGCAACATACACACTGATAGAACACGGTTATCCGGGCGCGGCTCATACGTACAGCCCACAAGATAACCCAGGTGGTCCGGCGTGTGTCCTGGAAGATGCATCACCTTGACCTCGAGCCGTCCGACCCTCAGGACCTCGTCGTCCTCGAGCAGGCGGTCGAAAGCAGCCCTGTATTCTGGGCCTTCGATGCCGTAGCGCTTCGCGAACCGCTCCTGCACGCCCACGATGCGCTTGCCGATGCAGATGCCGGCCTTCTTGTTGCCCATGGCCTCCAGGCGATGCTGCAGGTAGGCGGCGGCCGTCAGGTGGTCGGCGTGCGCGTGCGTCTCGAGCAGCCACTCAACCGTGTAGCCCTGCTCCTCGGCCGTGGCGAGGAGACCGTCGGCGGTTGTGGTGGAGACGGCGTTGCGGGCAAGATCATAGTCGAGAACCGGATCAATGATCACGGCGGCCTTGGTGGTCGGGTCGGCTACAATGTACTGCCATGTTGACGTCTGCGGCTCAAAGACCGAGTGGATGATGGGCTCGTTGATGGTTGCCATTGTGGAGTTGCCTTTAGTTATGTCGAAGGGCTGGTGTTTGAGGATGCTTGACGAGTGGAATGTCCTCCGGACTGTCGAGGCTTTGGTCAAGCGGAAACCACCAGGGGCAACGATGGCGCGTGCTCCCCCTTTTATCATCATGTTCGCAGGTCCCCGGGTTAGAACCAGGGACCTGGGAGCTCCGAATGCGATCGGGCGTATTGCAAGCATTGTGTGGTGCGGGTGGGATGTGAAGTCGGCATCATAGGCGACAACGGGGAACGCAGTCAGCATCTATTATTATGGCAGCTCCCTAATAAATACCGAATCACCGGCCTTGCACAGAACGAACGGGTCTGCCAGGTTCCGGGCGAGGGGTCGGTGACCAGTTATGAGATCGGGGACCACCAGTTCAGTAACCGTACGACCCAGGTAAAAAGCCCGTTGAGGTCCCCGAGATGGCATCGGACAATCTCACGTGGAACTGAGTACTGACTTCAAGTATGGACCTCGAAATCCCGGGCCGCCCGCGAGGGAATCGGCGAGGTCGGGAACTGCGGCTGTCGGTCGGCAAAAATGGGGCAGGGATTCGCCGGCTGACAACGGGCCGAACCTGGGACAGGGCCGATTCCCGTAGCTGCGTCCCATCCACTGCCGAGAGTCAGGCGACAGGCGCATGAATTACAACACGGGAGGGGGAGGTCGAGCAATATCGCCTGACAGGAACAAGAAGCGTCCCGTTTCATTCCGACGAAGCCTTACAGTTGTTCGGGCGTTAAAAAAATGCACGGGATTCGCAGGTCAAATCCGTAAAACAGAGCAGACGGTCTATCCTAAACATGTATCCTTCATCCAGGATTCGGATATGTTTCCAGAAAACGGTCGTGTTGTCCACACAAATGTCCAATCCATAAACTCATAAAGTCGTCAAACATATGCAGATAGAGTTCGCTGGTACGTTCCAGGTACCAACAAAAGGGAACGGGTATTCGCGACGCCTCTGCAGATCCAGGAAATAACGAAATCCAACAGAATGAAATACGACACCCTACCTTCTTAGTTCTTGCGACCAGTCACGACATACTCGCCCGTCCGCGCCTCGGCGATCCACCCATCCCGCGCGAGAGCGACGCCGACAGCTTTGCGCAGGCGCGAGACCCCGCCGACGCTGTGCTTGCCGGCGCCTGTGACGACGTACAACGGCTCCCTCTTGGCCGTGACCCCCCGCGACACGGCCTCGCGGTCGCCGACGGCGCGCCACCACTCGCGGGTGCGCTCGAGCGCGATCTCGACGCCGGACCGGACCGTGACGCCGTGTAAGTCGACCCGGCCGGCCGTGCTCTGCCGGTTGACAAGGTCCTCGTGCTCGGCGCGCTCGATCGCCAGCGCCGACTCGACCAACGCGTGGCCCCGCTCCGCGTACACGACTGCCGCGGGCCGGTGAAGCGGGTTCGACTTGCCGTGCCGCCAAGCCGCGTGAGCCTGGTTGAACGATTCAAGCGCTGCGTCGCGCAGCGACGTTGAGTCGCCGCCCCCGATGGGAGACGTTGTCGCGGAGCGGCCGACCCGGGGGGGCTTCTTGCGCTTGACCACCTCTTGCCATGCCGAGGGATCTGGAGGCCGTGCGATCTGCGTGCTTGCCGGTGGAGCGGTGGCCGATCTGGATGGTGACGTGAATGAGATGGGACTCATCAATGATGGGCGGCCGGCAGATGGGGCGGCAGATGGGGCGGCAGAAGTGACGCCATCCGGATCCTCCAAGCTAAGAGGCGCTAGGCTGTACTGCAGCTCGAGCCGGTGCTTGTTACTGGAACTCTCGGGCTGTGCTGCCTTCTTGTTCTTTTTGCCCCTCCTACGGCGCCCAGGACTCGACTGCTCCGGTGAAAAGGCTGCGTCGATGGTACCCCTTTGTCTCTGGCCGGTCTCGTCGAGATACTGAATGGTGAGCAGGGCGGCCAAGGCTTTATCGAAGTCGCCCGATGCCCTCTTCAGCTCAAACGAGACATCAAAAGGCTTGATTTCCGGAAACATGGCGTATAAGGCGGGCAGCTTCTCGTCGTCGGGCATTTCTTCCACTCCCAATCCTAGCCCATCAAGAACATCAGCCGACAGCGGCTCGGATGCGCTGTCTGACATGGAAGGCGAGAGGGACCGCTCCCCGTCCGTGAAGACGGACGGGTCCGTCGCATCGCGCTGGGTACCCTTCTGTGATTCCGACGGCACTGGGTCATCGGCGACGCCGCTGGGGTTGAAGTCGCATGATTCCTCGACCCATGCGCTCTCGGCAAGGATCGCAAGGGTGCTCCTGGCGGTCTCGATGTTTGCGGCGAGGTCGTCGTAGTCGCCTAGAATGGCGAGGATGACGCTCTCGTCGAGGAACGGGCGGAACTCGTCCTGGCAATGGCCCAAGTCAGCTGGAGCTATGTCCCTTTTCCATTACTGGAAGCAAGGGGTAAGCGGGCAGGTGCGTACCAGCAGCACCTGCGAGGGCGGGGGCCCATCTGGCTGTGCGGCGGTCGCGCTGGCCGCCACCATGTCCAAAAAACGAGTCACCCCTCTTACGTCGGTGGAAGGAGCAAGGGCGGAGATTGGAAAACAAGGCGCACACGGACTAATCAAGAATCAGGAGGTGCAAGGAGAGCAAGGTGAAGAAGTTTAGCAGTTGTGCGAGCGCGATACATGGTCGTAGGATGCTGGGTCAGGAAATGCTGGTGTTGGGGCCAAAGTCCAAAAGTCCAAGGCCATAGATCATAGCAAAGTCGGGCGGATGAGGGATCAGGCAGGGCAACAGGAATTGCGTTCCTGCCTTTCTCAAGTTGCGCCCGCATGCGCCTGTGCCCAAGCACAGGAAGCGCCACGACTCTATTGGGTGGCTGCCAGGGGGAACTCTTGAGTCAGCAGCCGGAGGGCCTACAGCAGGCTGGATTTGGGCCGTCACATGATGTCGTCCATGCACGCTCCCGCAACCTGCCCAACAACAGCCGTGGCCAGACCAACGCTTTGACCATCAACCACCAAGAACCGCCTAAACTTTACGATTTAAAGTTCGACGATTGCAATTGAAATGAGAGACTCTATGTACCTGCCGGCTCTTCTCGACGCCTTCGACGGCCAAATGCGAAATACGGTGTCCCCCTGCAGATGGCAGCGCCGATCTCGGGCCTGTGCGATCCCAGAAACGGCGTTGCCTGGCTTGGACGGCGTGTAGCCTCAGATCGCTCCCATCTCCCACCTCCTGCTGGGCTGTTGGCTGTCTCGCTGTCGGGCCTTTGTTTGTGCTCAAGTGGGAAAAGCGGCCTCGCACCCGTTGGATCTTCGCGAGGCGTACCCAGCGGCTGCCTCGCACCCTGGTCTGGCATTCTTCTGCCATTGGCTTCCCAGAGACGCTACCGAGTGGCAAACACCTCTGGCACACTCGACAGTCGTGTGCATCAGGCTTCCCTGCACGGATTGGGTACCCGCATGTCGGTGTCCTTGTCCGACATGAAAACGCTCTGGCTCCCTTCTGCCCAGGACTAGACTAAATCTCCGTGTGCTATTTTGGTGTCCCCCATCACTGCCAGCGCACCTGTGCGTGACCAGACTCTGTGGCCAGGGATCCAGCAGAGCAGCCCCGCTGCCCTTCAGCCGCATCATCTCTTTGACGCCAGCCGCAGCCTAGCCCTCTTCCTCCCCCCTTGGCAAGATGAGCTTGTCTCCACCGTTGCTGATCTTTCACGCAATTCGGTGAGGGCATCGCGTCCTAGAGGACGAAATGTGCTATCCCAGCCAGGGGTGTGCACGGTCACGAAGATGGGCGGCTTTCAGCCCCTTGGCCGTGCAGCCAGTAGGATTTTCACGCGCCTCACCCTCCGTGGCAAGCTCTGAACGGCTAGGCTTCCCAAGGGCCCTCTGTTCCAACGCTACAGGCAACACGGACGAGGATATAGGGAGGGTCTTCTCCCACTTTGCACCCCGAGACCACTTCTTTCCCCGCCACGCCCGTCGTCCTACAGCACAACGAACCAGTGACCCCGCAAACAAGTCCGAACAAGTCACTCACCTGTGAACGCGGCAAACAACTCGATCAAGATGCTTAGGACCGTCGCACTCGTCTGCCTCGCTGCCGTTGGCGCACTCGCCGAGGACTCTTTCGACGAGCCCTCCCACGGCGTCGCCACGCTCTCCCAGCTCTTCGGCTCAGAGGGCTCGTCGCCTCTCCATATGCGCCAGTCGACGTCATGTGCTGCTGGAAAGGTCGTCTGCAACACCGGTTGCATGCCCAGCGGGTCCACCTGCTGTCCTGGGTAACTACAGCCTCGCCTCAGTCCCGCCTCGGTGCCGTCTCAGCCCGACGCCACCCAGCCGCATAACATGTTCTAACTTCCAGTTACAACGTTTACCAGGAGCGGTTTTTGTGACTCCGATCAGTACTGCACTACCCGAGGCACTTGCTGCCCGCTTGGCAAGACTTGCAAGCCGGCCACTAGTTGTGATCCTGGCTTTGAGCTTTGCAATGCCGCGTAAGTGGCATTATCTGAGATCGAATATATTTCAACGACGTCATTTTACACATTATGCTAACATCTGTCTCGCGACTATTAGCTGCATGCCCTCGGGTGGCGTCTGCTGTTCTTCGGGTGGCTACTGTGATGCAGGCAAAGTCTGCCTTGCCGGTAACAAGTGCGGCCCTGGAAGTGGAGGTAGCGGCAGCGGCAGCAGCACCACTGCCGGCGGCGGCAGTGGCAGTGGCAGCAGTCCATCGCTCAGCACCTCCCGTCGTACCACGCCGACCAGCTCAGCTTCGGCCGGTAGCGGCAGCAGCAGTGGCAGCGGTAGCGGCAGTGGCAGCGGTAGCGGCACCGGTTCCGATACCGGATTTGGCGCTCCTGCCAGCCCGACTCCGGCCGGCCCTGCCCCTCCGCCGGCGGGCTTCACCAACTCGCCCACCCTCCCGGTGCCAGGCCAGAACGGCGGTTCTTCGCAGAGCTCAGCCTTCCACCAGCGCCCCCTCGGCGGCGCCTCTTTACTCATCGCGGCGGGAACTGCCTATGCTGTCGTTGCTTTCTTTGGCTGATGGACTACCGAACTTCCCCAACGCACAGCCGTCGAGCCTCTGCATTGGAAGGATGGGCAACTTGCCACCAATCTATAGTAGCCACCCTATCTTTGATCAACACGTCACAATCGTCACTTAGCCTTTCTCTTCTGCGCGGCTCCCAGCCTCTCAAGTCACAGTCAACATCACCTACTTTCCCCAATGTGCCCTCTTCAACAGTTACGACAGATAGTCTTTGAGAATTAGTCACCGCAGCCTCTTTAGAATAAAATTCTTCTAATTCCTAGTTATCCATCGCTGCCGTCAATATGGCGCTCGGATTTACGAAAGTATACTACTTGCATACTTGGAATTGCCCAACTATGCTTTTATCTCGGAGACAAGTTTCACGAAATAGCAACGGAGATGGGACATTCTAGGTGAAAAGGCTACCGGAGATGGGGTCATGCTGGGCATTTAGCCCCGGCCTTTCCCTCCTTCCCAATGGATCAATCAGTCCGGCATACTATCCACCCACTACATAATTGCATTCTATTGTCATCAAGCACTGAATTGCTTTCATCGTTCTCCCATTCGGTTCCTTGCCTTCGACCAGAAATTCCAGCATCATCCAAGCCGTGGACCATATACCAGCCCCCTTATCCTCCAACCAGCAACCAACTCCAGCCACACCAATCAGCAACATGGCCGTCACTCTTCTCGACCTCCCCGCCACCATCATGGAGGGCATCGCCAAACTGCTGTGTCCCCATTGCCATCCCCGACCCAAAGAGAAGATCGAAAATCATTCCATTTGCTGCAGCCTTCGTTGTTGGGTCCCAGCGACGCTTGCGGATCGAAAAGGCCTGGCCAGCCTGTGTCGGGCAAACAAGGCCCTTCACGCCCTGGCGACGCGCTACCTATACCACCAACCACATCCCTGCGTGCTGGGGAATGTAAAGACCATGTCTCGCCTATACAGGACAATAACCTCGAGGCGCCCCGAGTTGGCCAAGTGCATCAAGTCGGTGAACGTCGAAATGCCCGGCAATGCTACCCAGACATTCGGAACCCAGGACGGCTCCAGGTTTCTCTACGCCAACCTTCCGGCCTTATTCGCCGCATCGTGTCCCGGCCTGGAGGAGCTCTGTGTCCGGCACATGACGGACACCGAGCTCATGACCGAAACCCTGCCGTCGCTGCCGTTCCCTCCCGCCGGCTCGCTGCCGAGGCTCCGTGCTCTGCATGTGTGTTCCTATGGGGCCGGCTTCATGGGCATCAAAGACCTGGTGCCCCTCCTGAGCACGGCGCCCGGCCTCACAAGCCTGTCCATCGACTCGCTGGTGGAGAAGGAGGTCTTGGAGCACGCCGACCTCCCCGTCATGGCCGACCTGCGCGAGCTCGCGCTCTTTTACTGCGAGCTCAACGTCCCGCTGCTCGACTTTGTGCTCCGCCGCTGCCCCGCGCTCGAGCGCCTGACTGTGCACGACCTGGTCTGCAACCGCGAGGATGCCCACCCGAGCGACGTCTGGCGGACCACGCCGCAGGCGCTGGCCGACACCATCGTCGACGCCGCGCCGGGCCTCCGGTTCCTGCGGCTCCGCCTCAAGCGCGACGCCTGGCCGGGCGCGCGCTGGAGCGACCGGTCGTTCTCGCGCGACGAACGCTTCCGCTCGCTCAAGGGGCTTCACCATCTCGAGGAGCTGAGGCTGGATTACGGGTCCATGTGGGCGCCGAGTACCATCTACTGGCCGGAGGAGGAGGAAGAGCACGAGGGCGAGCACGAGGACGGGGAGAGCCAGGACGGGCAAGGTTTTGGGGATCTCAACCCCGACACGGACGGCGATGACGACGATGATGGCGGCGAGGGCGAGGCGGAGGAGTACGAGGACGCCCTTGGCCAGTTCACCAACCTCCTCCCGCGGCCCATCCGCCTCGTGCACTGGGAGGGGATGGGCTTGCCGATACCGGCCGCCCTGAAGGCGCTGACCGAGCGCTGCGGCGACGAGTACCCCAGCCTCAAGGTCTTGCACGTTCATAGGAAGAAGTGCGAGCTGGAAGTGGTACCGACGTACAAGTTGCACGAGTATCTCCGCGATATCAAGGACGCCCTCGCCGGCGTCGACATTGAGCTTCGCCTCAAAGACTGGAGCTGGAAGTGGGGGAGGCCCCAGCCCGAAGCCTGATGTTTGTTGCCCGTTAGAGCCTTGTGAATGTGATTTCCTTTTGTTTTGGCTTGCGTTCTCGCCGAACGGCTCCAATTATGACCTGATTGTGGACTGTACCATGTCAAAATGGAATGGAGGTTGAAGCAAGACTGCAAGAAGAGTTCATATGCCCGAGGGAGTGATGCAATAGATCGCTCTCAGGATATAGCATTCCGTCGTTATTAGTGCCTCATAGTGCTGGCTAAATTATACATGGACAAATCCAACCTCTTGGGGTATCTCGTGTCTGCAACACAGAACGGAGCCGTAGCTAAAAACACATTTCCAACACGAATCAAAAACGCGAGACGAAAAGTAAAGATGGCGCTCGCTACCAGACCACTACCACTCGACTCCACCTCACATGGCCAGACCCAGGACAGCCCAGCCAACGACGACCGCCACGGCGATGAGGGACGGCGGAGCGGCGGCGGCGGCGGCGTTGGTCTTTTGGTTGACGAGGGCGTCGACCTGCTTGTCAATGTCCGGACACTTGCCGTCGACGAGGTCCTGCATGGACGACCGGATGGCCAGGCGCTGGACGCCGGCGGCCTTGGGGTCCTTGTACCTGCACTCGCCCGCCAGGTACTCGCGGCGCATCGAGATGTAGCGTGCGAACATGGCGGCCTTTTGGTCCGACGTGAAGCCCTTTTCGAGGACGGAGCCGCGGCAGCTGGAGTACTGTTGTCGTTGGGGAATTGTCAGTATTGTGTGGATAAAGCTGCGGGACAGGATGGTGAAAGAGAGATAAGAAGAAAAAAACATACGCTCATCCAGTTCAACACCTTGCGCTTCACATTGTCCTTGCTGTTGCAGTAGACCTGTTCGCACTGCTTGGCGATGCTCTTGAGGCCCCGGGTCAGGGTAGTGTCGAGCAGGCCGTCGCCCTTCTTGCAGTCGTCCTCTGGCTTGTCGACGGTGGCGTAAAAGGTGTGGTACAGCCCCATCCAGTGGCCGATCTCGTGGATGAGCGTGGTGGACGGCTTGGTCAGCGGCATGAGCCCGGCTTCCATGACGACGCCGTCGCGGAAGCCGCTCTTGGCCAGGTCCTGCGGGAAGCGCGCGTAGCCGGCCAGGGCCTTGTCGCCGTCTGCGCGTGCCAGCTCGTTGACGAGCCACAGCGTCAGCACGGCCTTGTTCTTGAAGTAGGTCTGCTTCTGCCACTGCTCCAGTCGCGCCTCGTTCTTCTTGATGAGGCTCCAGTCCGAGTTGGACCCCTTCTTGGGTGGGTTCCAGTAGGTGACGTCGCCCTTGAGGTTGAAGGTGATGCCCATGGGCCCGTATATCTTGTCGTTCATGAGCTTGAACTGGTTCTTGACGATCTGCTTGAGGGCCTGCGGGTCGACCTTCTTGCCCTTGGCGTCGACGGGGTCCTTGTAGTAGAAGGGCCGCATGTAGTGGACGTGCACGTCGATCTGCAGCGACGTCACGTACCTGCAGTCACCCAGCAGCTGCCGCGGCGAGATGGGGCCCATGTCGACCAGGTCCGACACGCCGGCCGGGCCCAGCAGGTCCATGCCCCAGAGCCCGCGCTTGGCCTTGCGGCTGATGGTGCAGCTCTGGCTGACGTTCTGGGGGATGACGAGGGCGCCGCCGGGCGCCTCGGTGTCTCCCGGCGCGGGCGCCGTGTTGACAAAGTGCTCAAACATGCCCGTCTCGAGCACCGCCACCTCGCGCGCCTGCTCAGGCGTCATCTTGACCTCGGGCCGGTTCTCCTGCTCCTCGGCCGCGTCGCCCTCGGCCGTCGACACATCCTCGGCCGGCGGCGGCTTGTCCGACTCGTTCTCGCCGCCGTTGGTGGCGATCGTGATCTCGCTCTCGTCGTCGGTGCCGCCCGTCGGCTCGGACGCGTCCGACGACGACGTGTCGGTGCCCGTGCCGCGCGCCGAGGTGCCCGTGGGCGAGGACGTTCCCGTCGGTGCCCGAGTGGCGCCGCTGCCGTTGGCCGAAGACACCCGCGTGCCGGAGCCGGAGCCCGCAAAGGTGCTGGCGCCGCCGCCGGGGACCGAGGCCGTGGCTTGGCCGCTGCCGCCGGACGGCGAGGTCGGCACCGACGATGGGGTGGCGGATGGGGCTCGGCTGGTGAGGGCGGTCGTGGCGGCGGTGCCGGGCGACTGGGCTGCCACCAGGCCGCCGGCGAGCAGCAGCGTCCAGGAGCTGAGACGCATTGTGTTGCTGCGAGTAAGTGTTCTGGGAACGGTCGAGGCAACCTATTCGAGGAGCGCACAAGAAGTGAGAGTGTATTAGTGGGCGTGAGCGTGCCGGTTGTTAGAGAAGCTAGCCTCCCTACGCAGGACACGATCTTCTTATAACACGCCGCACGACGCTCGCGCCGCCCTGCCTGATCATGATACACCCAGAACCCGGCGTCCTCCGTAAACAAGATGATCGGGATCCTCCCTTACCGCCAGGGGCCTACGAGGAAGGAGGCCCAGGCCAAGACCGCAGGAGGCCTTTCTTTTTTTTCGCGGCTGAGCCGGCGTTCTCGCTTCCCAGGCCCAGCCAAGAGCGTGCCGTGGCGGCAAGCGACTGGCCAAGTCGCCTAGATCTGGAGTGCCGGAGCTTGCCCTGAGCTTGTCTGGACAAGCTCATCGCGTTACGATCACGCAGGGCTGGAAAGCGGAAGCGCGCTGGCCCGCTTGGCGGGAGCGTTGGGGAACTAGCCGGGTCAAGCTATCGATCCCTGGCGTCGGCTTTGGAAGTGCGGCTGAAGGGCCCAGAGAGCTCCCGACGGCCAGCTCTCTTGGCATAAAACCCAGCCCTCTTGGCAGCGCGCCCCAGGTTGGCTGTTGACACATCGAACATCTATTTTCTGCCCCTTATCATTCCTATTACTCCTTCACCCTAGTCGCGCCAGAATTCCTCGTGGCGAAAGGGACCAACGCAGACTGCACGCGCCCTTTTCTTTGGGCGACATGGGGGAGAAACAGGTCCAGTACCGAACAGGGCAACCAGCTCGTCGCCGCAGCCGCTGCGACCAATCATTCCCTTCTTGCTATCCATGAATCCGAATCAAGCCATGTCTCTCAAGCCGGCATTGGCATTTGGCCAGGAAGGTGGTCGAGCCCTGTGATTCGAGCCAACTGTCAGTCTGGTGGTCCGGAGGCCTCTTTCTGTTCGGGCTTTGCGACCAAATCCCGCCAGCAGCTCGACTTACATCCTTCGACCTCTTCGGGCACCGTCGAGTCGACCTTGCAGTCGTTGGCAGCCCCGGGGAAGGCCTGGGTCGTCAGGCCGGTGCACCGCGGGCCAAAGCAGCGGTTGTCCATGGCGTGCTGCAGCGTGTCGTCCTTCCATCCGAAGACGTAGTCGCCGTGCTGGCCGAAACCGGTTCTGGGGAGGGTCGGGGAACGCACAGTCAGCCCTCATCGCGATCACTCGACAGAACGGACCAGAGACGGAAGACAGAGTCTCGATACTCACGTGTCCCCGTTGCTCAACACAAAGGGCTGCCCGCCACCCTCGGGCCAGGTGGACAGGTCGTTGAACTTGGACGTGTCCCACACAATCTCGTAGTGGACCTGCGGGATCTTGACCGGGTGGCTGGCTGGGCAGGCCGCGCCCACGAGGGCGAAGGAGGCCGGCCCGCCGACGGGGTGGGACAGGTGGTCCTTGTGGTTGGGGCTGTCGAGGTTCTTGCCGTCCCAGCAGATGGGGAAGATGACGCTCGACCGGATACCGCCCGGGCAGGGCTGCTTGGGGAAGCCCTCGGTGTCCCGGACCGGGTCCATGCAGGGGGAGTAGATGTTGCCGCCAAAGTTGGGCCCGGTGTAGCAGCGAAAGCAGCTCTGCATGTTCTTGCCCTGGCCCGCCGACACGCGCCTGTTGTTGTCGCCCGAGAACATGCGGAAGCCCGGCTTGAAGGCCGTCACCGTCTTGGGGCCCGGGGCCGTGTAGTAGACGGTTATGCCGCCGTTGGCCGGCCCGATGACCTCGTTGGCCATCTGCGGCACGCGGTGGTAGCTGCCGTTGCGCGCGCGGAAGTAAACGTTGGCAGTCCAGTAGTTTGAGAAATCTTGGTCGAAGGTGCACGTCGTGCAGCTGGCCAGCTTGGAGATGTCTTCGTACGGCATGGTGGCATTGAAGGCGTTCTGGGAGAGGTGGGGGTTAGTTGATCTTGTGATGCGGGTGTAGGGAGGGCAGGTAGACATACTCCTCCGACAATCTGATGGACATGGGGCGAAGGGATCAAACCAGGGTCGACGAGACTGTAGTGACGAGGCGTGTGATGCTGTTAGCATTTGTGAACGCCATGATGATGCTTCAGAAGGGGACTTACGGGTCGATCCGGTCAATGGAAACTTGCGAGCAGCCGAAACGCAGCATGGTTGTAGAGTAGCCGCCCCCAGCCTGGGGAATCGCCTCGACGGCGGCCATGAGACCAGAAAAGGCCAGCCAACGCATCATGGCGAAGATGATTGAGGCAGTTGACAGTAAAAAGTCTTGAAGAGTTGGTTTCTTCCACCGTATTACAAAACCAACAAGTACTAGTTTCAAGACTCGAAATTTTGCGATGAAAAGAAAGGGACTTTGGATGCCCATCCCTCGAACAAATAGCCGCTTATATATCTTTGATGAACGCCAGCTCCCGTAAACCCACCAAATGCCGGCTTGTTGATGCCGAGTGTGCATTCCCTGGGCCAAGCAATAGATCGGCCTATCAAAAACATGTCCTCGACGAGCCGCTATCGAGTTTGTATTTTCCCGGATATGAAGGCACACCCACCCTTCCACGTCGATCCCCATCCACGTGCAGGAGCCACCCCCATCTCCTGGCGGAAGGGGAAGCTCTCTATTTTGCCACCTGCTTCAATTAACCAGAAGGGGCGGTTACGTAGGCCTAATCAAAGAGAAGCCTGGGCTATGATCTGTGCAGTAACAATTCTGATATTGGCTCTGCCTTGGGAGACTGATGGGGTGGTTCAGACAGCCCACATTGCCTGGGGTGTAGCCTTGCTAAGGATTCACCGCTGGCATTATTTGTGTGGCGATACACGTGCCAGCGGTCGAGATATTGCCAAGATTACGCGCCGCTGGCGCCTGCTGCACCCCGAGATTCGACGTCGCCCTTGCCGCTATGGACGGCCTCCTCTATTAAAACTTGCCGCCGCGCCGGACCGACGGCAGCCGGCTCGACGTCGTCAGCCGAGAGTCTCGCAGCCAAAAGGCCCCCTTCGCCCTCGTCCCCTCCACTCGCGCGGCCGGGGCCGGCACCGCCGATGATCTCCCTGATGATGTCGCCCCTCCACGTGGCCGGGAGCGACATGGGGCGCGTCGATCCGGTCAGGCCGCCGGAGCTGATGGAGTAGTGTACGACCGACATGGGCCGGCGGGAGCCGCCGCCGCCCGCGCGCTGACCCCGCTCCGCCCGCCGAGCCCCGTCCGCCCAGTGGCGGCCGCCAGTGGAGGCGGCCGCCGAGTGGGCGCCCTGCCGCTGCTGTTGGAGGCTCTGCGAGTTGCGCGACTGCGACACCGTGTCGCGGGTGCTGCGGAACACGCACACCAGGAAGACGCGCAGGCTCGGCAGGCAGGCGCAGATGATGCCCGCCGACATCTCGATGCTGGATAGCAACACCAGGCCCAGGATATCCCGGGTGAAGTTCGTGCTCCTCTCGGATCTGGCGAGGGAGAACAGTCTCAGTATGCTTACTACAGTAGCCCTGTTCTTGGTAAAGTACCAAAGGTCAGCGCACTAGAAAACTCAGTCCAGCGTTTCTTCTTTCGGGCCTGAGAGAGAACCGAGGGAAGACCTGGGGGAAACTAGGCAGTCGGGGTGAAGGAGGCCTCACAGTGTGCCCAGACAAAACATAAAGACCATGCCGAGCTTCCTCTCAATACCCATGTTCATCTTTGGTATTTGTGACAACGGAAGAAATAGCATCCATGCATCCATGGCGATGGCAAATATGGCGTTGCTCCAGCTCAGGAGCCCCGGGTCCAGGACACAGTGGCCCCCGGACTCCTTGTCCCAGCTCGTCCACGTGTACGAGAGTGGGAAGCACTGCACGAGGCACAGGATTAAAAAGGCGACGCCAGCGATGACGTTGGTGGCCAGCGTCGCCCATGCCACGGGCCGGAAGGGGAGGCCGCACGGCGGGATGCGGATGGTGGCGCTGTGCCGCCCGTGGCGCGGGAAGATGCGCAGGAACAGGAGGCACAGCGCCGTCTTGATCAGGCTCATGGTGGCAAAATAGAGCACCTCCCAGATCAGGAGCCAGAAGCCAAACATGTAGAGTAGCTCCGGCGAGAGCGTCCACACGTCGACGCCGACGGGCACCCGCGCCGTCTGCCCCTGCGAGCTGAGCGGCAAGGAGTCCGTGAAGGTGGTGACGGCCAGGCCGCAGAGCGCGAGCACGATCAAGAGGTCGCCCAGGTCCAGCAGAGAGAGG
Source organism: Gaeumannomyces tritici R3-111a-1 (assembly GCF_000145635.1). Lineage (NCBI taxonomy): Eukaryota > Fungi > Ascomycota > Sordariomycetes > Magnaporthales > Magnaporthaceae > Gaeumannomyces > Gaeumannomyces tritici. The sequence continues at coordinate 399,094 of NW_008804548.1, read as the reverse complement.
TTTGGCTTGGACATTCTCCAGCCGCTATTCGCCGTCGCCCTGGACCTGAGCCAGCAGGCCCTGACCACCAGCCGAACGATGATGGCCAACAGAGCAAGTGCAAACATGGGCATGGTGACGGCGGCCACCTTCTAGTTCTCAGACGGGGTCGCAGGGTCGCAAACCCGGGCTACAATTCTCTTCGTCGCTGGAGCACTCTCCACCCGGTCGGCATCGCTTCACTGGGGGTCGCTGAGACTGGGACTGGCTGCATCTTTGGGAACTCTCTGCCCACCTAACCAGTCCTTGATGCTGCATGCATGGGAGATAGAGTCCCACAAGCCTTCCTGCAGTCCCCTGTCATCGCAGAGACAGTGTTTTTCGGCTAAAGAGCAGGGAGAGGCTCGGAGGATGGGAAGGGCATATTGAAGCTGTCGCCCCAGGCATACCAGTCGTCAGCGTGGCCAGCACAAGCGGACTCGGTTTTTCTCTTTGCACAAACCGAGCAGTTAGGGAAGACGGTCAGGCCATCAGCCAGGGTTTCCTGTGCTGAAACCAGAAGGCTGAGGCGGCTAAGAGACAGGGCAACGGCCAGTCGAAGTCGGGCTATCTTCATGGCCAGTAAAACCATTCGTGCTCGCATCTCTCCAAGTGTGCCGAGATGTGCTCAGGAAACACGTTGTGTCCATGATTTCTGTCGGAGCAGAGGGAGGAGAGAGAGCTGGCTAGGCCGGCACGAGGCGGAACCTAAAGGGTCCCCTGGGAACTGACATGTTTGTCCAAGACGTCGCATGTCATGGGGGCCGCTCTCCATTGTCACGGCACACCGCACGGCGCGGCTCTGGTGGCATGTTCTCGGACATTGTGGCAGCAGTGCGACAGTGGCAGCGGCGCTGTACGTTCAGGAGACATCAAGGTCGGAGCGTGGTGATGTCTGTGGTCAGGCCGGGCTAGAAGCGCCACAAGTGCACCGACATAGCACCGCAAAAGTCTAGATGCAAGGCGGCAAACGCGACGGCGACAACAGGCTGCATGGAATTTGCCAAGGTTACCTCGAGGCAAGGATGCGAAGGGAGGACATGTGGGGTCATGACAGGCACCAAATATTGTCGAGAGCACTCAAGCGCACTCAAACATAACACCACACATCGACCTCGTCTTCTTCATGGCGCCGCAACCAGGCGACGCGCACAATGAAAACAAAAGGTGGGTATCAAAAATTACGCCAGGGTTGGCCCCGAAGGACAAACCAAAGCGGTCAGCGCCACGGTGTGCAATGCAGGCTTCCCACTCTCCGGCCGCGCCTTCATGATCGCGCGACTCGGCCAACAAGGTAAGTATGAAGAAGAAAGGAGGGAAAACAAGAAAAGCTGAACGAGGCGGCGCCCACTTTATACCTGCCAAAACGCACGGGGCACTGCTTCACGGCGGGGCAGTGGGGCGCTAGAGACATCTGGCGAGAGAAACAGGAAGGCGGTGGACGTTGTGTGGCAGTATTCTGGTCGAGGCCTGGCAGCCTCACCGCCCGCCCACCCACGCCCACGCACCCACGCCCACGCACCCACGCCCACACACCCACTCGAACCAGATCGAATCTTCCATGTCTCTTTGATTCCATTCTTCGCAGACCTCGGCGCGAGACTTATTCCTGTCTACTCCTGCGCTTCCGCCTGTCTCGACACGCACTTCCCGTCTCTTGTGGTCCGGCATCTTTGCAATCACATTGCGTCGGGTCGTCGCGTGTCGAGCAACAGCTTTCCAACTGTAGGTTGTGCCTCTGCCATCATTCCCTTGCGTCTGCCTCTCCTGCCTCGCTTTTTTTTTTTTCCCTGCGCGAACCCTTCTGGTTTTCGCTGCTTCTCCCTCCTCAAATGATGATATTCCAGCTGGCACCAGTCATAGGGCGACTTGTACTCCCTCCATTGATGACAAACGCTGCGGTCTTTCGACCAATCTCTGATCTTTGGCGCTTTCGCTCCCTTGCTTCGCGACACCCCTCCAAGCACTCAGCGCATCCGCTAACGACAAACATGCAGATTCCCAACTCCAACCGTCTCCAAACTGTAGAATCATCCGCCACAAGGCCAGACCGCGAAAATGGTGCTTCACAACCCCAACAACTGGCACTGGGTCAACAAGGACGTCGGGCCCTGGGCCAAACAATGGTTCGAGGACAACCTGACCAAGCTAGAAGTCGAGGATGGCGGGGTTTCGGCCAAGATTAGCAAGGTCGTCAGCATGGACGGAGACGTCGACGTCAGCCAGCGCAAGGGCAAGGTCATTACCATCTTTGATGTCAAGCTAGCTCTGGAGTACTCAGGTGAGTGTCGCAATAGTAGAAATTCAAGCAGACCTTTTGCCCCCCGGTTGTTGTTTTGTTGTGTGCCTCGTCTTCTCTTCGTAGCGATCAACCGGACGGCGAGGCTAAGACCTGTCACTTTTGCTCGGCATCCCATAGGCACCACTGCGGATGAGGTCTATGTCACGGGCGGCATCACCGTCCCTGAGGTGGCCCACGATACCGACGAGGATGAGTTCGTGTTCGACATCGACATCCACGCCGACGCCAAGGAGAAGCAGCCCGTCAAGGATCTGGTCCGCTCCAAGCTGGTGCCCAAGCTGCGTGCCGAATTCCTGAAGCTCGCGCCGGCCCTCATCAATGAGCACGGCAAGGACATTCAGCACGCCCCGGGCTCCAACCCGTCCAGCGGCTTCTCCACCCCCAAGGTCCACGGCCAAGCCACGCCCTCGCCGCTCGCAGGTGCTTCGTCATCCGCCGCCGCGTCTCAGTCCGGCGCCGTCGTCAACACCACCACCGTCACCGACAACGAGGAGTTCCGCACCACGGCCGATGAGCTGTACAAGACCTTTACGGACCCGCAGCGCCTAGCCGCCTTCACGCGCGAGCCGCCCCGCGTCTTCGAAGGCGCGCGCCCCGGCGGCAAGTTCGAGCTGTTTGGCGGAAACGTCGCCGGCGAGTACAAGGAGCTGGATGAGCCCAAGAGCATTGTGCAGTCGTGGCGGCTGAACCAGTGGCCGGCCGGACACTTCTCGACGCTGCGTATCGAGTTTGACCAGAACGACGTCGAGCATGTCACCGTCATGCGCGTCACCTGGAGCGGTGTGCCCGTCGGCCAGGAGGACGTCACCAAGCGGAACTGGGGCGAGTACTACGTTCGCAGTATCAAAAGGACCTTTGGGTAGGTTTCTCTCCACCTTGTGCCATATGTATCTTTTGTCTCTGGGCTCCGCCAACTAACGATACCGCTGGACAGATTCGGTACCATTCTATAAAATGGCTTGTTAGTCGCGGGCTGGAAAGGGGGGAGTTTATGGCGTTCAGTGGGTCGGATGGATGGGGGGATGGGGTTGTTGAGAGACGCTGGCCAGAAATGGAGCGTCGAATGATGGGGAACGCAAGCCCGACGTTCGGTCCCTAAAATCTACATGGGTGACATCTGTCATCCTCGATTGGTTCTACGCATAATGATGCTATAGGCTATATGAAATACACGCTTTACGACAAGAGCATACGATGGCATAAAAGCGGCTCGAGTCTGGTACCCCGAGGTCGTGTCCGATGCGTTCTGAGTGACACGGCAAGTACAACGCCGGGAGGGAATCGAGCCTGTACAACACAGAAGGCGCTCCCATTAGTTTACCAGGAAGGACCAATTCCAAAGAAATGCAATGGGGGGGCTGGAATTTAACAGCCATACAACTCTATGAACGCTCCCGATTACGCCATGAGCAGCCGCTAAGATGCACCAACGCTGTGAAAGTCGAGAAAGAAGAGGAAGGGAAAAGATCAAATCACTGTGGCTAGTAGTAACTTAGGTAGGTAGCACGTTTAGAATTACCCCCAAAGGCATGACCGCCATGGCCACGAGCGTCAACGTATGGAGGTGTGTGGTGTTAGGCTTTTGATATCTGGTGAAAGGTGTAGGGCCCTCTTCTGACAGGGGGAATATGGAAGGTTTGGGGACCAAAATGGCTCCCCCTCCTCGTCCGACCCAATCCACCCATCGAGCTGCCGTCCAGCCTCCAGGGGTGCTGGTTAACGGTTAGGCGCGCAGTTCTTTGTGCCAGGTGTGTGGTTGGTCGCGTGCGTTGTTTTGCATTTGGACGTGGCACGCCGGGTGGGCTATACATACTCCATCCCGCATGCCCCAGGCATTTACTTTTAGCCAAGAATGACACCGCAATTGTACAATATGATCCAGGGGATGAAAGACTTCAAAGGCTTGGTTAGTCTATCGTTCTGCAAAGCCACGCCCGCTAAACGGCGTAGTTGAAGTACACAGTTTCAGTGATACCCTCCCTACGTCGAAAAGATAGTGAATAGGGCTAAGCAACTCGCTCAGCAGTTGTTTTATCTGCGTCCCGCTCGGGCTGCCGACTCGGTCCTGGGGGCGCGCCTTGACCTCCGGGCCGCTTTCGGGCCGCCGCGAGCTCACCGATGCGCCGAGCACCTCCGCTTGGGGGTTGGCCACCGCATGGCCGACGCGCGCTCCTGTCACGGTGGACGAGTAGACAGACCACGTGGCTGGGCGGCCGGAGCTGCAGGATTCCGCACCTCTCATGCTCGGTCACGAGGAGGAGGAAGGGAAGACGCACGCGCACTCCGTCACCGCCGCCATCAACGGCATCCTGCGCCAGCAGGGATCACAGTCGGGGCCGCAGACGAGGCTCCTTGGAATAGCGTGAGTTTTATTTAGAGATCCTTCCTCGTGAGGGGTTTCCAAGGATGTTATTTAATCCCGCGAATGCACATGCGCGAGTGACACAGCTTGAGGCCGTGCTTCCCGGTGAGCATGGACTGGAGGCTCGAGCAAGGATGCTGGCAGCCTTGGACGTCTTCGGTGGCCTGTCCATTCCGTCCTAATGAATAAAATAACAAGACATCGTTGGCCAGCCTCACCTGGCTGACTCCCAGCTGATGAAGCGTCATTAATTAAAGCCGCAAGAGAGGGCAGAGACACCAAGAATCCTAGCTAGGACGCTCGGGGGGGCAACTTGCCGGCCTAAAAATACCACAAAGGACCCGGAGACTCCAGTTGTCGTACAGAAACCCCACGCGAAAAGCAAAGGAGTAAAGGATGCCGTACCCCTATTAGTTGCGCCACGAACCTGGACGTGGAGTCACCTACCTTGTAGGTATCGCAGCGCGGCTGCTTGGCTGTGGATTTGGCACCGGGGGGACGCACGTGTGGCGACGCATGACAGACAAGGCCCAGGGGACGCAAGACCAAAAGTGGAATGACGCTTGCGGTGTGCATTAGGCCTGTATGGAAGCGCGAGCTTCCGGCGACCCTGGTGCTTTTCCCTCCATGGGTAGGGAGGACGAACGGAGGGCATGGCGCCTGGGCTGTGGTGCGGTCTGCATCAAACGATTGGAATTTGCCGGCATGGCGAGCGGGAAGCTATACTCGGCTACGTTAACGTTAATTTGCAACCGCATGCGAGCCTCGGCGGGATGGACGCCGCTCTTTTTCCTGCATAGGCTGACGGCGTTTCCCATCCGCGATTGTGGGCAAGGCGGAGAGACAGAGCTTCCTCATCCTGGAACCCCAACCCAGACAACCGATACGGGTGCACACAGAAACCAGTTCCGGCCTCGGCTGCCGGCCGGTTTCTTTTTCCTCTTCCAGGAAGGAGGTCGGAGTCGGGGTCAAGGTCCGTGAACGCTTGGCACGCAGCGTCGATCGGATCCACGAGGAGGAGCACAAGGCAAGGGGCCAAAGTCTCAATGGGGTGGGTTGGTCGTCATGTTGGTCGGTTAGCTCCGTTTGCGTCTTGGCCTGCTCGGGCAGATCGGAGATTTGATAGCAATGCGGTCGCCAAAAAGTGTACCCCCTCGAGTCGAGAACATGCAGGTTGTGCTCCAAAGTGGCCTGTCTTTTTCTTCTCCCAGGCAAAAAGACGGCCCTTGCGGTGAGTGGTGAATTTGGTGGGTGGGTGGGTCCACTTCTACCCCCCACCATGATGCGGGAGATGTTCAGGCAGGCGGGCTAGGATGCAGGTTTGGGGCCAATCAGGTGGCCGGACGCTAAGCGCTGCAGGAGCTGCAACATGTGCCAGCCAATCACGGGCCTAGTCCCAGTTTCCGCCATCCAAATTTAGATGTGTGGGCAAGAGTCGTCTCTAGCTGCTGCTGTTAGTCGACCAACCTCGCCGCCCATTGCTCGCTGTCACCCGGCTCTTCTCCTCCAAGAGCCGGCGGTGGGTGCACAGCTGCAGCCTCCTTGTCGCGCACACATGCCTGAGACCCCCAACCTTTTTGCTCCCCATGTCTTGGCCTTGGGGTTTGTGATGAGGCTGGGAGGATGGGTGTCGAGGCCAACACGCGGCGGGCTTTGCTTCTTCCAGGGGGTCGCCACTCTCAGCCGAGCTGAGATGCAGGTGAAGAAGAATGCTTATTGCTTGCATCTACTGTAGGAGGCGAAGACGGGCAACAAGTGGGCCATGTAGACATATGGTATTTGTCGATACACAGGTTCAAGACCCAAGAGTTCGTGTGGACAAGGAGACAGGTCGATAAATGTCTCCCTACCACTTGATCCTGGAAGGATGCTCTCAAATTCTGTGACCCAGCTGGCATTGATTCGTTTCCGTCAGCAGATTGATGTTCAAACAAACACTCAGGAAGTCACGTCCCGATCCGGCTGCCTCGTCGGCTCCCATCAAAGTTCCTTGGCTTTCCTAGCGTGACCGAACGGGAAGGGGCAGCGGCCCACCCGTCGATTGAACACCAATCTCCTGGGTTTTTATCATTGATGCACCTCCCACACCTCCTCTCCTCCCTCTCTCTCAGATCTTGTTCTTTCTCTGTCGGGTGCCACAGTCTTGCCTGATGGTTGCGTTGCGACCTCTTTTGTATACCTGCTTCGGCGAGTGTTGTCTTTTTGCGAATCCTAATAGATCACAACGACAACAGGGAGGGCTTCCGTGTGCTGCCCAGGCTGCTCGCAGTCCATCTTGGACGACCCAACCAGCAAACACCACCTGGTCCATTGAAGCGAGGATGCGTGTCTGATGGCCTGACCATATCAGCAATAGATCGAATCGGGCGGCCGACTCGAATCACCCGAGAGCCCGCAGGGAGGTCGACAACGCGGAGGGCCGAGGTGTGGGTGGTAGCAGTTGTCGAGGTTCGGGTGCTGGGCATCGCGCATTGAGGGGCAGATCAGAGCCCGCGCCCGCCTTTGGACCTGAATCGAAACACCAACCCCCCTCAGCGGCCACGCACGGGCGCGACCTCGAGCAGCCAGCCCGTTTACCCGTGGGGAAAATTACAAGTCACACCACAGCATACGACAATTACGACACCTCTCTGGCTGGGTTGTTGACAAGAGGCGGGAATTCTGTGGGTGTGGGTTTTGGCCCAAGGGGAAACAGAGAAGATTGAAAGCTGGGCCTAATAGCTCTGTGTAGCCTTGTCAACGTTGGCGCCTATACTGGTTGGAATTTGGGCGACTACACACTGAGAGAGGCCGCTAAAATCCACCACGACCAAACCACCCACGATCCTGGGCACCACCTTCACCGAAAACACACCAGTTCCGCCTTCTCCGGACCCTCAAAATGATGAGCAGCGGCCGTGACCCGACGTCGCGCCTGCGCGCCGGGCTGAACCCGCTGCTGACGTCGTCGCTGGGCGGATACCCGAACCCGTCAGGCACGCCGCTGTCGGCCATGTCGCTGACTTCGCACAACGGCTTTGGCGTTAGCCCGACTCCCGTCAGCGCCATCCAGCCCTACAACCCTCAGGAATGGATTGCCTCACCCCTACCGGGCTCTGAGCGGAGCAGCCAGCGGTATTCCTCGGGCGAGTCACAGGGTAAGTTGACGTGTCGGGTCGTGAGAGCGCCGGTGCTTGTCAAATTTCCACTCTTAACTAACACCGTCATCCGCAGCGTCACCACTACCACCTCCCCCCTACTCGCCCCCTAGGAGCCAACAGAGGCCCCCGAGCCAGGTGTACGAAACACCGCCAGCCAACATCTCTGCCGTGCGGGCACCACCACCGCCGCCAAATGCGCCGCGCAGCTCACCGGATCAACATCATGCCCCAAGCAATTCGCATCAGTCCTTCCCGCCGCCACCTCCTGGGACCGGGAGGGTCCCATCTAGGGACCGCCGCTTTGGGATCCCATCGCTGCGGCGGAGGGACCGTGACTCCTCAGTTGACGTCATTACGCCGCCCGATAACCACCCACCACCGCCCATGCCAATGGGCATCTTTTCCAGGCCACACCAACAGCAGCAGCAGCAGCAGCAGCAGCAGCAGCAGATGAGCCAAAGTCCAGACGCAATGTCCCATCGGCCGCCACTCCCGGCCTCGTTGTCGCTGCAGATCCCGCTGCGCCACGAGCCCGCTGAGCCTGATCAGGTCCAGCAAATGGCCCCCGCAGCTCGCCGTGCCCAATCCACTGGATCTATAGGCGGCACTCCGACAAGCGCCAGGTCCAGGTCCGCCTCTCAGTTGAGATGGGACCCGGGCATGCCTGTGCCACCGCCCCCACCCGGTCCGCCGCCCGGCTCCAGGTCGCAGAGCATGTCGAGGCCCAACAGCGGGAGCGACCCCATCATGTCGCCGCCCACTAGGAGACCACCACCCAGCGGCGTCGCTGCTCTGGGACCGGTCCCGCCCACTCCAGCTAATTGGAACGAGAACGAGGTGACGATGGAGCAGCAGCAGTCACAGCGTCTCCAACAGCAGCGCCAAGAGCAGCACCAGATAGAACAACAAATAGAGCAAGAGCAGCAGCAGCACCTCCAACGCAGAGACCGCAGCAACTCCCCACCAGACTCGACGGCCAGGTCCTCACATGGGGACGGCTCAAGTGGCAACAGAACTCGTGTCCCAGGCGAATCTATCGAGTCTCCTCCCGGCTCGGCCGGGCTTGGACGGGCTGGAGCAGTCAGGGGAGATATGACGCTGCGAGAACGGCGGAACGAAAGCAGGACACGAGGTGTCCACAACTCGATCGATGCGTCGCTGGAAGGACACCACCAGAGACATCTTTCTGACATTGTGATTCCCAGCTCCGGCCAGCTTTCAAGGCGCCCGACTATCACCCGAGGAACGCCAAGGAGCGCAGGGCGACCGGCTCAGAGTAGCCAGGAAACACCACGATCTGCCAATGACTCCCGCAACGCTACCCCGCGGGCCCTGGCGTCCGCTCCTCCTACAATGACGGAGAACAGCGCCAGCCAGCTCGAGACTCCGCCCTTCTGTCCGCGACCGCAAAAGCCATACCAGCTCAGCGGCGGCCAGCAGGGTCACGCCCCCGGCCCCATGGCACCCAAGGCTCTTCCCACCCCTCCTCCCCAGGTCCGGTCGGCATCTAGCTCGCAGACGCGGATGAGAATGGAGCCCGGTGCGAACAGCACGCCTGCCGCCACCGCCACGCCCTCGTCATACCCAATCAGCAAGGAGACAGCAGTGGGGCAGACAGCTGACCAGTTTTGCCGCGGGACAGTCGAGCGGTTCCAGGCCTTCGCGCGCAGGGAGGCCACGGCCGCAGACGATGCCGAGCGCGTGAGGCTCTTTGCCGAATTTATAGTCAGCGAGTCGCGTGTCCGTCGGGAGCGTTATGCAGCCTCGATTGGGGCTATGGGTTACGAAGTGCTAGATCTCACACGGGACTTGTTCCGTCCCATGTCTGCTAGGCGCGACTCGTCTCAGGGCAGCGTCGCTCCAGAGTTTACGCCGAGGTCATCGGAGCCGAACAGGTCGCAGCGCGCCTCCCCGGGCTACGCACACCGCGGGGAAGGCTCAGCGACGCCTCATGCCAACGACAATGGCCAGGCCTCTAGCAGCTCAGCCCCTCCGTCCCCGTCGCCGATGCCTCCCGGCACGAGCCCTGATCGCGGCCAGAACTGGCAGCAGTCTAACTATAGGCCATCGCTGTCGCCAATTCTCAGCATGAGCGTCAGCGACATGGTGGATGAGGAGGACTCGCGCGGACGACCGGCCAGCCGCTGGTGGGAGGCGGACTCCAACGGAACCCCGTCGCAGCGCATTGAGCGCTCCAAGCGTGAATCAAAGTACATGGGCGTGCCCAAGGAGGCCCGCGAGGCGCTCCAATGGAGCGACGAACCCCACGATGCGAACCAGAGCTGCCACCGTAGCGCCCAGCCCCAAAGCCGGGACTCGGGGTTGGAATACCCGCCCGAGAAGGTGGGCTGGCATGAGGACTCGACGGAGAACGTGCGCACGCCCCAGCAAGCCGATCACTCGCACCAACCGGCACAGTACTACCGCAACTCTCTAACCCCAGGTCCCGCGACCGCGACGTCGTCGGCAACAGCGCCCAGCACGCCGGACCCGTCGCACTTGGACGTCTCCCGCCTCGTCACCCTGCCGCCCCCGTACCCACGCCACCACCCGGCAGTGAACAACAACCACCCGGAGCTGGCGGCCACGCGGGCCGAGGTGCGGGTGCTGACCGACTTGGCCGACGCCGAGGCGACAAAGGCTCGGTTCACGACTGACAGCCGCAAGATGCGCGACGAGGCTGCAGCGGCCGCCAAGAAGCGCGTCTCGTCTCTGCGCACCAACTTGCAGCAGGAGATCGCGGCTGGCAACATGACTTACGCCGAGGCGGCCTCGATCGAAGAGGACTCGGCGCAGGCGGAGCGGAGTGCGCTCAGGGACCTTGAGAAGGCCGACTTTGAGCGGTTCCAGCAGGCGGTTGTGGCGCCAGTCAACGAGCTGTTGACGTCGCGAATCAACAAGGCCACGGGCCTTTTCGACGGCCTGCGGTCGCGCCTGTTCGACGAGTCGCGCGAGCCGTCCCCCAACGTGCCCCAGGAGGAGGGCGACGAGCGGCCCGAGCTGCTCGAGAAGCTGACGCTGCTGAAGTGGATATTCGAGGCCCGCGAGACGCTCCACCGCGCCGTCTACGACCTGCTCTCGGACCGCAACGACCGCTACCGCGACGTGGTGCTGACCCCCTACCGCCTCTCGGGCAACGCCGAAAAGCTGGCCAACGCGCGGGCCTTCTTTGCCGAGGACGCGGCCAAGCGCTCGCACGCCTTTGCCGAGGAGTCGCTGCAGAGGGCGCGCGAGTTCCGCGACGTGGTGGAGGAGAATGTGTCGCGGGGCGTCGAGGTGCAGCTGTCGGCGTTTTGGGACATTGCGCCGCCGCTCAAGTCGCTGCTGGACGAGGTGCCGCAGGACCACGGGGCGCTAGCCGACTTCCACATCCAGGTGCCGGCGCAGGAGGTGCTGGAGAACCCGAGCTACGGGCAGCACCCGCTGCAGCACCTGTTCAGCGTGCTGCTGCACGCAGAGAAGAGCACGTACCAGTTCATCGAGTCGCAAACCAACCTCCTGTGCCTGCTGCACGAGGTCAAGGAGAGCCTGGCCCTGGCGCGCGCCAAGGCGGCCCAGGCGGAGCGCAACGTGGCCACGGCGGCCGAGCGGGTGCTGTCGGCGTCGGCGGGCAGCGAGGCGGCGGCGGCCGTGGCCAACGACGACGACGAGGACCCGGAGGTGACCGAGATGCGCGAGGACGAGAGCAGGCGGCTGACGGAGGACCTCAAAGAGAAGGTGCGCGTGGTGCGGGACCAGTGGGATAGCGCGCTCGGCGACTGCATCGGCGGCGTCAAGGAGCGCCTCGGCGGCTGGCTGCTCGAGACGGGCGGCTGGGACGAGAGCCTCGAGGACGGAGGGGTCGGTGGCGTGTGAGAGGCCGAGGGTGGGTGCGTGACGGGAAAATGGAGGATGGTACGGAGTTGATGATACCCCACACGAAGTCTTATGCTATGTTTTTTTTCTCCACTTGTTTCCATGTCTTCCTATATGTTTTCCCTCTTCTACTCCGCCATCTCCCTCTCCACAAAGCAACCACAACAACAAAACCCGTCTTGGACAAATCAACAGGGCTGAAGGGGGATCGAGTATCCAAAGTCTATACATGGCAAACCCAGTTGCCACATACCCCTGTTAAGCTTGTCTTCATTTTCACATTTCGTTTCCAAATTTATATATTCCACGCCCGCTGCGGCTCCTCTCGATATATACGACACGACTTTTAGAATAGCATTTCAACGACGTCTTTTCTTTGGACCGGGAAGGGGCAGCGTGTCTATATGGGGAGACAAAGTGCGATGTGATTTTACTACATGCAGAGTGTTATGCTTATGTTGATATGTACAGTATGTAAAGTGGCGTCGCTGCGTGAAGAACAAATCTAATATTTATACATCATTCACAACCCCGCATCTCCTCAACTGCCCTAGTAGTTTGTTTGTTGACTCTCCTCCGCGGAGTTGATACCTCCATCTCGGTTTCTGAAGACGGATCCTGCATCCATGCGCGCAAGCCCCTGCATTATATATTTCTCGCATGCTTCCTTCCAAAGCGGTTTCGGCATATCTACTCGGCGGTGGAAGTGCACGCTTACGCGCCGACTTGCTGGTCGGGGCGGGTGATGTGATCGAGATGTGCGACGACTGCTCTTGTCTCTTCCTCCATTTACCATCCGTGGCTCTCATCCCGTACGGGTATCTTTTTCTTTTTTTTTTTCTCTTTCTCTCTCGCAGCCACCCCCTACTTCTCCCCCGAAAACTCGACGGGCAGGTCCATGCCGACGCGCCGGGCCGTCAGGCGCACGCGCTCCTCCTCGTCCATGCCCATGCCCGGGTTGTAGCGCTCGAGCAGGGCGGCGTAGGTGCGCTGGGCCTTGAAGTAGGCGGCGTACTGCAGGGCGTGGCGGGCCGAGGGGATGGCGGCGGCAGTGGTGGTGGTGGTGTCGCGCGGGGAGGAGGAGAACTGGGCGCGTAGGGTGCGGTACAGCGGGGTGCGGTCGCTCAGGCCCATGCGCGGCGGGAGCTCGCGGAGCAGGGCGCGGTAGAGCGCGCGCAGGGCCGTGGGTGGGACGGGTTTGGTCGCCATAGCGTGGGCTGGGCTTTGAGGCGAGAGTGCCTGCGTGTTGCTCGTTGCTAGTTGGTCCTTGTCGGCTTTGGGTGCTTGTTCGGTTGGGG
>NW_008804548.1:372778-384805 GCF_000145635.1 Gaeumannomyces tritici R3-111a-1 | reverse complement strand
GGGGGGCACGAAAATGGAAGATCTGAAATCCTTATCTTATCGGGTGCGAAGCGGGCCGGCCTATGATGCGGGCTTGGCCAATCGATAAGGGGCAATTTTTACAACTCGTGGGCTTTCAGTTTTTCGACCTTGAAGACGGCGCCGGCGGCTGACAAGACTTTTTTTTTATTATACTAATGGGTCAAGGAGGCAACAACTCGGCCTCCCATGCCCCCGAAATCCTACAGGTAGCGCCCCAGTCTCATCGACGGGGAGCATCACCACCACCCCCACCACCACGACGAGCATGAGCCGAGCCAGGGCCACCCAGACGGCTGCGCGCGCCGTCTCGTTCCTCCCTGGCCCCTCCAACATCCCCACGGCGCCGCGGGCGCTGCGGACCCGCGAGCTGCCGGCGCCCGCCCTCGGGGCCGCCGATGCGCTCTTCCTGCCGGACCCGCGGCGCCCGCAGCACCGGCCCGAGCTGCTCTACTCGGTCTCGCGCTTCCTGAACCTGCCGCGCAACACGGCCGTGCCCGAAGTCTGCCTCGTCGGGCGATCCAACGTCGGCAAGTCGACACTCATCAACGCCCTCGCCGGTATGACCTCGGCCCGCGCCGGCAGGGTCACAAAGGCCCTCGCCAAGCAGGCCGACCTGTCAGCCGCGGCGTCGGGCGGCGCCATCCCGGCCCTGGCCATCACGAGTTCCTCGGCCGGCTGCACGCAGACGCTCAACGCGTACGGATTCGGCCCGCCGCCGCCGCGCAGGCCGGACGAGGGCAGCGACGGCGGGGAAGAGCCGGGCAAGGAGGGCGGGCGGTCGCGCGGCGAGCAGCGACGGGACACCAAAACGCGGACGCGGGAGGCCGAGCCCGTCCACCGCCACCAGCTCTACCTCATGGACACGCCCGGGTACGGGCTCAACTCGCGCGAAGGGTGGGGCGACGAGATCGTAAAGTACCTGAACCGGCGGCGCATGCTGCGCGGCGCCGTGCTGCTCATCGACTCGGTCGCGGGCGTCAAGGACGGCGACCGCCTCGCGCTGTCGCTGCTGCGCCGCGCCGGCGTGCGCGTCGCCGTGGTCCTGACAAAGGGCGACAAGATCATGGGCGCCGACGCCAGCGGCGCCAGCGCCGACGCGGCCGCGGGCCTGTGCGTCGACGTCTGGGACGAGCTGCGCGCCGCCGAGCGCCGGCCCGGCCCGGACTGGGCCGAGGGCCAGGACAAGGGCTGGGTCCGCGAGGTGTTCGTCTCGTCCGCAGGCGGGCCGGTCGGGTTGGGCGTCTCGGGCGTGAGGCTGCTCATCGGCCGCCTGGCGGGCCTGTTGGAGGACGTCCCCGCCGAGGCCCTCCCGATGTCCGCGATGACGACGACGGCGGCGGCCTCCAAGATCGTGTCGTTTGACGACATCCAGTTCGCCCCAGAACGCAGCAGGCCCGCCGCTGCTGCCGCCGCCGCCCCGCCGGCAGCCTCGCAGCCCGACGACTTTGACATGTTCGCAGCGACGCTCGCCCGCTCGGCGGCAGCGTCCAGAGGCGGCGGCGCACGGAAAGGCGGTTCGCCGCGACGGCAACAGCAGCCGCAGCTGTTCCTGGGCGAGGAGCCCGAGCAGGACCTGGGCTTCCGGCCGGACGCGACGATGCGCAGCAGCGGGGCGGCCGGCGTGGGGAAAAACAAGAACCCCTCGCGGGCCCGCAGCTACTGGGACAAGGTGAGGGACAGGCAAAAGGGGAAGAACAACGGGAAGAGCAGCGGGAAGAGCAACGGGAAGAGCAACGGGAAGAATGCGCCAAAGAAGCGCGGCGGCGCTTCATCCAAGCCCGCCGCGCCCGCCGACCCGTTCGCGAGTGTCTTTTCCGCGAGGGCCGGCGGCAAGCGCAAGTCTGGGGCGCAGAATGCCCGACACGCGAGTTTTTAGTACTTATGCTCTGCCCTACTAGTCGCGGACAATCAATGTATAAACATGTAACACTGTACAAACACGCCTCGCTGTGGTGAAGTGAGACCGGTTTACTGTAATGCCATCTGAGGCAGCCAAAAAAAAAAAACCAATATCTCTATATGTCTTCTGTGCAATGTAACCATCTCCTCGCTCTATACCTCGCTAGAGTCTATAACTTGTTTATGGTTGTTTTTCCAACAGTCGTATATAGTAAGCAGTAGGCCGTCCGTCTGCGAGCCTGGCAGCTCCGACTCCTTTAGACCATGGAATCGGTCACGTTACCAACCCTCACTTTATATACATCCATCTCGATCGTATAGTCGCTTGATGCACCCCTCCCCGCCGTCACCGCTCACCTCACGCGCCGCCTCTTGGCCCTCCCCTCGTCCCGGGCGGGCACTATCACGTCCCTCTCGTGGTCTGTGCGCGCGGGCCCAAAGACGTCGCGCAGGTTGTCCCAGAAGCCGAGATCGTATAGGTTCTCGACATCCTTGAGCTTCCAGACCTGCTCCCACTCGCCGCGGCCCGGGAAGCCGCCCCCCTCGACCGGGGGCGGGTTCCCGTCGCCGGAGCGTATCACCACCTGCTGGGGCTCGACGGGCCAGGGCGTCCAGGCGGCCTCGAAGCGGAGGTCGCGCAGGCGGCCCGGCGGGACGGGCCGCTTGAAGGCCAGGCCGTCGGCCATGTCCTCGCCGAGGTCGGACCACTTGAGCGACTCGTTTGTGGTGACGCCGCACCAGACGTTCCAGAGGTTGTAGGCCAGCAGGCCCCAGACGAGCGGGCTGCAGAGCGTGGCGAGCAGGCCGACGGCGCCGAGCTCGACCTGCTGCTGGATGGCCCAGGCCCAGAGGACGAAGTAGGTCGCGAGGTCCATCCCGCCGGTTCCGCCGCCGCCGCCGCTCCGCCACCACAGGAGCGAAAAGTCCGGCACGCGCCCGCGGATGCGGCGGGCGACGAGCGAGAGCGCCAGGGTGCCGCCCCAGAGGGTCAGGACGGCCGTGGACAGTAGCAGCAGCAGGAACCAGTGCACGTTGCCGGCGCCGACGCAGCCGTTGATGAAGATGCAGTGGTGGTCCATGCGCGCGACGCAGCGCTTGCAGACGGAGCAGTGCTTGCTGCGCGGCGGCTTGAGTAGCCCGCACGTGCGGCAGGCCTGGCCCGGGTGGAAGAGGGTGAAGTCGTAGGGGTACGCCGACATGTGCCGCCGGTGCGTCTCGGCCGTCACGTAGCCCGGGTCCACCGCCGCGCACAGGTAGAGGAAGAGGTAAGGGAGCGCCACGGTGACGACCGTGGTGGCCTGCTGCGCCGTCGTGAGCTGCGGCCAGGCGTAGGGCAGCGCCACGGCCTCGGACGCGGCCAGGAGGACGAAGAAGAATATCTGCCCGAGGTTGGTTAGGGGGTACCACCATGAGATGAACACAAAAAAAAAGGCCACGTACCATGACGGTGGGGTGTCTATCGTGCATCATGAAGCGGCCGAAGCGCACCAGCGACTCGGTGAAGCGCCCGCCCGTGAGCTTCCGGTCGACGGCCAGGACGGCGTTGGGAAAGTGGACCCATATTGCGCGGTGCAGCCATGCGATGGGCGTGTTCCTCAGCGCGGGCAGACGGCCGAAGAAGGCGACAAAGGTCATGAACGAGATGGCCAGGACCACGGCGGCGATCCTTGCGACGGTGCCCATCATGTCACACTGGGAAGGAGGGACCTGCACTAGTGTGACCAGATGGATGGTGGATGGTGGTGATGTGACAGGCCCGGCGATGACGGAAGTGTGAGACAGGGCAGGCCAGCCGTGGGCCCGAGGAGCCGGGTTACGTATAGGCGGGCGCCAGGGCGGACCTGTCAGGCGGCTCAGCGCCGTCAGCTCAAGCCTCGTGGATGAAGCGACGTGGGGCGCTCAACTATCTGCCTCGGGTAGGTACAGCACAGTACACGTGTGCCGTCGCAGGCCCCCCCTTGCAGGGCCGTGCAGGAGGCAAAAGTCACCAGATCAGCTGTGTGGGAGCGCGATCAAGAGGCCTGCATCGTGGGAGTCATGGGCCCGCGTGTTTCGAGAGGATGGTGAAAGTCGGCAAGTTGCTGATGTTCTTTCTTTGTATATTTGGGGGGCGCCCAGTGCTGACGCCACTGGCTGCCTCCACCAGTGAGGCCAGCTGAGGCATCTGGAAACGGCCCGCTGAGACTCCACATTACTTGCGTGGTTGAGACTCTGCCCCGCTAGATGCATTTTGCCCGACTCGAATGCACCAAAGCGAGTTCAGCGTGGCTTCTGTGCTTCTGTGCTTCTGTCCCATGGTCACCGTGGGACGAATTCAGATTCACAAGGTTCCGTCACGCGTCATCGCTTCGAGAGGGCAGGTGTGCAGCGTGGCAGCTCACCGACGCAGCGCCTAGCGACTTCCCCGGGCTGTGATGGCTTTTTAAATGTGAGGGCTGCAGTTCGCTGTCGAAATGGAGGCAGGCTGCGGTTGCTTTGCATTCACTGTCCTTCAACCACCGTCGTTGGAACCCATTCGATTTCGTGTTGCTGCTGTGAGCGCCTGACCAACCCGGTTCCAGCAACTAAAGTGCCACCCCACCAGACGCGCTGCATGTCGCATGTCGCGCGTCTTCCAATCTTCAACTGAGCGTTTCGACTTTGCTTTTCGCTTTTCGCCAGCAAGGAAAGGACATTTGACTGCCCATCTGCTCTTTTCTCTCCCCGTCAGAGGAACACGGGGAATCGAACACCCAATTTCCCAATTCAAAATCGAAGGGGCTCCCTGGACCTTGGCTTGATTTGCCATCCGGCCTACCTGCGTCGCGAACAGGCAAGGGTTAGGGTTAAACACCCACCATCACCATGCCTGTCCCCATCACCTACGACAACGTCGCCGGCGGCAGTTCCGAAGCGTTACTGTTCGCCGGCATCAAGTTTTGGCTTGCCCTCAGAGTGCCAATGCGAAACGACTGGATAGCAAAGATACAAGCAAGTCCCATCCCGCCTCAGCCCAGAGACAGCTACCATAGTCGGGTCCTCACTGACAATCACTCACTCACAGAATAATGGCGGCGAGGTCGTCATACTTGAGCGCATGGCCGACATGTTGATCGCCGATGACGCAAGGCCCAAGCACGCTCCTCCGAACTCGTACTCTTGGAAGTTCGTCGACGAGGCCATCAAGCGGGGCGAGCTTCCAGACAAGGAGGCCTTCGTCATCCAGCGGCCAGCTGCGACGAATCCCAACGCGGCAGGTCCCTCGGCCGGCGCTTCTGTGAAGACCACCCGCACTGCCTACACGCCAGAGGACGACCAGGTCCTGACCCAGTATGTCCGCCGCCGCCTGGACAGAGCCAAGGCCAACGGCATTTACGAGGAATTTGCCAAGACGGTATGGTCCCCTCATATCTTTGCTCCAAGACACGGGACTGACATGAACTGTATTGAAGAATCCACGACACACGTGGCAGTCTTGGAAAGATCGATGGGTCAAGAGACTCTCTCTTGTCGCTGGCAATAATGTGCCGATACGGCAAGATTGGGAGGACGAAGACGAAGACGACGTGCGAGAGGCAATCCAGGGGCCCCGACATAAAAACGCGCATGCAGAATCTAGTGCCGTAAAGCCTCCTACTGTGCAGCCACAGAGGCCGTCTGGGCCGTCCTCATTGGCTCAAGAGGCGCCAAGTCCTGAACTGTCGGCCCCGAAGCCGCGCAGCCAGTTCAGTCCTGACGAGGACGACCGCCTTCTCCAAATGATCGAAGAGACGATCCGTAGGAGCAAGGCAGAAGGCAAAAGGATATACTTGTACGGAAACCTCTTGTACGAGGCCTTCGCCAAAGAGGTATGTGCTTTTGCGTCTGACATCCTAATTGCCCCGCTAACCTTCATTACAGAACCCTACCCACTCGGCGCGGAGCTGGCGAGCCCGATACAAACTTGTACTCGCCCCAAGACTTGAGGCTGCTTCGAATAGATCGCCAGCCACTGTTGCCGAAACGGCCCCTGCTGGAAACACACCCCGTCCCCATGCCTCAAACCCCTCACCACAGCCCCAGAAGACCAAGACTCCTCCACCCAAACTCCAAGTGTCCAACAAGGTCGGCCATACCCCGCCCTCACCGACGCCGGCTCAACCTCCTGCTGCTCCAGAACGTAATGCTCCAGCGCCTAGATCACCCGGTGGTCAGGCTTCCCACAGCTCGGCGCAAGCGCTGATTCGGCCTCGGCACTCGAGCCCAGAAGCGGACGAGGATGGAGACTATGAGGGGGAGGATGATCAAGCGGTGAAGTCCAGTGCCGGGGCCAGCCGTGAGTACGAACCAGACTGCGATGAGGAAGTCGGCAGCGACGAAGAGATCGAGATAGATGAAGAAGACGAAGATGGAGAGGCCCAAGAAGATCAGCTCAATAGGTTTGAGAAATTGATCATAGAGTATGAGGCCGAGTACCCCGATGCCATCGATCCAGCGCCAATCATCCGCGGCGAAGAGATATCGGTCTGGGATCTTTATCGCGCCTTCCGGTCACAGAATCTGCCGCTGGACCGGTGTGATTGGGCCCAGGTCGCTGCGTCCCTCGGCTTCGACACCACCAAGGACCCCGAGGTCTGCGGGAAGGTGTCCGAGTGCTTCCAGCGCAACCTCGAACACTTTGTCGGAGTAGCCGACTACGCCATGAGCAGGTGGCAGCCTGACGACGAAGCGGACGGGGCGAGCAGTTCAGATCTTGAGAGCGAGGATGCAGGGATGGAAACAGCGAGGGAGCATCAGACTGAACAAGGCGAGCCGGGGGAATCACAAGATGGTGAGGGAACGGAGGAGGAAGATGAGGGAATTGAAGAGGTGCTTAAGGGAACTAAGGAAGAGGATGAGGGAATGGAGGAGGAAGACGAGGGGACGGAAGAGGAGGATGAGGCAACCGAGCAAGAGGATGAGGCAACCAAGGAGATGGACGAGCAACCTCGGCCGGCGTCGTCACTCTCCGCGGCGGCTGCACCGAAGCGGCGTCACGAGCAGGCCTTCCACTCGGACCTCAGCCTCTTGAGCGGAACTCCTCGTAAACGGGCTCGCAGGAAGGCCGACCTCGAGATACCCGATACGCCCCAGGTTTCTCACGCACGACCGCCGCCCCTGAAACGGCAAGAAATACTAGACAGCAGCCCCCCGGCTCGGCACATGGCTTTTTTAACGACATCACCCACCCTTCCGACCCGAAAGAAGCCCGTCGAGCCCGAAACACAAGACTGGAAGCTCGATGCCGCAACACAGGGAAGGCTTTCCCAAACACAAGACGTGCACACCGACGAGGTGGGACTCGCTCCGGACGGGCTCGATGTCTCGCCATCGCAGCAGCTCAGGTCGGAGGAGGACGAATACCCCGTCACACCCGTTCCGCTACTGCTCGCTGCTGTTGCCGAAGACGCCAGGCCTCCGCGTACAAGGGCGCTAAGAAGGTCGCATCTCGACGAGGAGCCCGCCGACGCGTCGACGCCGAAGCCCCGCCACGGGCCGAGCGAGAAAACTCTTGGGAAACGACCCGAACGCAGAGAGCCGAGCGTGTCGCCCCCTCGGCGCCGCTGTCATGTCGCCCCAAAGTCGGCACTGCAGATGCCGACGGGCAAGCGCACACTACCGGCTCCGCCCAGACAGAGGCGCTCGATGGATTCTGTCAGGCCGTCAACGGAAGCGCCCAAGGTCGTGGTGCCGTCCTCGTCAGAGTCTGACGCGCCGCCGCCCACGCCGGCTCGCCCGCCGAAACGGACATATGCCTTTGGGACCCAGCCACGGCGCGCCACTCATGCCGGCCTTGCGGCCAACTCCCCGCCTGGCCGGCCAGCGTCATCAGAGTCGTTGTCCCCCCCAGCTTTCAGGAGATCACAAAGGCCCCAGGGTTCGGCACGAGCATCCGGACCAGCTTTGGGTGTCGGCGGCGGCGAAGACTCGGTAGTGGCCAGCATAGTGGATGGGCTGGTGGGCAAGCCGGCAAAGCCAGCTGCTTCGCGGACCGTGCAGCCGCCGGCCGAAAGACGCGGGTCGGAAGGGCGCCGCGCGGCGGCCCCTCCCCAGCCCAGCATCGGCAGCGAGGTGGACCGGTGGGTGTCGCTGGGGTACGCGCGGCGGCCCATCACGGACCTGCTGATGGCCACGTGCCTCTCCATCCCGCTCCT
Organism: Gaeumannomyces tritici R3-111a-1; assembly: GCF_000145635.1. Classification (NCBI taxonomy): domain Eukaryota; kingdom Fungi; phylum Ascomycota; class Sordariomycetes; order Magnaporthales; family Magnaporthaceae; genus Gaeumannomyces; species Gaeumannomyces tritici. The sequence continues at coordinate 376,733 of NW_008804548.1, read as the reverse complement.
GAACCAGGTCATCGACGAGAACAGGGCCCGGGCCGCGGCCGCGGCCGCGGCCGCCGGCGGGTCCGAGGCGCGCCGGAGGCAGCTCGAGGTGGCGGTGCCGCCCGACAAGCGCGGCGTCTGGACCACGGCCGACGACCGCGACCTCCAGGACGCCCTGGTGCGCGGCGAGGAAGGGGCGCGGTGGAGGCTGGCGGGCAAACATGGCGGCGACAAGGCGCTGCGGAGGCGGTGGAGGTTCCTGGCCGACTTGGAGAGGATGGAGTCGCGGAGGAAGTCGGCTGGGTCGTTTTAGGGTTGTCGAGCCAAGTGTATATGTATGTTACTACCACAGTGCTTGCGGATGGGCGAATATGCGGGCACATGGTCACGTTGGTCCGAGAGTGTAACAGCTCATTTACCCGAAAGTGAGGGTTGCTGTGCCAAGTGGATGGGAGGAGCAGAAAGGAACTACGCCGCATGCAATGTAACACACACTGTTGCATGTTGGAGCCTTGTGCTTCTGGCCACGCGAACTTCATGTTGTGTTACGCGACTTCTTGTGCTCTGCAACGCGAGATCTAGAGATACTATTGGCCGGGCGTGTGTGCTATAAGCCACAACCCTCCTAGCACGGCCAATAAAAACACACAACTTGCCGTGATGGGCTTGGGTGTTGTTCATCTACTCGGGCGTGAGATTCAAAATCAATGTCATGTTCTACCCTGACCGGGAATACACCCCGCCGGATTCACTCGTCATCGCCCTCCTCCTCGTCACTATCCGCCTCCTCACTCTCGGCCTCGTCCTTGGCCACGACCTCCTCGACGTCCTCGACGTCGACCAGGCGCGGCCTGGTGGCGCGAAACAGCAGCGTCATGCCGACGACCCACGTCTCGAACTCCTCAAACTCCCTCCCCAGGGCGAGCTCGAACCCCTCCCGGTCGTCGTGCAGGTTGTTGAACACGCCCAAGCGGTTGTACAGGCGCACGTACCAGCGGCTCAGCCAGCCCGTTGCGGCCCTCTCGCCCAGCACGGTGCAGCCGTAGAGCACGCCGCGCGTCGGCTCCAGCACGCACTTGTACGTCCGCAGCGCCACCAGCTTGGACGGCCAGCCGGGCACGCAGTGGAAGAGGTTGAACATGCTGATGCTGTCGTACAGCAGCGGGCTGCTGCTGTTTGTGTTGGGGCTGTCGGTGTGGTGGTGCTTGACGAGGACGCCGCTGCTGCTGCTGCTGCTGCTCCCCTCGGCCATCTCGAGCAGCGGCGCCGGCAGCGGCGCCGTGACGTCTGCCTCGACGGTGCGGACGTCGGTGCGGGCGCCCGCGACGGCGCGGATGCGGGCGGCGGCGGCCACGAGCGGGTTGGGGTTGATGTCGAGCAGGGTCAGGTGCTGCGCCGCCGTCTTGCGGAAGACGCGCGACAGGGCCGCGGCCGGCAGGAAGCCCGTGGCGACGCCGACGTCGAGGTGGCGGCGCGACATGCCCTCGGCGAAGAAGGGGAGGAGCACCTCGTCGGTGGGGCAGCCCCACATGTAGCGCATGTTGAAGCGCAGCACGAGGTAGTCGTAGATCATGGACAGGAAGGACGGCGTGTACACGGACGCGTAGACGCCGCCCTGGGAGGGGACCGGCGGGGCCGTCATGGCTGTGGATTGGGTGTGTGTGAGAGTGAGAGAGAGAGAGAGTCTGTGTGTGTAAGTGTGTGGGGTTGGGAGAGGGGTATGCCCCGGGGCCAGAGGAGGAGAAGGAGAGGAGATGGCGGAAGAGTGTGAGAGAGAGTTGATGTCGAGGGTGAGGGACGCAGACGAGGGTGGCTGGCGTCTCTGGTACTGCTCCCCTCTTCTGCTGCTTCGTCTTTTGGCGGTCAGGATCGCCTGATGGCCAGACCGCCGGTGGTTATGGTGGCGGTTATGGTGGTGGTGGGCTGGGAGAAAACAGGCCTGTTGGCTGGGCATGAACTCAAAGAAAAAAAAAAGAGTAAAAAAAAAAGTGAACCTTTTCCATGCCCCTCATGGACGCACACACACACGACTGTTGGAACCCACACAACACCCTCCAACCTAGTCAGTCAAAAAAAAAAAGACCCAGCCGGGAGCCACACGACCAGGCCATCTTTTGCTGCAGATTCGGAGGCAGGCAAATCCCAGTCGGGCTCCGGCAGCAACTAGCATCGTCCACCAGCGCGTGCCCAGGGGCCCACTCTATCATGCAGGCCGAGGCGGATCACCGCGGCAGAAGAAGGGAGGAAAAAGAAAGGGAGGGGAGTGAGGGGGGGAAGAAGGGCCGGACAATCATCTCCCTCGCCGAAACCCCACGGCCGTCGCCTCGGACTGGGGCGGCAAAGTCCGGCAACAGAGACGAAGCAGATAGATGTCCTCTTCAGGATGGGTCATGGGCGTGGGGGCCGCCCGTCGGCCGCAGCACCGTACCATGCTACCTAGCACACGAGACTTGAACCGTTTTGCATTTATTTCCATACGGTGATGACCTCTCCTCTCCTCTGTTGGCGGCTCTTTTCCCGCGAGCGTGGATGCACGTTGTATTACCCCTTGACTTTGCCTCAGAGCTTATCGGGACGTTGGTACTGTACCCGCTTTCGGCTATCGTTGATTTGGAACGGTCTCCTAGTAACATTTGACGGGTTTGGCGCAATCTTTGTAAAGTGTTCGATGTCGATTTTGGTGGCGGCGAATTTTGACCGCCGTGGTGGGGATCAATGATTCCATTGTCCACTCTGCCGTGGCCGAGTCAATCCCTTCACTCTCAATTTCACAGCACATGCTCGACAAGTCCCCAAATCCGAAATCCGCAGTGGATTTCGGGCAATTACCCAGCAAGGAAACCGCAATAGCAGTTGGGCACGAGCAAAGAAAAAAAGAATCCTCGCCCTCGCCGAGGCGGTTCGCATGGTATCCATTGTCCATCATCATCAAAATGCCCCTAAACCGGAAAACATAGCCCGTTGTGCCTCGACGGTCACGGCTATAGGTCATCCCCATTACTAACCCCTGCGCCCGCTGATTTTTGGCGCCTGGGCGGGGGTGAGTATCTGCGAGGGAGAAGAGCCAAGTGGTGTGTTGTAGGTAATGCAAAAGACCTGCAGGGGTGGTGGTGGTGGTGGGAACTTGGGAAGGAGGTGTGTTGGGACCGAAGTGCCAGGGCAAGGGACCGGACCGATCGGGGGTGTGGTGGATGACATCAGCCAATGGCGCATGCGACCCTTGAGCTGAGCGCTCGTCTCATGCGGACACAAGCCCTGGTTTGGAGTGGTGGTGGTGGTGGTGGGTGGTGTGGGAGGGTTGGGTATGCAGGTGCAAGGAACAAAAGAGGAGAAAGAAACAATGCTAGTGGGTGGGTGGGTGGCATCGGCGATGAGTTAGCATAGGACGTGACCGGTTACGTGTCTGGGCAGGTCCACCCAACCAGAAGGCCTGGATTCAATGAAGGCCCACGGAAGAGGGCAAAAAGTCTAAAAGGTCTACAGGTCCCAGGGATCACAAACGTTAGTACGGTGGATCCTGGGTGGTACATCAGTTTGGCTTGGTTTTCTAAAGAAGAAAATGTATCTTGCATCCACCGCACTAACGTTTGTGATCCCTGGGACCTGTACAGGTTCCAGGGATCAGAAACGTTAGTGCGGTGAATCAACCAGGGGGGTAAGGGTACATAGCGTGCCACACAATTTGTAGTAGAGATCAATGTATGTTAATATCTTATCTGTGGATGACGATTCTAGTGGGTTCCGGCAAATGGAGATGCGGGTAGCGATACATCGATTTGGCGGGATTTTCTATGGTGAAAAATGTATTTGGGTACGTGGCTTAAGGTGTCAGGCAAAAGTTTTCGCCGTGGGACAGGTCGCTCCCGAGGCGAGGCAGGGGCCGGGGTATGCCACGACCAATAGCAACGCATAGAAATTCATAAATGAACATATTTTTACAGCACTGAACCCGTGATTGACTTTGAAAAATATGTAA
>NW_008804548.1:293532-368065 GCF_000145635.1 Gaeumannomyces tritici R3-111a-1 | reverse complement strand
AGGTGTAGAGTGGTGCGCGGGCATGTTGTTTGGCTTTGGTGCTGGTGCAATTGTGTTTGGGAGAGGTTGAGTTTGGGTGGGAAACCGTGGCGGGGAGGATTCCAATTTTCGCTGCTTGTCACGTCACCATGACACCTGAAGTTGCGGCTGCAGTAGAGGGCACATTCTTATTTAGCGGTTTCGCTGGCGTTTTGCTGCAAGGAATCCAACACGAATGATTCATCCATGGAATCCCCATCCATGGACGGACAGCCAACACACGCACTAGACACGTCCACACCTCCCACCCAGCGGCTCGGGGCTACTGCGTCCCGATTGCTTGGTCGCATTACCACATTCCATTCCTAATCATTCCCAATGTATGCGCGCAACCAACTGGACACTAGCGACATCATCAGACCGGTAACTGCAGTGACATCGGCGACACTAGTAACATAATCAGGTGCGGCACGTCTTGACAAGTTTAGATGGTTGTTGTTTGTCTCGTTCCTTTCCTTGGCCGCTTTTGGGCGTTTCTCATTGCCTTTTTGGGCTCTTCCAGTTGGCAAAGAGCCCAATTTGCGTAGCATAGCGCTTCCAACCGACCGAAATGCCTCCTGGCCAGACACTCCAGGCTCTAGTCAAGCAAGGGATCAACGCCCCAGACCATTTTTCCGTCGTGGTTTGGTTGAGAGATTGTCAGGTGATTCGCACGCAGCCAAGCCCCCTCTCGATTGGATAGCAGCATGGAAAGAGCCCTCTTGTGCACATTGTTGCGGATCCTGTATTTGGCTGCACAGCAGGAACAGCAAAACAGTTAAGCAGGCGGGACAATACCCCTCGAAATGGATAAATGGAAAGGGTCCGTCGTCAGCACCTTCTTTGTCTGGGTGTGTGCCTGCCGCCTGCATCCTCAAACCCACCCAGCCCACCTTAAAAAAGCGGACCACCTGCGGCTAGTTGGGCAGATTGTAATTGGCTGTGCACCCCAACTTCATGCCCATTGACTACTGCGGCTTTCCGCATTAGTCGGACTAGGATCGGCTGAATGATTCTTGGTTTTTTCTTGTCTTTCTACCTCCCCTCCCCCCCCTGCCTGTTGGCGCAACGACAAGTTCACCTTTCCCATCCAAAACGCCAACGCCGATGGGACGACATGGATGTCATGTGCTGTAAGTTGCCGGCCTTCTGCGCGGAATTGTCCGCCAACAGCGGCGCTTGGTCTGCAGCCATCCGTCCCCGATGGCCCCCCACCTGCTTATCTGACCGGCTGCAGCGCCCTCGTGTCCACCAAGTTGAGCCGCGCACCTATCACGGCCCCTAGCGCCTAGGAAGCCGGCGACGCTTGTCCCGCTAGGGTTGGCGTGGGTGCTGCTGCCCGCCCGGCTTACGGCGGATGTCCATCCTGGGCCTTCCCTCGACCCGGGCTTTGTAACCTCCATCTCGACCGTCGTCGACCTCCATCTTTGCTTTCTGCACTAGCATCGTCACGATCCCAAACTAGCGAGGCTGTTGGCATAACGTCTCCTCGGCCAGGTTTGGGCTGTCGATGGCGATGGATGGGTGGCTCTCTGTCCTGGTCCACCCCCGGCCCCCGTCGTCCCTCGCCCGCCTTACTAACCACGCCCGGATAGAAAAAAAGGAACACTTTTCAATTTTTGCCCCAGCGCATACCACCGCAAAAATTGAAAAGCGTTCAGTTCTTTTTTATCCGGGCGTGCTAACGTACGCGTAAGAAGGACGCTCTTCTTGCCCGCGTACACAGTAGCATCGAGCGTCAATGTGCCAGGTGCGGCGCCGTCTATCCGGCACGCCAGCCCGCCCCCCTTGGCTAGCGTGGTGTCTGCCCACACCTGTCTCTCGCTACTGTCGTATACTGTGTACATTGCGCCATGCTTTGTGTGGGGGCTCCGAGAAGGCGTCTCATTCGCCTGGGTCCACGCTGTCCGAAGCTGCGGATCTCATCGGCCAGGTTTCCTAGTCAAGCTGGCTCGCCCGCCTGCCCGCCCATCGAATTCTTCTCCCGTCCAATGTCGTTCCCCCGAACCCGGCCCCCTGGCCCCCCTGGCCCCCCTGGCCCCCTGGCCCCCTGGCCCCCTAGCTGACACCCCTTGGATCCCCAATCCCGGGGCATCTGACTGACCAAGATCCGCCCCGCAGTGTTGTGAGTTGGTTCGCCGGGCTCGACATCAGCGCAGCTTGTGGGGGAAAGGTCCCTCTCCGCTGCTGCCCGCACGCGCTGCCCGCACGCGCTGGCTTATCCCGGGGCCTATTGTTACTTTTTTCATCCGACATGGATGATGGCGCACTCATGGGGCCTGTGGGACCATCCAACCTTATGCTCGATCTGGGTTTCCAATAGCACCTAGACGGGGTTCCATGTACAATCAACACCGGTCCAACAGCTGCACCGCGAAGGAGTTTGGCTGCTTCCTCCTTGGTGATAATGCAGAACCGGCCCACATGCTACTGGTCTGTATGCCCACACTTAAATAGCCGCCTAGCGTGTGGTGTGCTGGCATCCATCGTCGCCCTCCCCTCTTCGAGCCCTCATGCTGTGCCATGGCCCATCGCCATTGGACACCCCAAGGGGTGGGATGCGCCGGGGCCCTGGCCGTCGGCAACGCCACCAGGATGTTCGGGCGTCGAGACGAGACTCCTGCGCATCTGCTATCGCGCCGAACCTGTCGAGAGGAGGAGCTGTGGGCGGACTGCCTCGGTGGACCGAATGGAGACGGAACAACGTAATCGTATGTTTGCACATCCATGGGCCCGTTCCCGTCATGGCCCAGGTTCCCGCTAGCCCATCCGTAGCCACGGTCCCTAGATAATAAGGAAGCGAAATCCCCGTGGGTCGTCTCGAGATTCGCGATCCGAGACGACACCTCCCACACCAAGCAGGCCTGACCCTACCTGCCCAGCCACTGCCCCCTCTTATTCCTATTTTACCACGGCTCACCTCCCTCGTGGTAAACCGGCTCAAGCCAGTGTGCTTGTGTCTCATTGTTGAAAATCACCCACGCCTGCCCCTTGACTTGCACTTCCTCAAACGTCATAGCAGGTCAAGGAAAACACAAAAGGACGGCCAAAATTTAACGTCTCGCGCTTTGGGGTCTCCCCTGCGCAACGAGCAAACGCATACTGTCCTCAAGGACTGGGAGGACGCATCTTCACATACATCACACACATACACAATGGACGAGCCCATTGCTGTCATTGGCCTAGACGCCAGGTTCCCCGGTGATGGGGATACCGCTGAGCGCTTTTACGAGTTTCTGCTCGCTGGCCGGTCGGCCCGGACCGAGATCCCCGAGGACCGGTACAACGCAGACTCCTTCTGGCATCCATCCGGTGATAGGAGCGGCAATGTGAGTTTTTGTTCCTTGGTTTACTCGGGCTGCCATTGTTGCTCGCCAAAGTCAAAAAAAAGGACGTGCTGACAGATATGAAACATGTAGGTCAGGGCAAAGGCTGCACACTTCCTCAAGGGCAGCATATCGGCCTTCGATGCCCCGTTCTTCTCCATCACGCCCGCCGAGGCGTCCGCCATGGACCCTCAGCAGCGCGGCATGTTGGAGGCAGTCTACAAGGCGCTAGAAAATGGTGAGTCTTTTTTTTTCCCCCAGACCTCCCTCGTCGGTCGGAGACCATCTCCGTGCGCGATTTAGTCGCCAGATAAGCGAATCGAGATGGCCAACTGACACGCCCGAATACAGCCGGGATACCATTAGAGCAGGTGGCGGGGACCCAGACGGGCGTCTACGTTGGCTGCATGTACTCAGACTACGATAGGATGACGCTGAAGGACCTTGACATCCCGTCCAAGTACTCGGCCCTGGGCAGTGTTGCCAGCATGCTCAGCAACCGCGTGTCATGGTGCTTCAACCTCAGGGGGCCGAGCATGACCATTGACACGGCATGCTCCAGCAGTCTGGTCGCCCTACACCAGGCCTGCAACTCGCTCAAGTTGAGAGAGGCGTCCATGGCTGTGGTTGGCGGCTGCAATCTCATAATCTCGCCCGAGTTCTCCCAGCTGCTGGACGGAGCCGGCGTGCTTGGGCCTGACGGCGTGTCGTACAGCTTCGACTCCCGAGGGAACGGGTACTCGCGTGGCGAGGGCTTCGGCGTGGTTATTCTCAAGCGTGTGGCGGACGCTATTCGCGATGGCGATGTGATCCGCGCTGTAATTCGCAACACCGGGTCGAACCAGGACGGCCGGTCACCCATCATTACAGCACCGAGCAAGGCCGCCCAGGTGGACCTCATCAAACGTGTTTATGCTGGGGCCGGGCTCGACCCCTCGGCCACGCGCTTTTTCGAAGCCCACGGTACCGGTACCGCGGTGGGCGACCCGATCGAGGCTGGCGCCATCGGGCAAGTGTTTTCGAGCTACCGCTCGCCGGGCGCGCCGCTTTACGTGGGCGCGCTGAAAAGCAACGTTGGCCACCTTGAGGGTGCTGCGGGCGTCGCTGCCGTCATCAAGGGCGTGCTGACGCTCGAGCGCGGCGTTATCCCGGCAAACACTTGGTTCGAGAAGCGGAATCCCAAGATACTGGACGAGTGGAACCTCGAGTTCCCCACGGCGCCCATGGCGTGGCCGCAGCGCGGACTGCGCCGCATGTCCATCAACTCGTTTGGCGTGGGCGGCAGCAACGCCCACGTCGTCATGGACGATGCCCTGAACTTTCTTGCACAGCACTATATGTCTGGCTGCCACCGCACCATCGCATCCCCGGTTGCTCCCGCCGCCGCCGCCGCCGCCGTCGCTCCTCCTGTCGTTGTTTCCCGCCCGCCTCAGCGGGGGCTGGCAGCACTGCGTGGCGACGAGGAGGACGCAGGGTCTGCCACATCTGCCGGCTCTGTAAGTGCCAGGTCGGACTCGGGCATTGATCTGACCGACAACGAATCATCCGGGTCCAAATCACCGGCGGGCTCGCGCTCGCCCCTCCTGGCTGCTGTCGATGCGCCTGTCACTGCCACCACCACCGCCACCGCCACCGCCACCGCCATCGCCACCGCGCACGTGACAGCTGCTGAGCCGCAAGACGGAAGCAGTCAGGAGCCCCTGCTGTTCGTGTTCTCGGCCTATGACCAAGAAGGCGTGACGCGCGTGCAGGGCCAGATCAGGGATTATATCGCCTCGGCACCCAAAAGGAGCTTTCGTAGCCCCACTGCACGATCGTCGCGATCCCGCACGTCGTCATGGTCGTCGACGTCTTCCAAGAGCAACCGCGACGAGCTCGTGGCCGACCTGAGCTACACGCTTGCCTGCCGGAGGACGCGTCACGGCTGGAGGGCGTGCACGACGGCCAAGTCGCGCAGGGAGCTCATGACATCGCTCCAGGCCAAGCCCATCGTCACCAGGGCGGCCACGGATCCGCGCCTCGCTTTTGTTTTTACGGGCCAGGGCGCCCAATGGCCATCGATGGGCAGGCGGCTGATCTGGGCCTACCCTGCCTTCCGGGAGAGTCTATATGCCGCCGACGAGTACCTCAACAGCCTGGGGTGTGTGTGGTCGCTGACGTACGAGCTCTGCAAAAACAAGGAGAGCTCCAGGATCGACGATGCCGAGTTCAGCCAGCCCATCTGCACGGCGGTGCAGATCGCGCTGGTGGACCTGCTGAGGACCTGGAAGGTCCGCCCGCACGCCGTGGTCGGCCACTCGTCGGGCGAGATCGCTGCGGCCTATGCGGCAGGGCAGCTGTCTCGCAAGTCGGCCTGGCGCATCGCCTACTACCGGGGCAAGCTCTCCAAGGGGCTGATCCGGGCCGAGACGCTGGCGTCGACCGGCGGCAGCCTGGACGAGCAGCAGTCGAAGCCCAAGACGGGCATGGCGGCCGTCGGTCTCGACAAGGACAAGACCATGGCGGCCATCAAGCGTGTCGACGCCATGATGGACCACGGGACCCTGGAGATTGCGTGCCTCAACAGCCAAGATAGCGTCACCGTCAGCGGCGACGTCGGAAAGCTTGACGCGTTGGTCGAGATGCTCAAGAATGACAAGGTCTTTGCCAGGAGGCTCAACGTCGAGATTGCGTACCACTCGCGCCACATGAAGCCCATAGTTGACGACTACCGGAGGTACATGGGCGACATCTCCAGCGATCTTCCTGCACCAGCACAAGAAGGGCAGACGCCCGTGTACTTCTCGTCGCTCGAGGGTGGGCTCATCCCCACGTCCCGGCTACGGAGCCCGGACTACTGGGTCGATAACCTCGTCTCTCCCGTCAGGTTTCACGAAGCCGTTACCCAGCTGCTCCAGAGCGACCTCAACACGGGCAGCCTAGGCCACGGAAAGGAGCAGATCACAGACCTTCTCGAGATCGGTCCTCACAGCGCCCTCAGGGGCCCTCTTCGAAGCATCATCCAACAGGCCCGTGGCGCGGCGGCCTCCAAGGTCGGCTACGAGACGATTCTGAAGCGCAACGAGTCCGCCGTGGACACTTCGCTCGGTGCGGCCGGCACGCTCTTCTGCCGCGGGTTCCCCGTCGACCTGGCCGCCGTGAACAGGCAACGGCCGGCGGCGGCGGCGGCGGCGGGGCGCCTCGATGGCGCCGACGGCGACCCGGTCAAGATGCTGACGGACCTGCCGTCGTACCCCTTCAACCACACCAAGGAGTACTGGCTCGAGAGCAGGCTGAGCCGCAACCACCGCTTGAGGCATGCCCCTCGCCACGAGCTGTTGGGCGCGCCCGTGCCGGGGTGGAACCGCCACGGCAACGCCGTATGGCGCAACTACATCAGGCGGTCCGAGAACACCTGGGTCGAGGACCACCGCGTCGGGGCCGACGTGCTGTACCCGGCGGCGGGGATGCTCGTCATGGCCATCGAGGCCAGCCGCCAGGTTGCCGCGCTGGAGGCTGCCGAGAACGAGACCCGGCCCGCCGTCTCGGGCTTCAGGTTCAGCCAGGTCTCGTTCCACACGGCCCTCTTGGTTCCCGACACGGAGCTTGGCGTCGAGTCGCACTTCTTCCTGCGGCCGTCGCGCGAGGCCGGCCGCGACGGCTGGAGTGAGTTCCAGCTGTGGACCTCCGAGGGCGACGACTGGAGGGAGCACTGCCGCGGCTTCGTGCGCACCGAGTATAGCAAAGACGCCCTCACGCCCGCCGACGGCCAGGCGGTCCTCGAGGAGGCGAAGCGGTGCACTTCCAAGGTGAAGGCTGCGAAGCTCTACCGCGCCTTTGGCGACATCGGCCTCGGCTTTGGGCCTACCTTCCAGACCCTCAGGGATGTCAAACTCTCGGGCAACAGGGTGCTCGCCCAGGCGGACGCGTTGGTGTCCAAGATCCGCAGGGCCGCGCCGCTCCAGTACCTGCAGCCTCACATGGTCCACCCCTCGACACTCGACGCCGTCATCCAGGCCGGGCTCGTGCCACTGCTCGACCTGGGGGCGGCTTCTTCGGGCCGCGGCGTCAAGGACTCGTGCGTCCCCATCCACGCGAGCGAACTCTGGATCTCGGCCGCCGACGAGCACGGCGGCGGCGTCCCGAACCTGCACGACTCTTCGTACATGATCTCGGCGCTTACCAAGCCAGGCCCGGGCTACCGGGATGCGCGGGCTTCCATCACGGCGCTGCACGCCGAAACCAGCCTGCCAGTGGTCACCATAAAGGGGCTGGTGTTCAAGGCCCTGCCGGGCACCGGCGGCCAAGGGCGACTCGAGGGCGTCCACCGTCCGGCGCTGGCTCTGCAGTGGAAGCCCGACCCTACGCTCTTGAACGCGGCCGAGGCCGCCCGGGTGTTTGGCTGCCCGGAGTCTGAAAAGGACAAGGACGTGTCGCTGGCCATCAAGAGCATGGCCGATTGCGAGGCGCTCGCGGTGCTCTACATGCGCCAGTTCCTCGAGTCGCTCAAGGAAAGCGAGGTTGACGGGATGCAGTGGCACCACAAGCACTACGTCTCGTGGATGCGCAATGTGGTCGCAACCTCGGCGGTGCAGGCCGCCATGGGCGAGATGCCCGAGCTGGAGGCTCGCGTCGCGGGCACGCCCGAGGGCAAGCTGGTGACGGTGGTTGGCCGCAACCTGTCGGGCATGCTGCTGGGCGCGACGGAGCCCCTGGACATCATCTTCGGCGACCGCGCGGCCGAGAATGTGTACCGCTACTCGGAGGGCTCGCGCCGCTGCGCCGCGCAGCTGTGTTCCTACCTCGACGCCCTGGCGCACAGGAACCCCAAGATGAAGATCCTCGAGGTCGGTAGCGGCACGGGCGGCACGACGGGCCACGTCCTGGACACTCTCGCCAACGTGGCCGACGGCACCAGGCGGTTCGGGCACTACGACTTTACAGACATCTCGCCCAGCTTCTTCGAGAACGCGCGCGAGGCGTTCAAGGACCACGAGGAGAACATGAGCTACCGCATCCTCAACATCGACAAGGACCCGGCCGAGCAGGGGTTCGAGGCCGGGTCCTACGACCTCGTCCTGGCGGCCAACGTGCTGCACGCCACTAGTGACATGACGCGCACGCTCGGCAACGTGCGCAGGCTGCTCAAGCCCGGCGGCAAGCTCCTCGTGCTCGAGCTCACCAACACGGACGTCGCCTTCAGCGCCTTCTGCTTCGGCGCCCTGCCCGGCTGGTGGCTTTCCGAGGACGGCCGCGAGGGCGGGCCGCTGATGCCCGTCGAGAGCTGGCGGTCGACGCTGGGCAAGGTTGGCTTCAGCGGCCTCGACGCCGTCTTCAGCGACTTCCCCGACTCCGAGTACAGGACCAGCTCCACGCTGGTGTCGACTGCGCTGCCGCCGGCTGACGCGACCGAGGGTGCTGCTGCTGCTGCTGCTGCTGTCGACGGGTTTCGGAAGCAACAGGATTCCGTCTTTATACTGGTCGACGTCGCGCCGTCGGCCCTGCAGGTGCACGTCGCCGACGCCCTGTCTGCCGCGCTTTCCACCCAGGGCGCCGTGGTGAGGACGACCACCATGACGGGCACCAAGGGCCTCCCTGTTGAGGGCGCCACGTGCATCGCCCTCACGGAGCTGGACTCGCCCGCGCTCTGCGGCATGAGCGAGGGGTTCTTCACGGCCCTCAGGGACCTGACCAGCCGCTGCGGCACGCTGGTCTGGCTCGGCCGCGGCGGCGTCGGGCTCGTGGCGGATCCGCACCACGAGCTGGTCACGGGCCTCGCCAGGACCGTGCGGGGCGAGGGCCGCGCCGGCGGCCGGGGAGCGCTCCAGTTCGTCACCGTCTCGTTCGCCGAGAGCGAGAGCGGGGACACTATCGCCGAGAAGACGCTGCAGATCCTGGCGCAGAACAAGGCCGCCATCGCCATGGACGACGCGCAGCCCGACAACACCTTCAGGGTCGCCGACGGCGTCGTGCACGTGCCCAGGCTGGTCGAGGCGACGCACCTCGTGCGCCACCTGCAGGCCGCCAGCGCGCCGGCGTCGGCGGCCCTGGCCGAGGAGGGGGAGGAGACCCCATCGTCGCTGACCGAGGCCGAGGCCACGGCGCTCGGGCGCCTGGCGGCCTGGACGGCCCTGCGGGAGATGGACGCGGTCCGGGAAGGCGACGTGGTCCTCATCCACGCCGCGCCGGCGTCCAAGAGCGAGGCCTCTGTTACCCAGGCCGCGGTTCAGCTGGCGCACCACCACGGCGCCGAGGTCTTTGTGGCCGTCGAGGCCGCCGGCGCCGCCTGGGGCGCCCAGGGGGCCGAGGCGTACGGGCTCGCTGCCGACCACGTCCTGTCGGGCGACGACGAGTCGCTCGGCCCCGCCATCAGGGACCGCACCGGCGGCCGCGGCGCCAAGGTCGTGGTCGAGGTGTCCCGGTCCGCCTCGGAGGAGACCAGGCGGATGCTGCTGGACTGCGTCGCCACGTTTGGGCGCTTCGTCGACATGGTGCCCACGGGCGGCGACGAGGGAGGCAGCAGCAGCAGCAGCAGCAGCAGCAGCAGCAGCAGCAGCAGCAGCAGCAGCAGCAGCCGCCAGCAGACGGCGGCCGTCGTGGGTCGGAGCAACGTCCGCCTCGACACCGTCGACGTCGAGGCTCTCGTCTCGGCCGACGCCGAGGGGGCGCGCGCCGTGCTCGAGCGGGCCATGGCCTTCTTCGAGGGCCAACCGCAGCAGCAGCGGCCCGCGTCACCAACCGATGGCGAAGCCGTCCCTACTACCAAGTCGTCCGCCCGCGTCTCAGAGGCGCTGGGCCGGCTGCTGCGGGACGCGACGATGACGGTGGCCACCCCGACCAGCACAGCGGGCCACGACGACGACGACGACGCCGCTGCCGCCGACCTCAAGTTCAAGGCGGACGCGTCCTACGTCATCGCGGGCGGCGCGGGCGGCGTCGGCCGGTCCGTGGCGCGGTGGATGGTGGCGCGGGGCGCCAGGCACATGATCCTGCTGTCGCGCAGCGGCGCGGCCAGCGCCGAGGCGCGCGAGCTCGTGGCGGAGCTGCTGGGAGAGGGCGGGTGCGAGCAGGCGGTGGCGGTGGCGTGCGACGTGGCGGACGCGGCGGCGGTGCGGCGCGCCGTGGACGAGTGCCGCCCTGCCATGCCGCCCATCCGCGGCTGCGTCCAGGGCGCCATGGTGCTCAACGACAACAAGTTCGCCGGCATGTCCCTGGCCGAGTGGGACGCCACGGTGCGCCCGCGCGTGGACGGGTCGCTGAACCTGGTCGAGTGCCTGGGCGGGCAGCTCGACTTCTTCGTCATGCTCTCGTCCTTTGCCGGCCTCATCGGCGCCCCCGAGCAGGCCAACTACGCGGCCGCCGCCACCTTCCAGGACGCCCTGGCGCGCAGTCTCTCGGCGGCGCAGAGCAAAACAGGAGGCGGCTGCGTCTTTGCGTCCCTGGACCTGCCGGTGCTGCAGGACGTCGGGTTCGTGGCCGAGAGGCCCGAGCTCATGGAGCAGCTCCGCGCCGCGGGCTGGTCTTACTTGGAGGAGGACGAGTTGCTAGCCACGCTCGAGCTGTACTGCCTCCTGCAGCCGCAGCAGCAGCGGTTCGAGGACGTGGTGTCGCGCGCGCAGGTGGCGCCACGCCTGTGGCTGGCCACCGAGACGATGGACGAGGGCCTGCAGGCGCCGTCGTGGGTGCGGGACCCGCTGTTTTCGCACCTGCGCGAGCGGTCGTCGTCGTCGTCGTCGTCGCCGTCGTCTTCGGGGAACAAGAGCAGCAGCAGCAGCAACAACAACAACAACAGCAACAACAACAACAACAACAACACCAAGAAGGACAAGGAGGCGGCGGCGCTCCTGGCGGCGACCACGTCCCCGGCCGAGGCCGAGGCCGTGGTGCTCGAGGCGCTGCTGCTCAAGCTGTCGCGCGTGCTGAGAGTGGAGCTGTCCAACCTGGACGGCGCCCGCCCCCTGCACGCCTACGGCGTCGACTCGCTCATCTCGGTCAGCCTGCGCGCCTGGCTCGGCAGGGAGCTGGGCGCCGAGCTGTCCGTCTTTGAGATGTCGGACCGCCCGAGCATCGACGCGCTGGCGGCGCTCGTTGCGGAGAGGAGCAGGCTTGTGCCAAAGTTTGCGTGATTTTCTTTTTGTGGGTTCTTTTGTCAATGGCTCGGCGTCGGGGTGGCTTTTTAATCTCTCCCTCAACAGGGTTGTTTTGGTGGGCGGCTTTGAGCGTTGCTGTGTCCTTTCATATCTCCTACTATTTCCGTCATCTTCTCTCCAGTCTGGGGCCTATCAATCAGCGCTCCATCCGCCTTTATAGTGCGTAGCTTACCTTGGGTTTATATACCATCTACACTTGTTTCTAACATGGCTCGACCCAAAGTCTTCCCCCTTTGTGCCGATATTGTGCCCCGCAGTAGAATGAGAACACATCCTGTTCAAACCAACACGAGCCCGCCATGCTGTATTTCTTTTTATAAAAGTCGGCTTATGCTTTCAGCCCTAGCACACATACCCATCCCATCATCCCACAACCCCTCAAATCCTCCCAGCCCTCAAATCATCCCTCCCCGCCCCCACGCCCGCCTCCTCCTTGACCACGGGCTCCGCCTCGCGCGGCAGCGTCCGGTCGGTCCGCACCTCGCGCAGGATGCCCCTGTAGCTCCCGAGCTGCTGCGGCGTCCGCCGGCGCTTGGCGTAGGCGTGGCGCCTGAACTCGACGAACCAGACGACCCACCAGTGCAGCGCCGCCAGCGCCGACAGGACGGCCGCGACCCACGCCATGGCGACGAGGCGCGACCCCGCCGACGCGCGCACGCCGAGCGCCTCGCCGCCGCCGCCGTTGATGAGCCCCGCGCCGCCGTACGCGACCGCCGTGGCGGCCACGGCGGCGGCCCAGAACGCGGCGGAGCCGAGGAGCGCGAGCGCCAGGTGGGCGATTGCGACGGGGCGGCGCTGCAGGGCGACGACGAAGATTAGAGAGCCGACGAGGACGAGACCCGTGCAGACGACGCCGACGACGAGCATGGCCTGCATGAAGGCGGACCCCTGCGTGGCCAGGTCGACGAGCGAGGAGAGGGTGTTGCCGAGGACGGCGACGAGGGGGATAGAGACGTTTGTGGAGCCAAAGACGAAGGAGGAGGGGATCTGGGACGAGATGCGGCGGAGGCCTTTTTTTGTTCGGTTTGTGTTAGTGGTGTTGGCAAAAGGACATATGGGCTGCCCCTCCCAAAAAGAAAAAAGAAAAAAAAAAAGAAAAACCCACCCTCAGACTTGTCCTTGTACGAATAGCACCTCGTCACGTTGACGGCCGAGTCCGTATCGTTCGGATTCACAAAGTCGCCCTCGCACACGTGGCTGACAAAGAAGAGGTAGGCCTGGCGCAGGCCGACCTTGCGCGTCAGGTTGCGCACCAGCTCGCCCTGCAGGTCGTTCAGCTGGCCGTTCACGGCGCCCGTCAGGCTGCCGAGTAGGCCGTCGAGTAGGCCGGTCAGGATCCCCGTCAGGCTATTAGGGTCGACGCCAGGGTTGTTGCTAGGCACCTGCGATATTTGCACCGTGCTCTGGCCGGCCCGGGACGTGTTGAGCTGTGTGTGTGGTGGATGTCAGCCCGGGGGTTTTCTTTTTTGGGTTCTTTCTTTTTTTCACTATGAGGGCGGCTCTCGTACCGTTATCCACGTATTTTCGACGCCGGCATTGGGCGCAGAGCCGGTGGCCGTCAGGAGGGCGATGCCCATGCCGACGGCGGCGGCGGCCGTGACGATGCCGATGATGCTCGGGTAGTGTAATTTCATTTTTTTTTCTGTTGTTTCTCTGTCTCAAGTTGGAACCTGCCGAACAAGTCACAGTAGCAGCCCGATGCGTGGATGAAAGCCCATCCAGCGTGCAGGTGCTGACGCCGGTTATATGGCCGTCCACCGTAGGTTTAGAGTTTTGTACGTCATCGGTCGGTTGTGGTGCTTGCAGGGCGGTGCTGCGGCCCTAATGTAGGTGCACAGCTCCGGCAGGGACGGGCGGACAGAGACTGGCCCGGAGCGATGACAGGAGGGAACAATAGATTTCGATCGTTGGAAATCCCAAAATGGAGGATCTCGTCAACGCCACAGACAGGAAGGTTGCCATCCCGTCTGAAGAAGAAAAGGGGAAAAGAGTCGAGGGCACAAACGTCATAATATACCTATATAATAACCCATCCACCCACACCATAGACGGCTATCAGGCCACCCAGACGCGCGCATTGGTCCATCTGCCAAAGTCTGCCGCATGACGCCCGACGCGCAGCCAACTCCCAGGTGCCAGCGCGCGTCGCATTCGGGTCGTCCAATGTGCTGGTTGGCTGCCCGCGCTCACAACGCCCGCCCACCGTCCAGGGGCCATCCTTGGGCCGGTTTCGGCTGCGAATGCGCCGGTTGGTTGGGACGAGGGCTTCCCAAAAACCCCCGGCAAGATGGGAGTGAAGAACTGAATAAGAAAATATAGAAAAAGGGCCTCCCATGCGCGCTTCAGCTGTCCCTCGACCATCGGCTGTCGAATCCCGCCTCGGTCGCAAAGTCGCGCTTGCCAAGACCACACGTCTGTGTGGATCCGATGAGGGTTGCGAAAGGCGGCCCTGTCGAGTTCTAGCCAGCCCCCCCTAGGCCATCCAGGGATTTGGTATCTGGCAGATTGGCCCTGCCTGCCCTGGGCGAGACGGAGGAGACGGGTCAGAGACGTGACGTAGCAATGAGAAGTCTGCGGCGACGGCAGACAGCGGCGTCCAAGAGGCAAACGTCGGCGGTCAGGGGCCGAACATGGCCGGCACAGTCTTATCCCAAGCGACACTGCTTTTGTATTGACTCCCAATTGCAAGTTCAAAGCATGGTGGTATACGAAAGCATCATATATCCCGAAAAGTCAACGACGGAACACCACGAGAAAATTGTGCATCGCTCGCCAAACATTTTGAGCGAATGTGGTATCGAATAAAGCAGGGTACTGGCATCAACGCGCCAAGTTCCGACTGTTCATGTCTACGTAGGATACAAGGGAAGAGAGGTTGAGGGTGATTAGCCCCTGAGCCTGGGCGGAAACGGACCCCGCAGGCACCGAACCACATGTGGCCTGCCGATCCCTTGCATCACACATGGGTGGCGGGTGTGTTCAAATCTAGCACGCCTGTGGTTTGAGTGATGGTCTGCGTCTTTGCTGGCGCCGTCTCTGTGATGGTTTGGGTGACAGGGCTCTGCGTTATTGTCTGCGTCTAGGCGTCTGCGCTTTGAGTGACTGTCTGCGCGATGGGGCTCTGGATCAGGGTTTGGGTCTCGGCAGGGGCGTTTTGAGTCACTGTCTGCGTGGCGGGGCTGAGGGTAACTGTCCGCGTCTAGGCATCTGCACTTTGGGTGACTGTTTGCGTAACAGGGCTCAGAGTGACCGTCTGCGTTTGGGCATCGCCCGTTTGCGTGATGGTTTCAGTCACGGGGCCCTGGGTCACAGTCTGGGTCTGGGCCGGTGCGTTTTGCGTCACAGTCACCGTATCGGCGCTCAGGGTGACTGTCTGAGTTTGGGTATCTGCACTCTGGGTCACCGTCTGCGTTTGTGCGTCTGCGGCCTGGGTAACTGTCTGGATAACGGGACCCTGGGTCACGGTTTGTGTCTGGACGCTGCCTGGCCGAGTGCTGACAAGCGTGAGCACGTCGGTCCCTGTGCTGGTCACAGTCTGCGCGCTGGCGGTCTGGGTCACCGTCTGGGTGACAGCTGGCTGCACATCTGTGGCCGTGACGGTATAAACCTGCATTTCCGTGCTGGCCATGGTTACCGTCTGCGCATTGGCAGTTTGGGTCACTGTCTGGGTGATGGCGGGCTGCGTGTATGTGGCTGTCACGGTATAGACGTCGGTTTCCGTGCTGGTCATGGCGACGGCCTGCGCGTTGGCGCTCTGGGTAATGGTAACCGTCTGGGCGTTGGCGCTCTCGGTGACGGTCTCAGTCATGACAGGCCGTGTGTCTGCGGCTGTCACGGTGTACACATCGGTTTCCGTGCTAGCAACTGTCACCGTCTGGATGCCGGCGCTCTGGCTGACAGTCTGTGTAACAGCGGGCTGGGTGCTGGTGATGGTTATGGTGTCGGCGCTTTGAGTGATGGTGTAGACCCTTGTTTCCGTGCTGGCGATCGTCAATGTCTGCGTGTCAGCGCCTTGAGTGATGGTGTAAATCCTTGTTTCCGTGCTGAAATCTGCCGAGGTGGCGGTAACTGTCACCGTGTCGGCGGTCTGAGTGACAGTATAAGCCACTGCCGCCGGGCTGGCATCTGCTGAAGTGTCTGTGACAGTCACAGTTTCGGCGCTTTGGGTAACTGTCACAGTCTCGACGCCCTCAGTGACCGTCACAGTCGCCTCGGATTCCGAGTCTGTTGCGGTCACAGTATCCGTCTCCGTTGTAGTGGCTAGGGTCACAGTCTGTCCATCACCAGTTTCTGTGACCGTCACGGTCTCCGCGTCTGCCGCTGCTGCTGCCGTGCCGGCTGGCTCAGTGACAGTGACAGTCTCCGGCTGTGCTGCTGCCGTGCCGGTGGTTTCCGTGATGGTGACGGTTTCCGGGTCTGCAGTTGCAGTGGCGGCTGTTTCCGTAACGGTTACAGTTTCCGGCTGTGCTGCCGCCGTGCCGGCGGTCTCCGTGATAGTAACAGTTTCCGGATCCACAGCTATAGTGGCGGCTGTTTCGGAGGCTGCGCCTGCGGTTTCTGTAACTGTTACAGTCTCTGTTCCAACAGCTGCTGTGTCTGCGGCTTCCGTCACGGTAACAGTCTCTGCACCTGCAGGTGCTGTGCCAGTTTCCGTGATTGTGACGGTTTCTGGAGCCGCAGTTGCTGTGGCATCTGTTTCTGTAACTGTGACGGTCTCTGCGCCTTCAAGTGCTGTGCCGGCGGCTTCCGTGATGGTTACAGTTTCTGGAGCCGCAGTTGCCGTAGCATCTGTTTCTGTAACAGTCACAGTCTCTGCACCCGATCCTGTTCCCGCGGTTTCCGTAATCGTGACAGTCTCCGGAGCCGCGGTTGTTGGAGTATCCGCTTCTGTAATGGTCACAGTCTCTGCAGCTGCTGCTGCCGCGCTTGCTGTTTCTGTGACGGTGACAGTCTCTGCTCCAGCAGAAGCGTCTGTGCCTGCGGTTTCCGTGACTGTTACGGTTTCGGCTCCCGTCGCTGCTGTGTCGGCGGTCTCTGTGATTGTAACAGTCTCTACACTCGTAGCTGCCGCTCCGGCCGTTTCCGTAACAGTGACAGTCTCTGCAGCCGCAGCCGCCGCGCCATCAGTTTCCGTTGTGGTTTGCGGATCAGCAGTCACAGTTACAGTTTCCGGAGCCGCCATGCTGGCGGTTTCCGTCACGGTTTGTGCATCGGCCATGACGGTCCGGGTCTCTGTCTGTTGGCCAGCTGTGGCCGTTTCAGTTTCCGTCTGCAGACCGGCGGTAACTGTTTCTGTTGCCGTCTGCCCAAAAGTAACTGTCTCGGTTTCCGTCTGCGCAGCTGTGACGGTTTCAGTCTCTGCCTGTGGACCGGCGGTGACTGTCTCTGTCTCCGTCTGCCCAGCGGTGACAGTCTCCGTTGCAGTCTGCGGATCGGCCGTGACAACAGAAGTAACCGTGGTGCCGTCCTCAGTAACAGTTAGGGAGTTGGCCGCGAGGGTCTCGGTGGCCGTCTCGGTGGCCGTCTTGGTCGTGCCGTTGGCCGTGACGGTTTCCGGGTCAGCCGTAACGGTCTCCGAGTCAGGCGTGACGACTGACGTGACTGTGGTCCCATCCTCGGTGACGATAAAGTAGCTGGCCGGGAGCGTCTGCGTGACCGTCGCCGTGGTGCCATCGGCCGTGACGACCCGGACCACGGTGACGGAGCTGGTCGGGCCGGCGGCCATGGTCGTGAACCTCGCCGTGGTCGTGATGCCCGAGACCGAGGTAACGGTAGAGGTGCGAGCCGTGGCCGTGGCCGTCGTGGTGCGGATCTGGGTCAGGGTCGTCAAGGAACCAGACAGCCTCGTGGTGATGCGCGAGGTCAGCGTAACGGACCGCGTGGGCGCTGTCGAGGTGCGGACCTGGGTCAGGGTGCGCGTCGTGGTGCGCGGGGGCACCGTGGTGGTGCGCAGGATAGTGAGGGTCTTGAGCGCGCCGGCGATCCTGGTGGTGATGCGGGACGTGATAGTAACGGAACGGGTCGTGCTCCTGGTAGACGTCCCGGTAGTCGTCCTCAAAGCGGTAGATGTCTTGGTCGACGTCCGCATCAGGGTAAGCGTCGACACCCTGGTTTGAAAGATGGTGGGACCAGTGATAACCCCCGTAAGGGTGGTGCCATCCTCGGTGATGATCCTGGTCGTGACTGGCCCGGGCTTGGCAACAGTGACAGTCACCACAGTCTCCTGAGGCGCGTTCTGACGGGGCTTCAGGACCGGCACGGCGGTGGGGTCGCTCCCAGGGACCAGCGGCACGGCCAGCACGTTGGCGCAGACGCCCAGGGCCAGGAGCAGGGCTGACAGCCGGGCGGCAAAGCGCCGACTGGAGGCAACTGGGGCATGCATCTTGACGATGGGCCGGTAGCTTCAGATTGTCCTTTGCGAGACGATAGTCCTGTTGCTCAGTAACGAAAGGGGAGGGTGCGGATGCCGGGACACGAAATCTGCACCAGCCAAGACCGGCAACGAGACAATACTTATCCATCGTTGACCGTGGTAAAGAGTCGGATATGGGCGACTGTTCCGCACCGCCGGATAGACGAACTTGACGTCCAGGCGGTCACAGTCGCTGGATCGTGAGCAGCGCTGGAGTTTTATAGCGGGGTTCCCCGACCCTGCCCTCTTCCCGACGACCATTTCGTCAAGCATAGGAGCCCATCACGACAAGCTCCGGTCCCGAGAGAATGACGTCGGTCTAGCTAGTTGAGCATCTGGATATGTAATCAAGAAGGTAGAGCGCCTCGCGACCACTAGCCACACTCCATGGCGGGAGCCTGGGCCGCTCTAGGAAGCCGAGAAACCCCGCGAGGCTTTAGCCTCGACACCCCCTCGAGAAAGGCCAGGCGGGTGACATCGTGGGGCCAGCTCGCTGCAAAAGGACCACTATGGTCAAAGACTCGGGTGTACAAGCACGGCACCACTATCATTTGACAGAGCATGGGGTAGCGCCGCGCCTTGCTCTCGGGGCTTCCGGCAGCACCTAGCACCTCCTGCAGAGCCGGGCCAGGAGCAGGCTCGCCCCGGTTGGTGTGTGGGACGCACACTTGGCGACGACATGGTGAACCTAAAGGGAGACCGGGCTCGGTAGTATCAAGCCACAGATGCCAGCGGGGAAAGAGAAGATGAGTTTCGCCGGCACCCAGGTCGGGCCCGTTTAGCTGGGCTCTAGCCACAAGGCGAACAAGACGATGGCGCCGCTGATGCTCCCCCGGAACCTCTTGGGGAATCGATCCAGGGGTTTTTTTTTGCGTCCAATGGGAAGGCCCGTAGTTGTCGGTATTCCAAAAACCAGATGGGATGCAACGTGGGATGATGGTGCAGTGCGGAAAGCACCGAGAGAGTAAGTCGAGGCCGGCTTGGCGTGGGATCGCGGTGCCTTGGACTCTATTGAGATTCGCATCACGCGGTCTCGTCGTGTTGGCGCATCAAGTTGACGGCATCGCGACGGCCGACCCACCTACCCACCAACCCCACACAATCCGCAGGCGTGCGTGGCACGTGCACCGTGGCGCTTTCAATCAGGCGCCAATGCCAATGCTCCTCCCTTCTCGGTGACTCACGATGCTGGAGACACCACTCAGCTTAGCCGACGTCGTCTGCCTCATCCGGGCTGCTGCTGTGGTGATCACATTTGAAATTCAGAATGCCCAGCTGCTTGCTGCGGCTAGGAGGGGGTGTCGCTCGAATGCCGAAAAATACGACGTCGATGCAGTCAGCAACAGCATCAATTCATTTGACAGTTGCCCGCGCCTTCCCCCCCGGTTCCTGCATCTCAAGCCTTTTACTGTGCTGCAACCGTCCGTGCATAAAAATATTCCTGCTTTGCCGTAAGCCTGCGCTGCGGAAATAGAAAGGTCCCGTAGCAGCCACAGAGAACATGCACCTACGCCCACACCGCTCGTCCCTTGCATTAGACCCCCAAAATGACTTGACTGGACTGGGACTTTTTACTGCAACCCCTCGCCGGTGCAGAGGAGAGTAATGAAATTGCGGCTAGCTAGACTTGGACGTGCATCCAAGGAACGGATAATGTTGGGCTATGGGGCGACAAGTGGGCAGTGCGACGACGGGAACAAGTCGTGAAAGTGGGAGATGCAACACGCAAGGGGAGGGAGGGAGGGTGTGGCCGCCGCACGCACCGCGCGAATTCGAAGCCGGGGCTGCTTTTTTTTGCTTGCCCATCTCGCAGCGAACGCATGGACGCGCCAAACGGACAACTTCTTTTGATTACCAGCCCAGGCCATGCGGGGGGCGACGACGAAAGAAGCAACGAAAGGTAACATTGCATTGATCCATAAACAATGTGAACAGGAAAAAAGCAAATCGCCGTTGGTGGCGTCGAGGCATTGGAAGGGAGGGCAGCAAACATCAGGAGATGATGGGGCCCGAGCTGAGCTGAGAACAGCCAGCCAGCCAGCCAGCCAGCAAATCCACGCTCCACCCTGCCGGCATCGTCTGATTGCGACGGGGGTCACGCACGCCCTATCCTCACCCAAGCCTATCGCGTCCGAAAGAATTCGGAATCCCAAGGGCTGCAGTAACGATGACAATCCCATGCGTGTGTGTGTTTTTTTTTTTTTTTTGGTTGTTGGTGGGCTGAGCCCACAACCATATACAAACAAAAATACGCCGGACAAGTCAGCCCCATGGGCCATGATGGTGGCTTGGGTCCCGGTCCGGTCTAGTCGGGCGGGTGGGCAGGGGGGTCCTTGCTGCTTGCAGGAAAGCCTCCAATCCATCAACTAAGATGCTCGCCCGCAGCAGCCAATCTCAATATCGGACAGGGAGGCAGAGGGCGTGCGAGACTGAAAGTTTTTCCTCCTCAATACGCTATTGTCAACAAGGGCCGAATCGGACCAGCGAGCCAGCGACGCCCGAGTCCGCCGAACCCCTCAATTGCCCAAGGCAGCACCCAGCTCACCTAGCGAAGCCACAGTGATGGAAGAATGAGAACATCACTGTGCATCAAGTTGAGGAGCAATGAATGGTATGTAGATAAGAACTGTTTCTTTCTTTATCGTCGCCCGTAATGACACGTTTTATCCTAAAAGACCAAAGGAAAGTGGTATAATGTAGAACAAAAGGAAATCGGAATTTTGTTGCCAAAAGGTGAGAGGGGAAATACAAGAGAACGCCAGATGCCCAAAATAAAAACGCAAAAACTCCATATCCAAGCCTGGATACATATCCCACCAGGAAAAGAAAAAAAAAGACTGTCCAAAAAAATGCTAAAAAAAACACTTGCCACCGATATATGCGCAGTTCCAAAAACCAACCCAATCCGAAAAAAAAAAAAGAGAGACGCTAACCTGGGGAGATAATATGTTAATGAAAGAAGAAGATGTGTGCCGAATAAAAGTGCAGAAAATAAGGCAAAGAAAGAAAAAAAACCAATTTGTGTGGCGGTCAAAGTCCAAACTCTTTGTGACCCCTCCAACGCCTTCGCTGAGCCCAAAACGCTACAGATAACAAAGGAAAAGAAAAAGACGAGGACATAGGAAAGATGGGTGCATGCTCAGGCCTACCCCCTTTACCGCGACTGGAAGGCGGCGGCCAGGCGGTTGAAGATGTGAGGCCTCGGCTTCTCGGCGGCGGGGACGGCCTTCTGCTGGTAGCTGGGGCTGTCGGCGACGGCCTCCTCGGCGCCGCAGTAGACGTACGAGGGGGCCTGGTGGTCCTCGGGCGTCGTGGCGCGGCTGCTGTGCGAGGGCGGCGAGTCGCCCTGCGAGTCGGACGGGCTCTGCGAGTAGGTGAGGCTGGGCGGGTAGGGCGAGATGGAGCGCGAGCGGGCCGAGGCGTTGCTGCTGGCGGCCGACACGTCCGAGGCGTTGCTGTCGGAGCGGCCCGAGCGGGTCGAGGCCGAGTAGATGCTGCTCGGCGGCGACGACGACAGCTCGGCGGCGGCGGCGGCGGCGGTAGCCTTGGCCTGCTCGTACTTGCGGCGCTGGCGGCGGGCGAAGCGGTCGGCGGCGTCCCTGCGGATGGGGGCCAGGAAGGGCTCGAACTCGCGTATCAGGTCCGACTCCTCGATCCTCAGGTCCCAGCACAGGAGCGAGAGGAGCTGGCGCTCCATCTCGTTGACCTCGGCGGTCCGGAAGCTGAAGTCGGCGACGATGCCGGAGCCGGCCTCGGTCGGGGTCAGGACAGGGACGTAGGTGTAGCGGGCCCAATGCTTGTTCTTGGGCGAGCTGTCGTTGAGGTACTTGGCGGACAGGATCAGGGTGGCCAGGAAGATGCGGTGAGGGGTGCTTTTGCGACCCGTGGCGTGGGGCTGCAGGCGCGCCTTGAGGCGGGTCAGGTAGACGAGCGAGGACATGAGCGTGGGCACCTGCACGTTGGAGCAGACGACGAGGTGGGTGATGAACTCCTTGAGGGTCGGGATCGGGCCCTCGTCGACCTCAGCGGGCTCGGACGATCGCTTACCGGACGGTGCCGGGGCGTCACAAGCGATGACCTCGTTCGTCCTGTTGGCCAGGTGCTCGATCATGGCTTCGGTCACGGGGCTGTAAACAAAGGTGTCGAGAGCAGCGGCGTCGAGCTCCACCGGGCTCATCTGGGTAAAAGTCGGATCCATGCTGTAGTTGCTGAGTTGGGACGAGTAGACGCTGGAAGACATGTTGTAGTATGATGCTGTTGCTGCAGACATGTCTGAAGGTCTGGGTGGTGGGAGAATAAGTATCTGCGGGGGTAGGCAGGTACTCCAGGTGGACAGACAAAGATCTTGTTGTATGATAAACAAGAAGCGATGAATGAATGGGAATGTCTGTCCGGATGAGGATGAGGCTGGAAATGAGATTGGATGGGAAAGTCAAAGGAATCTATCGCCTTTATGTTTCTTCCAGTCGAGGCCCTTTGTGTGCAGAGGAGAATGGCCTTGCTTGCTTGCGCTTTGTCCCGTCTATTCAAGCGGCGCGGCGAAGTCCAATTGTGGGCTGTCAAGGGGGGGAGGCGTGCCGAGGAGGGGCGTGGGGTCGGGCTGGCAGGGAGTGTGCAGGGGGGGTGCTGCAGGGAGCAGGGGGCGGGATGGGCGTGTTCGGAAAACTGGGGAAAGGGAGGCGTGGGCTCTGGAATGGGAGGGGGGCAAGAGACAAAATGCTCTGGCAGGGTTGGGTGGCAGGTGGGGTGGCGCTGGCACTCAAATGGGGCCTTGTCTCTCAACCCAAAGGCTTGGAATGGATCAAAGAGGCAGCTGGGATTCGTCACTTGCTGACGCCGGAGACCACGAGGCTGAATGTAAGGCGTGACGTTGGCGGGCCGGGGTCTTATTTCACAGGACAAAAAGTCAAAGGCCGGCAGATGGACGGGCCGGTCTCTTCACGGTGCCTGGTGTTGCACAGGCTGTCGCTGGATAGGTTTGTGGTTAATAGTGCGGACCTGGCTTTTTTTTTTTTCCTTTTTTTGGCGAGGGGCGTTTTCGTTCGCCCAGGGCAAGAAGTCAAATCAGTCAAGGGGCCTGGATCAATCTCGGGATCGCGGGGATCGCGGGATCGAGAGAGGTGTGTGTTTTGGGGGGGGGCTTGGGCCGGCGTTTTTGGATGACAAAGAACACGGCCTGGAACTCCCGGGCAGGATCTCTGGGCGCAACACTTGCGAAGCTGGCAGGGCAGGCAGGCTAGAGGGACGTAGCTGATGCTTCTTCCGCGGCGGCCTTGTGGCAACGAGCGCGAGTCGATCAAAAGTCTCGGGTTGACGCGGCGTGGGTCAAGCGGGGGGTTCTGGACTGGGTTTGGGCGCTGGACGCTTTGTGTGGCTGAGCGGCTGTCGTTCGGGGCGAGCGATTGGCTAGGGTCGGGCAACAATGGAGGTTGTCGGATCGATGTCTTCCCACGTGATATTCAAAAGGCAAGCGACAGGAAACAGCGAAGGTGATGGTTTTGGTGTAGTGATGATTGTACAAAACGAGATGGTTGCCACGAAGCAGAGTCGAGCGCTTTTGTCTTGGTCAAGAAGCCCACGAGCGTAGTAAGATTGAGGCCGCTGCTGCTTGCTGTTTGCGCTGCTGTTGCTACTGCAGCTGCAGTTGAGGCCAGCAGGTCCCAGTAATTGGCGCGACCACTAAGACGGGAAGCAGAGTCAGCGAATGCAGCCCGGCATCAGTGGTCAAGCCCAGCCGGGTCCACAATTATGTGGGTCGGCTGGTGACTTGCACAGTGGTGACAACAGCGCTTGTCTTGGGGCTTGGCGGGCTTTACAGTGCACGTACCAACTGTTTGGGCGCAAAGGAGAGCCTGGAACACCAGCGAAGGAAGTCCAAAGGAGCCCGAGTAAGAAAAGGCAGCCAGGCCAAGACACAACGACGGATCCGGGAAATGCCGCCGAGTCCGACCCTAGAGGATGCTTGTGGCGACCTCAAAAATAGCGGGCGGCGAAAAGCAGCCGGCAGTTGAGGACGAGGATGGCAAGTTGATTTGCGAACCCCCAGAAGAGCCGTGTGCTTTTTTGGGGCGGGCGACGGGGGCCTGCACCGGGAGGCGACGGTCCGGGATGCTGGATGTGCAGCCGTATGCTGTTTTTAGAGGGGCCGTGCGGGCGGACTGGGGATTGCAGCCAGGCGAGTTGTAGTAAAAAGGAGAGCTGGGAGCAAAAATTGGTGCGAACTGCCACGGCAGAGACCCTAGAAAGAGTGCAACGAGGCGAGGAGTCCCTTTTTCAACAAGTGAGGCGATGACGGTTGTCGTGATGCCGGATGACCGTTTCCAGGTCACAAGCAGCAAGATGGACGAACACGTTGGCGCCAAGATGTGGTTCAGTGCTGATTTTTTGGTTGTGGTTGCTTTCGGACAGCTGCGTCGAGAGCGGGTCGGTCGTCTCAGGACGAGGCCGATTAAAATCGGTTGCGAATTAAAAGAATAGGTAAGGCAATCGACAGTCCCGGACTGGTCTATGCAAAATAAACAATTGACGATTATGCGAGGTTGCAGAAGGGCGGACGGGAGACTCGTCAAGGTGCGTCGGCTTCGGTCAACGAACGATGGCACAACAAAAGACAAGGCAAAAATCTCAGCCCACTCAATAATAACAATAATGCGCTGTTGTATGGTGACGTGCGAGATAGTCGTGCCGAACGGTCCAGATTTCAATGCTATCCCGAGACTCGAGGGATGGATGCAAAACCGGTTGCTCCAAGTGTAAATAGATTAATCCTCAAAGTCGGGAAGGGAAAAAAAAAAAAAAAGGGAGGTCCGGCAGATGGTGTCGAAACTCATTTCCTCAAACACAGACACGATAGAGCGAAGGCCGCGATTCTTTATTCTTCTGTCTCGGCCCTGCTGTCCGCCCGTCTTTTTTTGTCCTCCTGCGCGCTTGTTTCTGTTCAGTCATCTCGTGGCAGCCCCAATCAACCTCCATCCAGGTCCGATCGGCCGTCTTCGTTGCCGCTGCCGCCGGCCAATTCACCCTTGCAGCGTCAAACGGGCAGCCTACCAGCCAGCCCGACGCTGGCCTGTGCCGCCCGTCAAGACGTTGTGCGGTGGTGCACAGCCCCTCCTCGCCGGGACTCAAACGCGCGGGTTCTCGCAGCGCGTGTGGGCTTTTGTGGGAGTTTGGGCGTCGGGAATTGGAGCAAGGGGCCAGACGCTTGGGTTTCTGGAAATCTCGTGTCGCCGACGCTCGACTGGCTGTGGTTGCTTCTTGGACTGGTGGGGGTGGGTTGGGCAAAACGGAAGTCGACAGGGGTCCTGTCGTCAAGAAAGGCAGCCGATTGATTGACTGGCTCCTGCATGCGCGTGTATGTGTGTCTGTGGTCCATGAAAATGGGAGAGGCAAAGGTCCTGTGTGGAACGGCTCAGGAGGGCGAGCGATAATCAAAACCACACCCACACACACGCATGCAGGGCCTCCAATTGGCGCTTCTTCGACGAGAGACGTGGAAACATGAAACAGACTGTCCAGAACCGCCCTCCTGCGTCTACACCTATTTCGCAGATGCGGCTGCCACTGGGCGCCAGAGTGCCATTGGGCTTTCTTGGAGCCTGTCGAGCATGGTGTGCGTGTCCGTGCTGGGGTTTTTTTTTTTTTGGTGCGACTTGCAGCATCGAGACGACGAGGCTCATCAATTCGAGGCACAGCCAAGGCGGCCGCTACAACCAGTCGTTTAGGTGTGGGGTTTCGGCCACCTATCGAGCGAAGGCACTTGCGTGCACATCGTCACGAGAAAGACAAAAAACGGTTGGGTTGGGCAGGATCGGTTGGTTGGCCCACAGGGCATATCCCTCGCCCTGCTGCGGTGTGCGCTGTTGCTTTCCTCGCCATGGCACCACGCCAATTCTCTTGGGTCGAGTACGTGTCGGCGCGGGTTTGGGCCGTCGTGGCTCCTTAGTCTCGTGGTGCTGGTCTGGTCGCCCCCTTCTAACTTGCCATGAGACTCCACATGGGCGCGCAGTGCGTGCATGGCGCGCGGTGTGCAGTAATCTCGACAATGGCTGAGCGACGGGCAAAATACGACCATGGCCGCATCAGAAGCGGCCAATAATGGCTGTGTGGGCGGTTGCTCTAATTGTTTACAACATGTCGTCTTTTTTTTTTCCTCTTGCTGATTTTGCTTATCCTCATCGCCCGCGGCTCGATTCGACCCCATTTTTGACATGTCATCGGGACTAACTAACATAGGCTTGTTCTGTGCCTGGCCGCCCCAAACTTGTCGACTGACGCCAACCCTTTCCCGCATCTGTCTATTGTTCCGAGCCTGACGACCAAGAGCACGTCTCGCAAGGCTGGTCTCTTGCGTTAGCCTGCCGGTTTTCGGTCCCCGGAATGTAAAGCAGCTAGCTTATCAACGCTTCGCTTCCAAATTCCGCTCCTGTTTAGTCACGCCCGAGCTGAGGAGCCTCCCTCCGCTGGTGCCCTCTGCCTTTTTGCTTGCTCATCGACCCGGCGTCGCTCTGGCCCTCAGCTCCCGCGGCCAGGCCGAGTCCGAGCGTCCACCACCAGCTAGCACGGCTAGAAATCTTGTCCCGCACGGCACGGCAACATGGCTCTAGGTACATGGAGATGCACTTGGCAATAATGCGCCGCGCCTAGGCGCCCCCGGGGGTCGGGAGGAGACGTGTAAAGATGCGCTAGCCTTGCACTGGGACCAGCCAGGCCTGTGGTGGGCTCAATGCCATATTCAGGAGGAGAGCCGACTCAACTCCACAGGGTAAGCTACCCCCTGGCTGGCTGGAAGCGTTAGGGCTGGACGTTGCGCCCTGGTCGTAACAAACTCCCACTTTCACACTTTTTGGTCCGCGGTCGCCAATGCCGTCGACTCGTGCGCCAAGGAAGGAGGCTCTTCGCTTCAAGTTCCCGGGGCGAGAGGACGTGCCGCGGGCAAGAGTGGAACGGACAGTGGGAAAGAAGTCGAGAAAAGAAGAAAAAGAAGGCATCGCCACCCCCAGACAATGCGTTTCTCGAAATAAACCTGCCAAAAACCCTGGGTGCCGGGGAAGGCTGACGGGCAAAAGATGGGATCATTGGTAAGTTCGGAAAGCTAGGGTGGGATCGCGACGGGCAAATGTGGGGGCATGGCATGCGATCCCCATTACCCCCCTGCTTTGAAGGACGGATATAGACTCGCTTGGCGGCATCGTTATGGATCGATAACCCCATGCCAGGGATTAGCTGGCTACCTCAACCCGTCCGATAGCGCGAGGGCGTCTATCAGAAGAAGGCTGTCTACTCTCGTGCCGGCGGCAGCGGAGCTGCAAGCTGCCCTTGTTTGCCACTGGGAGCTAAGAGTTGGGATAGCTCGTCGCTCCCTGAGACTGAAGGGCAAACAAACAGGCCGGGAATAGACTCGAGCTCGAGGAGTTTGTCCGGTGGCTAGTTTGGCAGGCGGCCCCACGTATAATTGTTTAGGTTTTTTTTTTTGGACTGGGAGGGCTAAGGCAGCGCGCGGCACCTGCTTGACGTTTGCTGATGGCTCCAAACGCCACGGGCAGTCTTTCTGCAGGTCCGATGCAAGGGGAAACTCGACGCTGCTGCTTCGCGGTCCGCGTTCGGCTCCAAATTCCACACAACCGACCCCCTCCCGGCTTGAACGAACCATCCCAGCCAGGCGGATACGCATCCGGAGTAAAGAACGCTTGGGCGTTCCGAGGCATGAATGGTAGACACAAAGCCACAACGAGTAAAGGGATCCGCGCCCAGGAACGGGCTCTTCCGAGCCTGCATTTTCGTCCTTCTTGGGAGCCTCTTTCCAAATCCAGAGTCGCGGATCGTCGCATGGATTTTATTTTTTTCCCTTTTGCCTCCCCGCCTACGTTTCACCAATGAGGGGCGGGCCAGGATCAACAAGCGTTCGCCCGCGACGTGATTGGGCCCCGGTGCGGAAGAGGGTGTGGGATTATCAGCCTGGCCCACAGGCCGTGCCACCCTTGAGCTAGACTCCACTATTTTGCCCCTTAAACCTAGGGATTGGCAGCAAGCCGCACGCCCTCCCCGCGAGGAGGGAACCTGGAATGATAGGCCGCGGGAGGACAACAAGACGTGACCTTGGTCGTTTTTAGGAAAGATCTCCATAGACGGGGGCTGGGCGGTGGAAGATTTGCTGCCCAGGCATGACCTCGGTGCCGGAAAACAAGTGACAGGCCAATGCTAAGCAATCAGCCTTGAGAGCTTACCTTTGGTGAGGACGGGTGGCGGGCATAAGCTTGTAGATGGAATCAAGACTCAGTTTGCGCACACCCCAATAGACCATGGATAATGCCTTGACGCGACTGCCATTCCCAACCATACGTCAACTTTCCTCAGAAGCCAACCCTATTATGCTGCGCCCTATCTGGGAAAACGGCCATCAGGGCAAAAGTCTTGGGAGCGGGATAAACTCGCCACACAAAGACGTGGCCGAACCTGGGTGTCGGGCAGGGGCAGAAAAAAAAACATGAGAGGAGAGAGAGCATGTGGATGGAAGCAATTGTTGCACACCGCCAAATAGCAACGGGCCATTGTGAGCCTCTCAAATGTCGGTCGAAGAAGAGAAGGGGGCTGGGTGACCTGCACGCAAGACGATGGCCAACAAAGCCGCGACTATGAAAGCAAAACAAACGAAACCCTCACCCCCTATTCCGTGGCAGATGCCGATTGAACCAGCACCAGCCGCGGGAACCGGCGCGCGGCCCCGCTCGCGGCGGCAGCAAGCCCCCCCCTTTGGAATGCGTCGACGACAGCCAATCAATGCGAAAAAGCCGCTCTGCCGGCCATGCCCGACCCCCTGTGCTTCTTGTCCGCGGGGGGACGACGTGTGGCTGTGTGGCTGTGGTGGTCGGAACGGAAAAGTGGCGCCGGGCAACCTTTTTTCCCCCTTCCTCCCTCTGGAATTCTAGGCCCCCAGATCGACATGCCGCCCTGCCCTCTAATTGGCCAGCCGCGCGGTGAAACAATGAAACAAGCAGGAGGGGCGCGCCCGAGCCAATGGGAGGCCGCCATCGCCGTGAGTACGCCTGGTGGCTCAAACAGCTTGATAGAAAAAGGGGAGGGGGGGGGGGATGAGGGGTTGCAGATCACGGGCGACGGCGAGGGGGCGCAATCCAAGACAATTTGCAACCGATGTGGATGCCGCAATGCCACGCGGCGAGAGCTAACAGCCACACGGTTCTACCACGGTTGCGATAAGAGCATGCAGGCAACCGGCGGGGCAGGCTTTATAGTTCGTATCACTTGGTGGTGTAGGTACCAGGTGTGACTGCGGCAGGTTTTGCGGCAGAGACAGGCAGGGCCACAGCCCTCGATCTCGACGGCGTAACGGTCAGGATGACGGCCTGTGCTCACGGGGGCTCCGGTCGTGCGGTGGTGCGGTCGGCGTCACCCACCGACTGGCATGTGCTGTGGTGCATCCCTCGGGATTTTTTTATTTATTGTTTTTGACCATGAATGATAGATATGGGAGGTATTCGAGGGAGTCTGGGATGGAGCGGGGATTAACCACCACACTTCATTCCGCCATCGTCATCGTCACCGTCAATTCCCCGCCGTGGCTCCTCCGGTGGGTGTTTGTCTAGTAATCCGTCCTCCGGGCCCGAAACCCCGCCCGTTGGGCTAGTAAGAGAGAGGGGAAGAGTAAGGGGCATGCTGTCCTTGTTTGCGTGTTTTTTCTTTGTCGCCGCCATGCGCCCACGTTGCAGCCTTTCCTCGATGAGACGGAAGAGCGACCGTGACCCGGCTCCCACGCAGTTGCGGCGCCTGCATGACTGCCCGGCGGCCCCCCTTTACCGCCCGTATCGAATATGGTGGTTGGCCCCGCGGGCTGCCAGCGATCCCTGCTCCTTGCCCCTCCCGATGGTGGCAGAAAAGGAGGGGGCCTAGAACAAGAAACCAACAAGTCGGGAGATGAGTCAGAACGGCTGCGTTGGGTAGAAAGGGGATCACGTAGCTGTGTCGCCGTGTTAGTGTGCATATGCAACCGCCTGCTGGCAAGATCCCGAGGCCGGCCATCGTGTCTTACTAGGCTGGAAGATGGAGCAGACAGGTGACGCAATTGGGGATCCGTCGGGACGAGGCTTACAATACCCTAACCCGCAAGCGTCGATCCTGACGCCAGCAGATACGATGCATTAGCCACAGCCTCTTGCGCGGACACAGCTGGCCAGTTGTGGCTTGGCAGCGGCCAATCTCGCTATTAAATCTCCTGCCGACCGCCCTTTGAAGAGGAGGCAGCCGACCGGCAGGCGGAGCTCAGCTCGAAAGGCAACGCCTACGGCGGCCCGTGACGACTCCTCTGCCCTCCCCCATCTCGTATTTGCAGGCCTGTCCAATCTCCCATTGACGCCGACACGGCAATTGCACATTTCCGCAGGCGCGCACAAGCACAAAGGCACAAGGAAACGAAATGAACAAGCCATATACTGTACCGTACCGACCAATGGATCAATGACAAGCCTCCTCCCGCCCCCGAAAATAGCCCACGGGCCGCGGCATGTAACCCACGGCGGGCGTCTCAGTGCATAGTAAACCCCCGGCCCGCCCAGCGACCCATGATAGGTTGGCTTAGACGCCACGATGGGCTGGCAGTAGCAGAAGGCGCACGAGTCGGTACTGTAGCATTGTAGCACTGTACACCTAACCCGCCGCTAAATCGAGAAGCTTCAATGGCACGCGACACAGCGAGATGGAACGCAAGCGATGATCGCCGCCAGTCCAGCGAACGGCAAATCGTTTTCAGGGCACACCGCGGACATTTTCGTCACAGAGAAAATCAAACAGCCGAACTAACGTGTTATCCGCTCGGCGTGGACAGCAAATCGCAGAGCCTCAAAAGGTCTGAGCGCAATTGAGAAGACCAACCCCATTTCCAAAACTCGCACGCCCTCTCCCAGGAGACCCGTCAGCGTCTCACCAGTCCCCGGACCCAGGCCTCGCCGGTGGGGGCCAAGGCTGTCATGGTCTGGCCCTGGGACTGGAGCCCACAAAGGGAAGCCCTCACAGGGCCAATCAATCCTCACACGTCGGCTCTGCCTCGTCTTGCATGTGCATTGGCCCACTCGCTTCTTCAGCCTCCAAAAGATGCAGATACTAAGTACAGTAGGGTAGGTTGGGTATTTCTGCGTGGCCGTGTTTTCGTCCATGGCTTAGCTCCGCTCCGCTTCCGGGCACGCAGCGAGAAAAAAAAAAAAAAAAATTTTTTGGGGTAGGACGACGGGATGAGCCTCAAGCGGGCTATAGCGCTTTGCTGCATGCATTCCAATCATTGGCTTTGATGGCCTACCCAGGACACCACCACCACAGCCGGCGACCGCCCGAGGCGCGGATGTGCTCGGATGCAACCGTCCCTTTCGCACCCAACCCAAACTTGACCGAACACGCCGAGACACATACGGGTGCCGTCTTTGGGGGCGGCCGGGTTTCACCACCAGCCCGCCCGCCCACCGCCTTCATGCCCTTGTTCGCCCCGCCGCCCCCATCATCAACAGTGGCCGGTAGTAATGTCCCGTCAAGCAATAGTCAGCTCCTCATTCCATGTTGGACGCGCACCCGTGCGTGTGTCTCTCTCTTTTGTGCCAGCCACGCCCTCCACAACACCCCTAAACATTCCAGCCCATGGCACAGCAGCCGCAAATGTGCCCACCAACCCCTACCCCCGATGTCAGGGCGTAGGGCGTTTAAGACCATGTCGTCCCGTTGTCGGCGAATCGCTTCCCCTCTCCCTACCCCCACCCCCTCCCAGCCCAAATACATGCCCGCCAGCCTGCTGCTAGAATGTAGACGGTCTTATATACTGGCCACCCCCTCTCGTTTTCTGTTGCCGCCACCAATTCTGCATCCCCGCTCCCGTTCCCGTGTCCTTGATCCTCCCGCCCCCCCGGCGGCGGCCGCCGCTCTCGGCTGCGGCGTGTGTAATTTCGGCAAAGCAGTCTGACGTCTTTCTTTTCCACCTGCCGTCGTGTAACTTGGGATGAGGAAATTCGGCGGCTGGAGGCCGGCGTGCTTGTAAATGGGGGATGGTGTATGCACAGCGATAATCAAGTTGATACAGGAACCGGCGCCGACGGGCTCGTCGGGGATGCGGGAGCAGTTCCGTGATGCTGAACTCAAGCCCCTGAAGGGGTTTACACCTTTCTGGAAAAGAGTCGCCCTCAAACAGCGCAGTTTGATCCCCAATAACATTGAATGTATCTAATAAAGTATGGTTTCTCCCGCGCTATTTGAACCATGTCGTATAGCCAGTCCTGCGGTCGCGCATTTTGCCCCTCAAAGAATCGACCGAGGAAAGTCGACTGTAAAAGAATACGCAGTGAACGGCACGCTATGAACCCGCGTTGCGTATTGACATGCCGTAGGGGGCCAGACACGTCATCGCGCCTCGCACAGGCGCAAGAAAGCACGGGAACCTTTGGTGAAGTTACCAAGAACCCCATGTACGCTAGGCGGACGCAGCGCAAAAGGCATTGCCAGGTTCCAAGAAGCACATGGCGGAGCAAACTCACAAGAAACATCAACCAGGTCAAGGCGGTGGGCAGATTCATCGTCGCCAAACAGGATAATTGCAAAGCCCGAGTTCAGTCCACCCCCCCAAAGGTTTTCCAGAGCCTCCCCGTCCTGCGCCTTCCGTCTAGTCGAGTACATAAGTGCTGCGTACATTTTGATTCGTGACAAATGTGATAAAGGCGAGGGGGAGAAGAGGAGTACGGTCGTGTGCCAAAGGACCTTATGAGCGAGCTCTGGATGCCGGCTACAAGAAAATGGGCATGTCGAGACGTATGCAAGAGCGCCTTGCCTTGCCCAAGCACCGCCCACAGGAGATTGGCTGCTTGGGCATATGGTGCCGTCGCATGGCCGCCTCGACCCCACGTCTAATCAACCTCCGATCCGGGACTGGAATAGGATAATACTTCGTTACTCCCTCGGCCCAAGCCGACCTCAACCCTGGTATAGACAGCCGAGAATCTGGGTTGATAAGCTCGAAGCACACCAAGGATGGTATCCTCAGTCAAAGTTCGTCATCCCATTGCAGAGCCGCCAAGCAAGATTTGGGTCACAGCTCGAAGCGCGCATTCACGCGAGGGCGACAGCCATGGAATAGGAACGCCCCGAGAAGTGGTTGGCATTGAACAACAAAGATGATAAAAAACAGACAAGTTTTAATGCAATGTAATCGGCGAGGGGGGAATCATTGATGCATCAGAGCGCGTTATCCCACCCAGGTAAGGAAACAGTAATGGCAGGGAAACCGCGCAGCCAACTATCCTGGAAAAGCAGACACAAAACAAGACTGTAAGCATGTCCTTTTAAGTCGTGCTCCTCAGATACATCTGCGAGTAAATCACAGGACGCGGTCGAGGTGAGATCTCGTGGCCTTCGCTACAGCTACTACGGTCGGCGTCGTGCTAGATTCCTGGACCAGTGTCTAGCGATATCGGGGAGAGGGGTTCGTCGGTGGCGCGACGCGGGCGGCAACTGATCAAAGACGGGGTATCAAGACTAATGACGGTAGCCGTTGGAGGCGTGGCCCGAGCGCTGCGGAGGATCGTAGTCCTCAAAGTATGGGTGGTTGCAGGCCTGCTTGGCCGAGATGCGGCCGGCCGGGTCGTAGGCAAGCATCATCTCGAGTAGGTCTAGTCCGGTTTCGTTCAGGTTCGAGCACAGCTTCTGGTTCGGGTCGCGTTGCCATTTGGGGAACGACGGCTTGAAGTCAGGGTAGATGTTCTCGTCCGTGACACTGGGCCACGTCTCCTCGGTCGGTGTTCCCAGGAGTCTGCGGTGCAGGCCCATCGCCCTTGTCAGTTCTGTCGTCGGGAAAGGGCAGGGGAGAACTCGGCCAAGACGTGGTCTCACCTGAAGATCTTGAAGATCTCGTCAATCTCGGAATCACCAGGGAACAGGGGCTTGCGCGTGCACATCTCGGCAAAAATGCAGCCGACAGACCACATGTCGACGCCCGTCGAGTACTGGCGGCCGCCGATCAAAATCTCCGGGGCACGGTACCACAGCGTCACGACCTCGTGTGTGTAAGTGCGCAGGGGCACGCCAAACGCGCGGGCGAGACCAAAATCGGCGAGCTTGAGATTGCCATCACGGTCGATGAGCAGGTTCTGCGGCTTGAGGTCGCGGTGCAGGATGCGGTGCGAATGGCAGTAGCGGGTACCCTCGCAAAGTTGGCTCATAAACTTCTTGATGATGTTCTCACCCAGGCCCAGGCGGCTCAGCTGAGAGCTGCTGCCCTCGGGCAGAGCCTTGCCACGACCGCCGTCCGACACGGGCAGAGCCTCCATGTACTTCTTGAGGTCGAGGTCGAGGAACTCCATAACGAGATAGAGTTTAGCCCCGTCGGCGTGGACGATGTTGAGTAGCTTGACGACGTTGGGGTCCCGCATTTCTTTGAGCAGGCTGATCTCCCTGATGGCCGTCGATGGCACTCCCTCGTCCTCAGCCTCGAGTCGAATTTTCTTCAGGGCCACTATACGACCCTGATTTAACAGGTCGCGGGCCTTGTAGACGACACCATACGTGCCTGCAAATTGCATGCGCCGAGCGCGGGTCGTCAGCACACCATGTGGCAAGGAAACGGCACTAAGCAGCGAGCAGGATCCAGCCCCAGAACAAGCCAGGGCCGACCACAAATCTGCACTTCGCCTTTCGGGGAAAGACAGGAGCTAAGCGGGAAAGTAGCCCACCTTCTCCGATCTTCTCCAACTTCTGGTAGTTCTCCATCACGTTTGGTTTGCCGAGTTGCAAGTGGCGGGGTGGCTGGTAGAGACGTGCGCCTGGCCTGTATTCCTCGAGGGTCTCGTCGTCGGTTTCGATGCTGTCCCTAGTATCGAAAAAGCTTCTAGGATCGCGGAGATCGCCTGTAGATCAAGACAGGGGTCAGCGAGTGCGTTCGCAAAATGCTTCCACGACAGGACGACAGAAAAACAAAAAGAAAAGAGAGCCAAGAAAAAAAGGAAAGCCAGCAAAGCGCCGGGCGAGAGCAAGCATCAAAGCCATAGGGGAACACGCAGGGTGAAGTGAAGGGCTCTGGACCTGTTGGACGGCACGGTTTTGGAGGGCAAAGAATCGGGGACGGTGGGCAAGTGGATCGGCGTCGGGTCAAATGGGTTTCGGCGTTTTCGAGATCGGTTTTTAGGAGGGATGGTCGCTGCGGTCTGGTGTTGAGCGGTATAGAGGACAGGGAGGAGTGGAATTTGGGTGTCGTGGAGCCTCGAGCCGCAACGAGGGGCAACCAGAAGCGCGACGCGGGGGAGGATTGGGTCAATCGAGCGACGCGACGCCAATTCCCGAGTGGGCAAAAAACAAGGGTCGGGGACAAATGAGCGTGCGCGAGGAGCTGCCCGCAGAAAAAGAGAGGCGAGTGCAAAAACAAAAGTCGCGGGCAGCGCGGCACAGGACGCTGGAGATTACGAACGGAAGTTCATGTCGTGGTCGACCATGACGACGGACTCTGGCATTGGGGCGTAAACAGGCGCAAATGAAGGACAAGTAAAAAAAAACAAAGCACGGCGACTGGTGCCGCAAGATCGGATCGAGGCGGCCTGGGTGATGCTTGATGGCTTGGCGGTTGGCGGGCTCGAAGCCAGCACGAGCTAGGTTGTTTTGGTGCAATGTGGGCTGGTAGTGTTGTGGTAAACAGACGGCAGCAGGGATTGCTTGGTCCTTCAGCTCTGAGCTGAGCATGCTGAGGTCGTCGTTGTTGCTTCTGATTGGCTTGCCTTTCTTTGGCTCATTCCCACAGCAGCAGGCGGGGACGGATGGGGCCCACTATTTGCTATCGTGACCTTATCGCATCCGCCCCTCCTTCGGTTCCCAGTCGGTCTAGGGAGGTCTCTCTGGTGACTCTGTTGCTGGATCAGGTCCCATGCATATGTCACGGCAACGGTGTTGCTTGAAAGACCGCTATACAAGAAATAGAATTCGAACAGACGGAGTCTTTACGAGGGTGGGTAGAGGCAGCTGTTGCCCAATGCGCCCCATGATTTGCGCCTTGGTGGGGGTTCTGGGTGCTGACCTGAGACCTGTGATGATGGCCTCTAGTGAGCCTCCAAGGTCTAACCAGCCTGCAAGAGAAGTGCTGTGGCTGCTGAGCCGAGCCGCTCCCACTAGTCACCATGACCATCAACCTCACCGAACTAGACGCCCACGAGCAGCCCTCGGACCGCATGCGCGCGATATGGAAGTCGTACGCCCGCGCCGAGCCCGCAGACATCGTCGCCAGGGGTGATGTAGACGACCTGGCCGAGCCCCAAAAGGCCGCCGACTTTGTCCTGTGCGCCACGCTTCCCGCCCAGACCCTGACCGAGGGCTTCAGACACCTCGACCCAGCCGCGGAGCCTGTGGCCGACGACAGCCCCGTCTACCACCACCCGCTGCTGCCGGGTCTCCTGATCTTCCCGTCCGTCGTGCCGCCGCAGCTGCAGAGGACCTTGCTCGACAAGCTCGTCCACCGCGACCTCAGCGCCCCCAAGCACCAGAACAACCTGCACCTGCACTACGACGTGCCGTACCCGCCGTCACAAAGCAGGCTAGCTGAGGGACAGCAACAAGAAGCAGACGATGACGAAGCAAGCGCCTCCTTCTTCACCTACGACCCCGACTCTCTAGCCACCCCCTTGTTCCAGCCCAAGGACCCAGCCGTGCACAAGCCCCTGACGGTGCGGCGCGTGCTGGACCGGCGCCTGCACTGGGTGACGCTGGGCGGGCAGTACGACTGGACGAACCGCGTTTACCCAGACGGCGGCACCAGCCCGCCCGCCTTCCCCCGCGACGTCGCCGCCTTCCTCGAGACCGTGTTTCCGGACACGCTCGCCCAGGCCGCCATCGTCAACTTCTACTCGCCCGGGGACACCATGATGATGCACCGCGACGTGTCCGAGGAGACCGACAAGGGCCTCGTCAGCATCAGCCTCGGCTGCGACGGCCTCTTCATGATCGCCCCGAGCGACCTCGGTGGGGACCCCGAGGCGGCGCCCCGGGACGCCGGCTCCAAGGAGTACCTCCTGCTCAGGCTCAGATCCGGCGACGCCATATACATGACCAAGGAGTCTAGATATGCCTGGCACGGCGTGCCCAAGGTGCTAAAGGGTACCTGTCCACCGCATCTGGAAGACTGGCCAGCCGGGGCTGCGGACGATGGCGAGGGTGCAAGATTCCAAGCATGGCGTGGGTGGATGAAGACAAAGAGGATCAATTTGAACGTTCGCCAGATGAGAGGCTGATGGTTGGGTAGTCTGCTCTGTCTGTGTGGCCACCCGATAATGTGATCAACTGTCGGGGTACCTCGACCGTAAAAACCCGTGGCGCTCTCACTCTCTCCTCTCACTCTCTCCTCTGCTGTACTGTCGCGTTGCCGGTGCCCGCCTCGCCTGTAGCGCCCTGGTGTCTCTCGACTCCCCCATTTCCAGTCCCTTTCGACTTCTGCACCCCCGAATCGTTCCGCCTCACATCCAGTGTTTAACTTCCCTCGGCCTCAGCCTCTTTGGCTCGCCTTCTCCCCTAGGATCCCACATACCCAATGCCTCTCAACTCCCCAAATCCATGCCTGTCTCGGCTCTCGCATAATTGATGCCTCTCGACTGCCATATCTCGACCCCCTCTCCCCTCTCGACTTCCGCTCCCCCGAGTCGTTCCGCCTCACATATACCCAATCCCCTCGACTCCCATGTCCTCGATGCGCCGTCTCCCGTACTCCTCATGCCTTCCCGAAATCACGTGCCGACTCGCCTCCTTCCCCGTGCTTGTACTCCTCATGGCTTGATATCCATCCCCGCCTTTCTCCCTTGTACTGATTGGTCTCTGATCCCGTGGCCCCGGTGCCTCTCGACTCCCATGTTCGAATTCCCCTCGACTCCTCGATCTCTCATGTCCCTCTGGTCTGCCTATCCACTGCCTATCTACTGCTTATCGACTCTCATTTCCTCTGATCCGCTGGTATCCCACATGCCCAATTCCGCAAACAAGTCTCCTGCACCAGCGCCATATCCACACAAAAAGATGGTCGTCGTCGTCGCGCGGCAAATGAAGTTGTTCACAAGGTCAGTAATATGCCCAAACGCAAATGGAAGAAGGGAAAAGGGCAAGGACGTACGCGGCTCGCGAGCCGCCTCGCCTGAGGTTGCTGGTCTATCCGGGTGGTCGTCGGCCGTGAAAGCTGTCGGGCCGTCGGTCGGCCGTGAAAATGGCCGTCGTCGGCACCCGGCGAGAGACG
Organism: Gaeumannomyces tritici R3-111a-1; assembly: GCF_000145635.1. Taxonomy (NCBI): domain Eukaryota; kingdom Fungi; phylum Ascomycota; class Sordariomycetes; order Magnaporthales; family Magnaporthaceae; genus Gaeumannomyces; species Gaeumannomyces tritici. The sequence goes on along the minus strand of NW_008804548.1, from coordinate 329,944 downwards.
TCGTGCGCAAAGTTAGCAGTATGTCCAGACGGGGATGGAAGAAGGGAAAGGGAGGGGACTTACGCGGCTCGCGAGCCGCCTCGCCTGGGGTTCCCGATGTATCCGGGTCGTCGATCGGTCGGTCGTCGTTCGGGTGCTATGCCGGGCTGGGAGCCCTCTTTGGATCAGTGTAGCAGCAGGGAAACAGACGACGGCACTGGCCGAACAAGGGGGTGGAGAGGGAGTTCATCTTAGCTTTAGGTCACCAACACTGCGTAGAAGTGTGAACTCGTCGCTGGTGTGATCTCCCCGGCGCGAAACGTGACACAGTCGAGAGAAGTTTGGTATGGCGGTATCATCTCCGCGCGTGCCTCCCCGGCGATGGAAGCATGTCCAGTCGGGAGAAGTTTGGTATGGCGGTTCGTCTCCGCCCAGCCTGCCCGGCGCGTAAACCAAGCAACAGTCGACAGGGGGTTCCTACCGTTTTCCTTCGGGTGGCGGTGACAGTTGCCTTTGCTGTGTCGGGGCAACAAGCAGCGAGGGCCCGCGGGTGGTGCCAACGCCTGTCGGGATCCGGTACTTTCCTTCCCATCACCCTCAAGTCACCTACACAGTTCAGTTGTAAAGGCGGGCCTTTTAACGACATATCCAAGGTCGCCTGTAGATATATATATTAGCGGAATACAGAATACTTGATATAGAAGAGGAACGGGGCCGGAGCAGATTGTTGCAGAAGAAGATCGATCACTCATCGTGTCCTGGCACGGTGGTATGCTTGTCGTCAAGAAGAATGCGGAGGTGATGGCTTCGACTCAACGTCTAGACCATGTCTGCAATGTCGGCGCTGCTGCGATCCGTCGCCTGACGACGGCGGAAGGCAGGGTGAATGTCGGCCCGAGTGTGCTGGACTCGTTGCAGTTCGAACGTCCCCGCGATGTCGCCACTAGACGTGTGCTCCGAAGAGCGCCCGCGTCGTGGTTCCTCCACCGGAGGGATGCTCGCAGTTGGCTCCTCTTCTCGCAAGCGCCGTACCATGGCGAGAAAGCGCTCAGACATTGGCAGGTCGCTTTCGCTACCGTATCGTCCGTACTTTTCGACTCGCTCGGGTTGTCGCCAGAACAGAGGCCATTCCCAGATGCTGGCTCCCAAAGCCGCTCGTAGGTTGGCCGTTCTAGAACCGAGATCCCATGGGTTGCCGTCGTAGATGAAGTACCGAAGTTCCTTTCCCCAAGGGGCCGACTTCACCAGCGCAAAGTGGTGCTTGTGTCGATACTTCGAGTGCTCCATATGGACGCTGTTGTTGACTCCGAGATACTTCCACTGCATGCAGACGTTGTACCACCCATGGTACACGACCAAAAAGCCAGAAGCCAGAGCGCATACCCCGAGCGGTATAGCGTCTCTGGATTCTTGGAGGGCGAAAGAAATGATGCAGCAGCAGAGGCAGAAGGCGGCGTCAATAACCATGCTGGCGAGCAGCAACAAGTAAGGCTTGATGCTGTCCAGCCAAATCGGGATGAAGGTCCACTGTGCCACGTTCGAGTCAGCGTTGCGATGTTGGATGTGAATAGGTGGCCAGAATGGGTATGATCGCTTGATGGGGAGGGAGGTGGCGCGAACAAAGATTGACCAGTTCATGGGAAGATGACTAGGAAGAAGAGAGGGAAGGGGAAGATAGAAAGTAGGAAGGGACAAGAATGTGGTAACTTACGTGGCAGAAGTGATCGTAGAGGGGAAGGTGTCCGCGCATCCAGAATGCTGTCTTGGCGCAGTACATCCGATCTCCAAGCCGAAGCTCGGGGGTCGGGCAATTGCCGCGGTCGCAGAATCGAGGTCGATCCCGGCCGCCTAGGCTTTCGTCAAGGTAGGCAAGGGCCCAGAGCCCTACCCTCGTACCGGCTTCCTCCTTCCAACGGCGGGAGGACTGCATGATTCGTTTGTTGCGATGGGCTCTGTCGAGCCTACGCCGTCCACGGTCAGGCAGGTTGCCGCGTACGATGGCAGCTGTCCAGGTTCCAAGCGTGTAAAGGTGCAAGCACCCCAGCATTACCAGAATCGCGATCCCGGCCCACTTCTTCTTCTCGTTGTCACGCAGCCCGAAGAACGCGCGACGCTCTGGAGGATAGACCATCGTCAACCCTGGAAAGTAGAAGAAGTAGGACGTTAGCATAGTAAAGTAGGATAGGGTATTGGTAGGTACATAGACGAGGATGAAGGAAAGGAGCAGGAAGAACAACAGGAACAGGAAGAACAACAGGAACAGGAAGAACAACAGGAACAGGAAGAACAACAGGAACAGGAAGAACAACAGGAGCAGCAATAGGATGGAGGACGATGGAAAGGGATGGGACGGGAATGCGGTGCCACATGGTCAACTCACAGGCGAACCTATATCCGATGGTCCAAGCAGTCGCCGCCAGGTAGGTCAAGTAGCCTGGGGCGAGGAGGACGCCAGGTGACATCGCCCACAGCCACATCGCGATCTCCCACGCGGTCGCCAGAACGCCGCACCCCTCCAAAAGAGGCGCCATCTTCTTCGATGCCAAAAGACACCGCGTCCGCTGACGTCGCAGTTGTCGAGATCCGTCGCCGTGTCGCTCGCGTTGATGATCCGGGGTGTCGAACCGTGGAAAGACGAACAACTGGCAGGGTAATATTAGCAATACCGAAAGAGATTTTGACTTACTTTATTCTGTTATTTGACACAGCGGTGCACTGATCGATAGAAGCTATCGTAGTTGGAGGGAGAAAGGAGAGGAAAGAAAACAAAACAAGAAGCCCGAGGGGAGGCTTTAAATACAGCGAGCCCAGCAGCCCGGAGGCCCACTGGCAACCAGCGGGGCAGTGCAACGAGTGTGTGTTGAAGGAAGGTGCTGGCAGAAAACGCGTCTTCCCTCCTGAAAGGAAAGAGCGCTCTGGGGGATGGGTGCGTGTTGGTGCCGTCATCGATCGGATGTTGGATGGCCATGGGAGTTGGGAAGGTGCGAGGGTGGTATGGAGTACTCAACATACACACTGGACCCCTAGAGCCTGAGAAGAGCCCCGTGTCATTTTCAATATGTGTCGAGGCTGCATCGTACATTCCCTTGGGTGGCCTCTGCCAGTCAGGAAGGACAGGGCACTGGTGCGGACAAGCGTATCCGCTTGGCTAGGTAGGTAGGTATCCAACAACCTCCCCATCTCACATGTCGCCCCAGCGATCTCTCAGCGGCCCTCAGCAATACCTACCCGCCCCGCTGCCGATCCAGCGCACTCATCCAACGTCAAAAAAGCGCTCAGGCGCGGGGGTCGCCTTGTATATGCCGATTCCGTAAGTCACGATTTCCGTTCGTCCCGTGCTCTAGTGCTTCTTTCTAATGGGCGTGGCGTATCTCCCTCGGTGGGACTGCCATCTTTTTTGTGCTCCGCGTTGGCTTTGCAAAGCTCAGGACAAAGCCCGTCTAATTACCTTGTTCCCGGCGCCGGAATCGATCCCAGCCCCTAATTGACGTCAACAATAGGTACGTACCTAGCAGTGTTTGCTGCGAGCGCACCAAGGGGCTTCCTCAGGAACAGGAACTGATGTCGAACCCTTGTCGACTTGCAGGCCGCGCACTCTGGATGGGACCTTGTTGAATCATACGCAGCCCACTGGGGTCTACCCCTAGTTTAGGGGGTTGGTGATTTATGCCGCAATCGGGCTACGATTATGACGTTGATGAGCTCGCGAGCCAGTTCTACCAATACCCCTTTCATAAATAATTGAGAGGCTGCTTCCCGGGGCCTTCCACGTTTTGAAAATACTTCCTGCAGGGGCCAAATAGTTTGAAGGCGGGAAATTTACGGGTTGGGGTGAATGACGGGACATACAGACATGGAAGCACCAACGAATGGACTTGCCACTAAAGCGCAGCGGACAGCCCCTTCGATCACGATCTCTGGTCAAACTATGAGCCATTTCAGGGCAAGGGCGCAGCTGCCTTTGTAAACCGCGTCGATCGAGATGAACGGAAAGGACAGGGTGGCGTCTCTGAAGGCGCACAAGATGCACTCGGCTGTGCGGGTTCGCACGATCGCGATTTCCAAAGCCAACACGAGGTCTCGTCACTGCCAACAGTGATGGATGCATGATCACCTCGCATCCTTCACAATCACGGAAGCCATCGTCGGCATACTACTGAATCGGCGACGAGCATGGCGGCCAAAAGAATTTCTCGGGCGCCCTCTTATTACCCCTGCTAACTCGCGTATCTCCGGTAATGGTGGCATCCTTGTTCTCTGATCCTGGGAGACCGCCAAGCAGAAGGATCGGGAAAGGGACGAGAAAATGTATGGAGCTCGTCGCAGAGCTTCCAGCTGACGGCAATGTGGCCACGGATGGTATGAGACTTCTCCTTGGCGGATCGAGGCCGATTGTCTGTGGCGTGAAGTCCCCTAGCTGTGGCAGAGGCCGGTATTGGGGCCGAAGGCGGCCGGCCTGTCTCAGCCATGGTCTTCCAAAAGCAGCCCTACTGGTCTGTGATCTGCTTGTTAGTCATAAGTGCCAAAATCGACGACATGTATGGGCTCGTGTGCTTTTGGGCGTCGCGCGAAATGACGCCAGCGAGAAGGGGAGAGATTCGTCCAGTTTGGCGGGATAAATTGTCTTTGGGTAAAACTAACGTCGGCGATGATGGCATTGGCGTTGTCGTCGTGGTCGAAGGCGTCGCGGAAGCTTGTCGAGTGGACGAAAGCACCGAGCCCGTAACTCCACAGCCTTGTGCCGACGGCGGAGTTAAGGGTGCTGGCGGCGGTGGCGACCGGAGATTGGTCCACCGGAAAGTAAAACCGGCACTCTCCATCGTCATCGGCCAAGATCACCTGACTAGACAGGTTGAAGACGTGAGATTAAGGTTAAGGTTAACGGGGGGCGGGTGCAGTGGAGTTGGTCGGTTCACCAGCCTCCATGGTGGGACGCAGGGAGCCAGCCACCCGGGCAGCACGTTGTGGACCGTTGACAGCGTGCGAGCTAATCCGCCATCGTGGATTTACACGAAATTCTGTGTCACCAAGGCGCAACCAGACGCCGCCCGGGCTGCTCAGCACGTCCAAAGACAGAAAAGCATGGAGATATCAGCACCGTCATTACGTTTACGGAATGTTTAGCAGGACGTTCCTTCTTCGTTCTATTTACTCTTCACTACTCTTGTGCTTGGTCTTCACTCATATTCGCCAGCCTCGTCTCCCCCGTGCCAGTGCGTCACTTTCTCCGTTACTTTCAGATTCCTGTGGCTCCAACTGTGCCATGAGCTGAAGCCGTATCTATAATTATCCATGCTCTTTCTCCTACAGTCACCGATACACTTTACCTTCCGTGACCTGTTAAAGCTTATGCCCAACTGCCTCCCGAATGGCTGGGACTATACAGACATCCTTTTATCGATGGCAAAACCTTTTAAGAGTGGGACAGGAGCCCACAGTCAGATAGGCTTTGCCAGAGCGCCCGTTCGAGTACAAGAAGGGGCCGTCTCTCCAGCCAGGAGCCAGGAACTCTTTAGAATCCTGGCTTCATACATACTACTTTTGCAGACCAGCAGACCACCAGATCAACAGACTAGCAGACCAACAGCCCAGCAGCAATACACCAGACCAGAGTCGCTATCAAGACCAGAGTCGCCGTTCCTACCACAAGCAACTACCAACATACCACAGCCAAGATGCAGTTCACTACCCTGCTCGCTGTCGTCGTGGCTTCTGCCCAGCTGATCATGGCTGCTCCCGTCGAGGCGACCATCGAGACTGCCACGCAGCTCGCTACTACTACATCTGTTTCTCCTTCTACTGCCGCCGCTACCTCTGCTGCTGTCGTCACGACGTGGCCTTACTTTATCAAGAACATCAATTCTGCACTGTCATCTTCCTCTTCTGCATCCACATCTACTTCTCCCACGAGCTCTGCCGCTGCCGTCACCCAGCAGGCCGCCGTCCAGCAGCGTGGCGTCGACCACGGCAAGAAGCTGACGGACTACCTCGACTACTCCACAAGCAAGGAGGACAAGCTCCCAGAGTGCTGCAAGAAGTGCATGATCGAGACCTCTGGCAGGGGAGGCACCTTCGGCCTGACCGTCAACGTCGGTGAGACGACGATGGGTGACTTCTGCAACTACGAGATCCGCACCAGCACCTGGCTGCGCGATCAGGTCCTGCCGTGCACAAACAACGCATGCGCCTTCGACTACGAGGGCACGACTGCAGCCTCCCAGAAGTGGATGGGCAACGTTTGTCCTGGCAAATACGGCAACTAAACAACAACACATCACAAAAAAACTGGCAGATTCCTGTATGAAAGGAGGAAAGATTTTGGGGTTCATTTTTCAGTTTCTTGTTTCTTGTTGCGTTTGTTTTATTCTGTTTTCATTTTTAGTATTATTTCCTGTTTCCGTTCCTGTTCTTTTCCCCACGTTATATTAAAAAAAGAAAAAAAAGAAAAAAGCAGAAAAGAAGAAAAAAAGAGGCTGAGATTTGTCGGGTTGATTCGCGGAGTTGTGGTGTTTTTTTTTTTTATTATACGCCGGCGTCTGAACGATATATACCTGACTGTTTACCGATTACCATAAGTGCATTTCGCTTTTTGCTAGTGTGGCGCATTTGGTTCTAAACAGTTTCGAGTCGAGAAGCTCCCAGGTTCAATTCCTGGTGCTGCAGGCGACTTACCTTTTCGCCCTTTTTTTTCTTCTAAGCAACATCCAGTCTTGTCCTTTTTCTATCGCTTTTAACAACAGTAATAGTATCGATGCTTCCACGCACTCCCATCCTTAAAAATGCAAAGCCCACTGCGTCACTCTAGCCGGCGCTAAACTCGTCAAATGCCTCCGCCAAACCAACTACCACCACAACAGCCCGCCGCCCGATTCGATCCGGGCGTAGGCGCGACTGGGCAGCCCCATATGGATGTCGCATGTCGAGATGAGCAACGACGGCTGGCAGCAGCCGGCACGGGGGAGGTGACGTGGTGGTAGAATGATCATGGAAGCTGAGCGGTCGAATCTGAAAGACTCCATCCTCGGCGGGCCCAAACCGAAAAGGAGAGCAGGGGCGGAGCGCGCCAGGACGGAGTCGAAGACTGGGTAACGATGAAAGCTTAAAAGCGCGAAGGCGCGACGCCGGTGATGGAGAGCCAGCCGCTGCGAGGTTGGAAGGTATCACTTGATCATCGTTCCACGTCTTCGAAGACCGCGTACAGGGGTTTTCTGGGGCGCAGTTGAGATCCAGCCCCGAGGCCAACAAGGTGCGCCAGCGCCTAGCCATCAAGGTTCTCGACCCGGGATTTGCCATCCAGGTCCTCAACCCAAAGGCACTTGAAATGCGTATGGCCATCAAGGTACCAAAGGCATAGAAATGGCGGAGGAGGAAGAAAAAAACGCGAGGTGATCATTTCCAGGTTGACCCGTAGAACTGTCAAAGGCATTTCTCTATTTGACATCTAGAACCAATACAATAGCCAAGATGCCAGCGCCAGACGAGCCCATCCAGACCGTCTTCGACGTGCTCATCATCGGCGCAGGGCCGGGCGGGCTGGCCATGGCCTCGCGGCTGTGCGAACCCTCGCCCTCGGCCCTCTTCACCGACGAGGAGCACCAGCGGTACCACTGGATCCGCAAGCACGGCAGCCGCATGTCCCTCAAGCGGCGAAAGAGCGGCAGTGTGATCCCCAAGCGAGGCGGCGGCGGCGATTGCGAGAAGTGCGCAACGGCCAAGTCGCAGCAGCAGCGGCAGCCGGGCTACAAGATGCTGGTCCTCGACGCCACTAGCGACAATTGGCTCGGACGCTGGAATGGGCTGTTTGGCGCCTTTCAGATCTCGCACCTGCGCAGCCCCATGTTCTTCCACATCGACCCGGCGGACCGGGACGCGCTGCTGGCGAGGGCGTACGAGCGCGGCCAGCAGGACGAGCTTCTCGAGCTTCGCGGGTGCGTCGGCAAGGAGATCAGCAAGCACTTGCGAAAGGCGAGGGCCTCGAGAAACCCGAGGTAAGTACCAGAGGATAAGTAAAAGCAGGACATATGCAACCGGACGCGGGACTGACGGTTGTGGGTGGGTGCACTCCTCGCTTGAGCAGACGCCACTCCATTGTCGAGATCAACGAGCGGGAGAGAAAGGACTACTTCACTCCGCCCCAGTCGCTGTTCTCGGACCACTGTCAGAGCGTCGTGGACAGATACGGGCTTCGGGACGGCGTTCTCCGCCACGAGAGCGTGCTGGACATCGAGTACAGCTCTTTTCAGGACACCCAGGACGATAAAAAGCTCTTCAAGGTCACGACGGATAAAGGTGGCATTCACTTCGCCAAGACGGTAGTTTTGGCGGTCGGTCCCGGCAACGAGCCCTGCATCCCCAAGGACATCGATGGTCTACGCCACACGCTTGGAACCCCGCTCCCGCCGCGCATATGCCACGCCATGATGATCAAGGGCGGCTTTCCAGACCCGTCGGTCGGCACCATCATCGCGGAGGGGAAGCGGCCGGCCAACGTGCTCGTCGTGGGCGGAGGGCTGACATCGGCGCAGCTGACGGACCTCGCCATCCGCCGCGGGGTCAGCAAGGTCTGGCACCTAGTGCGGGGTCGCAGTTGTCAGATAAAGTACTTCGACGCGGACCTGGCCTGGGTGGGCAAGTACCGGAACGTGGAGCAGGCCAACTTCTGGGGCGCAGAGTCGGACGTGGAGCGCCTGCGCCTGATCCGGGAGGCCAGGAGCGGCGGCAGCATGACCCCGATGTACCACAAGCGTCTCAAGGCTCATGTGGCCGCGGGACGACTGGAACTGCGCACGGGAACCAAGGTGACGGCGGCGGAGTTCGACGAGGAGTCGCAGACGTGGACCGTGACGACCGAGCCGGCCCTCGAGGAGGGGGCCAGGATGCCGGCCTTCGACTTCATCTACTTCGCAACGGGTATCGACGCCGACATCGGCACACTACCTTTCCTCGACGGGCTCCGCCGGTCTTACCCAATCGAAACGCAGGGCGGCCTCCCTTGCCTGAACGACGACCTGATGTGGTGTGAGGGGGTACCTTTATTCGTCACCGGCCGCTTTGCCGGCTTGCGGTTGGGTCCGTTCGCCACCAATCTCGGCGGGGTAAGGACGGGGGCCGAGCGCATCAGTTGGGCTATCGAAGAGGTGCTCGAGGCAAGGAGGCGGGAAGGCGGTGACGGCCGTGACAGCAACGATGCAGAGAGTGGTCTTTCGGAGGCTGATATCGACGAGCTCGACTTTGTCACTGGGCGGAACAACATGTTCCGCAAGCTGAGCATCGCGGAGGGTGATGAGTGGTAGGTGAGCAACCTGCCGTGCCCCAAGAGCTTCCCGTCGTGACTGTGATAGATACCTACCACCTACCTACGAGGTAGATAGCCGCCAGCAGGTGGCGAGGCGAGTCGGGAGGTCGGCACGGGACCAAGACGGGGGAGGGGGAGATAAGATGCCGACAGCCAGTAAGAGGAGACGGGCCGATGGGGAGGGGAGCGAAGGATCCAGGACGATGGCGGGATTCTGCAGCTCGCCGTGGAGAATGCAGGCATCGTGGCATTGTGGCATCGTGGCAGGGCACTACGTCGGAGGCTGTCGTCGGGGACGTAGCATTGGTTGCTGCCGAATCCGCGCACGGGGATTTTGGCCCGAGCCAGCCGCCCAACCAAGCCAAGTCGACACGGTGGTCGACAGAAGTCAATAAAGGCAGCTGCATGTCCCGTGTTCCGTGTTCCGTGTCCCGGCTGGCTTGGCTGGCAGTGCGTGAGTAGGGGGCTGTAGTTATATTAGGTACCTGCCGCAAGGTAGACTCGATGCAACGCTTGACAAATACTTGCATGGCCAATAAGCGGCTCTGCCAGACCTTGAGCGCCTGGAACCTCGGACCCCGTAACCGAAGACGGCTTGAGGCTTGGCGGTCCTATTGAGTGTGGCGAGAATGATTTGTATTTCCAGCCCTTGGTGCTGATGCCGTTGATGATCGTAATCGTGATGTGGTGGTCCCATCAATATTGATGCGGGTGTTCGTGTTTTGTTGGGTCAAACGAACAGACAGAAGACGCCATTGAGGCGATCGACAGACGCTGACTACGGCACTCCCGCTTCTCTGACTCGCCCCAGCAGCCGTGGCTGGGACCAAATGTATTGCATCATGGATATGGAAAGTGCGACCCTGCTTCGGATCGTGGGATGGCAGAGGATGCCGCCTAAATCCCACCCACTCCAAGCTGAGCCCATCGATTTGGCTCTCATGGGCCTTCACGGTGCTGACCCCGTTGCCAAATTGCAGCCCAGCCAGCAGCGGCTGCCGGCCTAATGCCAACCCCGGCACAATATTGCACTAAATTGCGCCGATTCTTGCCCAGTGGAACAACGGACGCTGGGCTGGACACACGGCTGGAGATGGTCAGGCGCGCTGTTAACCTTGAGGCCGATTTTCTCTTTCTTTTTCTTTTGATACCCATGGCTTCGCTCCGACTCCTCGCCTGTCGAAGCCATTCCTCGTGGCCCAGCCATCCTCAAAATCAACCTTCACCCCACCATCGGGCTCCAACATTGAGGGAGGCTGTCCTCTCGTGGCGCCCTGACCTGTACCTTGTGGCACTCCCTCAACCACGAAAACGAACAAACATCGACGACAGGACCCCTCGATAGCCAACCGCGGTGACGAGTGGGTTCGAGTGCCTTCGAGAGGCAACGTATTCGCCGCCGACATGCCAACCCCTAGGGTCAGAGCCAACATCCAACACACGCCGACCGACTAGGTCTCCTACTACGCTCCTCGATCTGCGCCCTCCCAGTCAGGCTGCCGTTTTTGGAGGAAGGCCGAGATGCCTTCACGTTTATGAGCTGTCCCAAACGAGAAGTAGTACAAGCTCCTTTCGAACTCGTCGTCGCGACCGAGACTGTCACCTAAGCGTCGATTCATGTTAGCAACACGCCGCCGAGGAAAGTTCTGGCCCAGGCCATGGAAGGAAAATGACAAAAAGGAGGAAGGGAGTGGCGTGGAACACAAAGAAAGAAGTCCAAGGACCACGCACTTCGACAGATAGCCTCCTTTGCCAGCTGCACCGCTGTCGAGCTCAGTCCAGCAACCTGCTGGGCAACCTTGATGGCGCCGTCGAGGACTGCACCCGGAGGAAAGGTGCCGGCAATCAGACCATGGCTGGACGCTTCTTCAACGTCGATGATGGTTCCGAACAAGATCATCTTCATGGCCTGTTTCCATCCCGTCAGCACTGGATACGCCCTCCAGCCCTGGAGGTTGCCAGGAGACCAACCTGATACTTGCCGACAGCGTTCGTCAGCCGCTGCGTGCCGCCTGCGCCAGGGATCAGCCCGATCTTGACTTCTGGAAGGCCAAACTTGCACCCTTTCGAAGCAAAGATGAGATCGGACTGGAGGCAAGGGACGAAGGTCAGCAAGCATATCCTTACACGATCCATCCAGGCCGTCCAACCTTGGCTCGGTCAAGGAAGTACCACATACCATCAGACATATTTCGAACCCCCCTCCAAGCTACACGCGCAACACACCAATCGAGCAATCGGTTAGCCAGACGACCTGGGGTTGGGCTGTGATGATTCAGAGGATGTTGGACGCTCACAGCCATGGCCTCTACGGCGGCAAAGATGGGCTTCCTAAACGACGACATGCCATTGCAAAGGTCTTCTAGGTATCGGTGCTTTCTAGCGCCCTCGGCGTCGATCTCGGATATCTCCTTGATGTCCGCACCAGCTGTAAGGTGTCAGTTTCTTTGCGTCCCGTCGTTCTACTAGCGTGGCTACGCTCAAACTCCATCCGCTTGTTCTCGTCCACCCTCCTCCCTCCCGCAACAGTTTCAGGGCGGGACTTACCACAGAAAAAGGCCGGGCCGCCTGACAGCACAACAGCCTTGACGGAAGGATCGTTCGAGGCAAGTGTCAGCTCGCGCAGGAGGTTGTTGATCAAGGCCTGCGAAAGCGCGTTCCTCTTCTCGGGGCGATTGAGAGTCAGCACAACCACGCCTGGGCAAGGCGTGCTCCTCGTCACCAGAATCGGGTTTCCTGGCATCGCCGCCATCGCTTGTTCAAGAGAGCGCAGGTCTTGCTCGCTCATGGATTTGTCGATGTGGGTGGCAAGTGCGGAAAGGAAGCTGCGCAATTGACTTGTGCAGATAGCTTCATGCACGCGTGAAGTTTGCAAGCTCCAGTGTTGCTTGCGGGGCAAGCTCGACGACTACCGACGATCGATGTCACACTGCATCCCAGCTTGACAGAAGCTACTCGACAAACGGCACAGCACGACCAGGCTCCCCAGCGTCCTTCCATTGCCGCCGTTACATATCAGATCAGACCTCGTCGACATTCCAGGATCACCCCATCTGTCCATGTTTGGAAGAGGCCGGCGTGGGGCAAGTCAGTGCCCTTCATCGTCTTGTCGCGTCTCTGACGGCCAGCCATTCCCCACTCCAGCTCCCTGTCGCCCACTCCCAGCGTGACCTGATCGCCAACCGCCTCCAAATGCCACCGTCCGAAGTCGTCGAGCGGGGCGCCAGCGAAATGCCTTGACAGTCTACCTGCCATCTGCCTTTACCCGACCGACATGCCTGCCTGCTGCCTGCCGGCCTCCCTAACGATCCGTCCGCCTACGATATAGCCAACCGGTCAGTGCCCGAGCGTGCAGGCACATTCATGTCGAGGCCTCGGTGCCGCCCCCGGCTTGCGCAGACGCACGCAGCGGCCTTCGGAGCCAGGCTCCGTCGGGCCGAGAACTTGGAGATGATCCACGGATACACAAATTAAAACACCATCTCAGGCCGCAGAGACAGACGGGCAGAGGAGAGGGCCGTGGGTTGTGAACATTGAGCTAATCATTATCAATCATGGCGAAAAAAAGGACGGAAACGGCCTCTGACCTGAGCACCTTCATTTTGCTGTTCGCGCCGGCACCCCACCCGGACCAGTCTCTGGGAGATTCCATCAATGGGGAACACGGGCTGGGACTTTTCCACATGCCAGACACAGACAGCCCGCTGATCCATTCACGCTCAGGGTTGACGGCATATCGGCCAAGCGAGGCAGGGGCTGCGCCTGCGCCGCACTGCGCATTGCGCGCCCCAGATGCCACGCGAGGCCCTTGCGCCCGAGGTCTGTCGCTAGTGGGCACTCGGGAACTTTTTTCTTTTTCTTTCTTTCTTGCTTTTTTCGGCACACATCCATGACCTTCCCCCATCGATGGCGGCTTGTATGTACCGATCAATGCCAGATGGAGCAACCTGGGCCGGGACGGCAGCAGGGTCGCCCTCGCTTGGTTCCCTCGCCAATCTTGCCACCGTGGTCCATGTTTTGGGTGGGCCGCGTAAAACTGCGCTGCCACCACTACCTGGACCGCTACATAGGCCACTGCTTGGAAGTCCACGGCCACCGTCTCCAGTGTTTCCGAAACGGAACCAGGAAGCGGCAGGAATACCCTAATGGCATGGGTGCGTGCTATCAACACGAGGTTGCCTCACCCAGCAACAACAAACGGGGCTGGAGATGCTGGAGACACAGAAATAAACCACCGTGGAGAGGCAAGATCACTCGAGGGGCTTATCTTACACAATCATGCGCGCCACCACCGAGTGCGAGCTGCGGCAAACATTAATCGCAACTTCTGGGTCCTGTTCAAGGATTTGTGCAGAGACAGAAACGGACGACGGCGGACTCTCCCGCACCTTTGGCATGCCTCCTCGTTGCGACTTTCGGCCTTGCCTCATTACCCCCGATTCAACCCCGTCATTCCGTCATCGGGTAACCCCTGGTACGTCACGCTGCGCCCGGGCGGCCTCTACATCCCGTCCAAGATTGAACCTCTCGTCGTGGAGTCGTGGATGCCTCCCAAGCCGATGCTTGAGCTAGCGGCACGGTGCCATTGGAAGAAGGATAAACAAAGAATGCGCCATAGCGGACAACACCCTACCGCCCTTGCCATTTCCATCTCCCATGCTCCCCCGCCCCTCCAATTTGATATTTACTTTCCGTATGTTGTGTTGCTTTCCGGGCGTTGAGTCTTGCAGGTTCTGATCGCCTTGGTTATTCATCAGCCGTGATGCGAGCCCGGGTTGCTCTTTTGGTTCCTTTGCATGTGCTTAATGTAGATACCTGCCTGAAGCGGAAGGTCGTGGCTGTCGCTTGGCCCTGGCGAGTGGCAAGCTCCGTGCCAACTTGCGCCGGCCACCAACCGCCCTCGACAGCCCGCGGGCGCGAGCATGCAACCCACAGTCAAGGCGTGGCCCCGAGCACCATTGTCCTGGCAAGAGACGCCATGATCCGCGAATATTCGACGTGCGGAGGCGACAGCGACGTTGCGATGGCATGAAAGGAGGCAACTGCCTGGCGGGCGTGTTCATGCCGTCAAGGGACAAACACCTGCCATGTAAGGCCGGTATGGATGATGGCCACTACTTGGCACCCCGCCGAGATTGTCTTGGGGCCAAGGGGGCTCCACTTTGGATGCCGCCCAGACCTTCTTGCGGTGCGTGGGGCGCTTCTGTTCTAACCCAACTCCCGAAGGGCAACCTGCGGAAGGCTCTCAAGGTCCCCCAGCGCGCACGCGTTTTGCAGCGGTGTTGGTGGCCGAAAGAGGTGCCGGCATGCGACGGTGGGGTTGGCACCAAGCCAGACACGGCCTCAGGGGAGCCTTTGATCGCTGTTCCTGGGCCATCATCCGTTGCTCTGCTCTCTCTCGCCCGATAGGATCATCCTGACAAGGCGGGAGCTATCTCTCTGATCACCCTGCTTGTTTCGACCTTGCATTCCTCGTTTTTTCCCTTCTTTTCCGCGCGCACCAAACGGCCGTCCTTCCGAACCAAGAAGCACGACCCCGCCAGGAACCTCAACCCTCTGGCCCGCTCCACCTCCTTCCGTGGGCACGGGGTCCTCGGGATGAGGACGCTAAGCCACCCACGGCGCAGGGATGCGACTGCGCGGTATCTCTCACTACCCTTCTCGTCGCGGCCGAGGTGAGTGGACCGCTGGAAGCTGGGTCTCCGTATCGGAGAGTCGTGCCCCCTTGTCTCGACGGGCCAATGGATGCTTTGCGTATGGGGTCGACGAGGGCGGCTTTCCGCATGGCCCATGTTCGAGGTCCGGCCCCATCCGGTCGCCTCTGGGCAAACGTCCTCTACGTACGCGCCGTCCTGGACAGCTTGGTCAATGTTGCGTTGCAGCAGCGCATCGTCATGCTTGGCACTGTCGCAGGCTGGTAGCCAGATCGGATACGAGCAGGGGGTGCCCGAACGGCGCCGGGAGGGGAGCCGGACGGCAAGGGGGCCAGGGATGTCTCCTTCCATGTTGCCGAATCCGCAAGTTTCCTGGCCAAGGGCGTGATTCGTCTTGACGGGTCTCGTCTTTGGACAAGGAGCAGATGGTTGCATCGTCTATAAAGGTTGCTCCCGTCCGCTCATGTTAGTTTTGCCGAACTTTATCTCTCCCTCAGAGCTTCCATAACCCTTGACGGCCCCAACACGTTTCTCTCATCCATCCTTATGCCGAGAACTCCGTCGTCAGCTACGTGAGCGCCTTCTCGGTCTTCCTCGTCGAAGCCCCAAGTCTCTCAACCGAGTAGTCTGGAGCTTCATACGCGGGATTATACCTGCTAGCCATAGCCTCGTGCCCCCTATTCTCTGTGGCCTGTCTACATGCCCCTTATCCTCTAATTTTGCAACTCCGTCAACCCGACAAGATGACCATATCCGGTCTTCTATCCCCGCGGACGTGGGATGCCGCCACCACGGAGGCGGGCAACGGCGACCCCTTGCGCTTCAGCCGGGGGCCCAGCGCAGCCATCCCCTTCCCCACGGTGACGGCGGCCTTCTTCTACCACGCGCAGATGCACCCGCATGCCCTGGCCGCCCGGGACCTCTCCTCCCTCGAGAAGGGAGCGGGGCCCGGGGCCGTCGTCAGGGAGGTGGACTACGCGACGCTGGCCACGCGCAGCCGGCGGCTGGCTCACCAGCTGCGCAAGCTGGGTGTGCAGGCCGGCGACCGGGTCCCCCTGGTAGTCAAGCGTGGGGTCGAGATGCTAGTCGGGATCCTGGCGGTCCTGGCGTGCGGCGCCCAGTACGTGCCGCTCGACGGCGGCGTCGTGCCCGACTCGACGCTCGCCTTCGCCCTGGAGCAGGCCGGCGGCGCGCCCGGCCGCAAGACGGTCGCGCTCTGCCTCGCCTCCACCGAGTACCGCGTCCAGGCCGTGCGCGAGGACTGCCTGACGGTCGTGATTCCCGCCGATGACGCCGGCGAGGCGGACGAGTACGAGAAGGCCACGGATGAGTTTGTCGACCTTGCGACGCCCGACCATGGGTGCTATGTGATTTACACGTCTGGTGGGTTCGGTCTTGTTCCTGGCAGGGTTGGCGCCGCTCAGATGCTAACCGCGAGAGTCTGCAGGAACTACTGGTACGCCAAAGGGCGTCGATGTGACGCATCGGAACGTGACCAACCTGCTTTGCCTGTCCCCTGGAGGGCTGGGCATCAAGCCTGGGATGCGGGTTGGTCAGGTCCTCAACATCAGCTTTGATATGGGTATGTTGTGAGATCGTTCTTCAGGCACCAGCTGGGTTGTTTCTCTATCATTTTGCTAACAAGCATGGATCTTAGCGGCATGGGAGATCTTGGGATGTCTGTGCAACGGCGGAACCCTGGTCCTGCGGGGCTCAGACTGGCTGCCGACCATCCGCGAGATCGACGTCCTGATCTGCACCCCCAGCATCCTGTCAAAATACGACCCCTTGACCTTCCCCAACATCAAGACCGTGGCCACCGCGGGGGAGCCCAGCAACCAGAGGTGAGCGAGAAATTCGCAAGAACATTCGTGCACCCCCCGAAATCTCGACAGCGCTAACACTAGCCTCGTTCTCATCTTCAGGCTCGCCGATCTGTGGGCTACCCATGGCACCTACTATAACTGCTGTGGCCCGACAGAGACGACCATCGTCAACACCATGGACAAGCACGTGCCCGGGGCACCCTTGTCCATCGGAGCGCCGACGCCCAACAACTCGGTCTACATTCTCGACGACAACCTGGAGCCGGTGGCCCTGGGATCGCCTGGGGTGATGTGGGCGGGCGGCCTCGGCGTCTCCCGCGGCTACATTGGCCTGCCGGACAAGACGACCGAGAGGTACCTCTGGGACAAGTTTGCTCGTGACGGGTAAGCGACCCACAATCCCAAGTAACTAGCCTAGCGATGATGAGTCTTACTAACGGGATCGACAAAAGCGTGATGTACAACACGGGCGACCTCGGGCGGTGGAACCCCGACGGCACCATCGACATTCTCGGGCGCGTCGACGACCAGATCAAGATCAAGGGCTTCCGCGTCGAGCTCGATGGCGTCTCGGCCTCGCTCCTCTCTGTCCCCGGGGTCACGCAGGCGGTGGCGCTGCTAGTCGACCGGGAGATCCACGGCTTCCTGGCGCCGGCGGGCTGCGACGTGGCCAAGGTCAAGGAGCACATGGCCAAGCGGCAGCCTTACTACGCGGTGCCCACAAAGTTCCACCTCCTGGACGACCTCCCGCACACGGCCAACGGCAAGCTCGACAAGCGGGCGCTGCGCGGCCTGGCCAGCGCCGAGCGCAGCATCTCCCCGTCGGGCTCCGAGACGGCCCTGTCCAAGACCACTACGGGGACCACGAGCAGCTCGGCCAGCTCGATCGGGAAGGAGAAGGAGCAGGAGCAGGAGCAGGAGCAGACCCCCGCGGCGCGGTCGCCGGACCTCTCGCTGCCGCTGCCGGAGAAGAAAAGGCCCAAGACGCAGCGCAACCTCGTCTACCGCGTCTTCATCGTGTACCGGTTCCTGTTCTCGGTCGTGGGCGTGGCCAACGTGGCGGCCCTCGTCTGCATCCTGGCGCTGGGCGTCGACCGGCGGTGGCTGGGCACCATGACGGCCATCAACCTGGTGGTGGCGGTGCTGGTGCGCCAGGACCACGTCATCAACGCTCTCTACAGCGTCTTCTGCTCGGTGCCCAAGTCGTGGCCCCTCGCCATCCGCGCCCGCGCCGCAAAGATCTACCACCTCGGCGGCGTCCACTCGAGCGCCGCCTTTTGCTCGGGCGCCTGGCTCCTCGCCTTCAACCTCTCGGGCGTTGTTTGTTCCGCCACCGAGTGCGGCGCCGGCGCCGGCGCCGCGCCCTCCATCGCGACGGCCGTGCTCTCGTGGCTGCTGACGGGGCTCTACTGCGTCATGTTTGTGTTTGCCTACCCGACGATGCGCAAGAAGTACCACGACCGGTTCGAGCGCGTGCACCGTTTCGTGGGCTGGACCATGCTCGGCCTCTTTTGGGCGCAGACGGTCGTCGGGGCCGCCGACGCGGCCGCGGCGTCGCAGGGGACCCTCAGCCTCGGGCGGGCCTGCCTGCAGTCGCCGGCGCTCTGGATGCTGGCGGTGGCGACGGTCAGCATCGCGCTCTCGTGGACGCACCTGCGCAAGGTCAAGGTCGAGTCCGAGGTGCTGTCGGACCACGCGGTGCGGCTGCACTTTGACTACACGGTCCCCGTAAACGGCAGCTTCGCGCGCGTGTCGAAGCGCCCGCTGGTCGAGTGGCACTCGTTCGCGACGGTGCCGGCGCCGACGGCCGAGGACGGGCGGCGCCCGGGCTACTCGCTCGTCGTGTCCAACGCGGGCGACTGGACGCGCGACGCGATCCGCAACCCGCACTCGGAGCTGTGGGTGCGCAGCGTGCCGACGTGCGGCGTCATGCGCATCGCGACGCTCTTCAACCGCGTCGTCGTCGTCGGGACCGGGTCCGGCATCGGCCCGCTCCTGGGCCACGTCCAGCGGCCCAGCTGCCCGACCGCGCTCATCTGGTCGACGCCCAACCCGGAGAAGACGTTTGGCCGGGGCGTCATGGACGCGATCCGCAGGACGATCCCGGACGCCGTCATCCACGAC
Organism: Gaeumannomyces tritici R3-111a-1; assembly: GCF_000145635.1. Lineage (NCBI taxonomy): Eukaryota > Fungi > Ascomycota > Sordariomycetes > Magnaporthales > Magnaporthaceae > Gaeumannomyces > Gaeumannomyces tritici. Next base: position 311,066 of record NW_008804548.1, on the reverse strand, counting down.
ACGCGCGTGCTGGGCAGGCCCGACCTGGTGGCCATGTCGTACAGCCTCGTCCAAAGCTTCGGGGCCGAGGCGGTGATTATCATCGCCAACGAGAAGATCACAAAGAAGGTCGTCTACGGGCTCGAGACCAGGGGCGTGCCCGCGTACGGCGCCATCTGGGACAGCTGAGGTGTTGCTTCGGGGCTTTTCTTTTTGTCAACGACCCCCTCCATTTATGGCGGAGGTGGGGGCGGCTTTTTTTTTGTTTCTGTCACTTCTGTTTCCTGCGCTTCAACCTTTATTTTTCTATTTCGCTTCGTAGGATACCTATTTGCTTGGTGGACTTATTCCTATTTGGTGTCGTTTCCTTTCTACACCTTTTCATAAGTTGATGGACGGCGCGGGGACGAAAAAAAAAAGCAGTCAAGGGGAAATACAGAACCCCAGTTAGGCCGTCAGACAGCCTTACACCACTATTCGCGTCGCTCATTTTAACGGGCACAAAGCCACCCATTCACGGCCAATACAAGGCAATCAATAACACTTTCCAACTTGCTTTTTACTGTCAATCGCTTACTGTGCATGCATGCCCACCACAAAAAAGCCTTCTAGCAAGGAGGAACAGGAATGACGACAAGAATAGAAACAGGAATAGCAACAAGTTTGGGAAATCCCATAACTCTCACGATTATCATTCCCAAGACCTATAAGACTGCCCCTTCTTTATGGTGGGCGTGCTGCGCTATCCCCCCGCAGCCAATCACCGTCTCCGTAGCCGGCACACCTTTCCGTCGTCTGGTCTTGGCCATGGGTGGTGGTAGGGAAATTCGGATCACGAGGACTATTTTTTTTTTTCCTTCCTAGATTCATCTACCTGTGGATTGCTCACATATGTATACCGGAGCGTCGAAACTTCCCACCTTCTACTCTTAGCCTTGGTCTATTTTCGAGAGGGGGGCCACGAGGGCTTCTATGAAAGGAGGGATGAAAATATGCCGGCCGGGGTCCACAGCAGCGGCCCAATCCCAAGCAAATACCAAGCAACGAGGCCCAGAATTCCCCGCATCCTGTACCCAAGATGGGTGCAGCCAATGACGTATTCAGCTGAATGCTCGGACTTGGTACCCGCTCCCAGCTGTCTAGGTATTTTTCCAAGTCTCTGTTGTCTGCCAACTGGTTCAAGATGATTTTCGGCCCGTTTCTTCTGGCTGCCCTTGTCAGCTCACTACACCTGCGACGATGCTGAACTCCTACAGGCCCGAGACGACGCGGGGAGGGAGGAATAAACACCGGTGGACGGTAGTATCCGCCCACCCGCCCCCATTTCGAGGCACACCTCCACCAAGAGCCCCGTCTTCTGCCACATATCGACTACCCGCTCGTATATTGGGGCAGACAGATACGCACGCCTCCACCACATCTCCATCGTACCCTCACCAATGCGTTTCTGCACCCCTCCTCCCGCTGCGGGGTGAGGATGCGGCCTTTTTTCTCTTCTTGTTCAGCTGCAGCATCTTGTGACCACGCCGCTCTTGGAGAGGGGGCCGAGAGGGGGTCGGCAAACAGGCCTGACTGGGCTTGGGCGGGCTGGGCGGGCGCTTAGTGCGGCGCGGGCGACGAGTGACGGGGGCGGGATCGGCACTGCTAGGTGCGGTACATAAGACGCATGGGCGCCACGCGATGCTTGCGTGTTTTGAAAGCCCAAGGTCAGGCACGAGCATCCCTTTGGTTTCTGCCCCTGAGTAGCTAGTGTTGCGACTTTTTTTGACTGCCGGTCTCGTTTCTCTCTCCTCCTCCCATCTCCTCTCAGCCGTCCACAGGTCCCAAAGCAGCGTGTACACAAAGGGAACAGAACACACAAGAAGCAATGAAGCTCACCGCCGCCTTCGCCCTCGTCCTCGGCGCCGCCGCCGCCCCGGCCGCCCCCCTGGTGGTGGCGCCGCGGCAGACGGCGGAGCTGGTGGCGCCGCGGCAGACGGCGGAGCTGGTGGCGCTGACGGACCGCTACTCGTTCGAGCTAACGCTGCCCGCCTTCTCGGCCCGGCACGCGGCCCGGGACCCGCCGACGCTGGACTGGACGACCGACGGCTGCTCGTCGTCGCCCGACAACCCACTCGGCTTCCCGTTCCTGCCGGGCTGCCACCGCCACGACTTTGGCTACCGCAACTTCAAGATCCAGACGCGCTTCACCGAGAGCAATCGGTTGCGGCTCGACAACAAGCTTAGGGTGGAGTATGTTTTTTTTTCTTTCTTTTTTCTTTTGTTCTGTCGTGTTTCCAAATCAGCATCTCAATGTCATGAGAACCACGCGACAAATCCCGCTGACCACCGACCCAAACACAGCCTCAAATACCAGTGCCAATCCGTCAACGACATCGTTAGGTCGCTCTGCAACTCGCTGGCCGACGTCTACTACGCCGCCGTCAGGGCCTTTGGCGGCGGCGGCACGCAGGGCATCCTGGAGGCGGACCCTGTGCTGGTCAGGGAGTACGAGGCCAAGCTGGCGGCCCACAACGCCCTGATGGAGGAGGCGAGGCAACAGGGCATCATTCCGGCGTGAGGGGTGTGTGTTCTTTTTTTTCAGATGTATATCTTGCACAACATGAAAAGCGTTCCAAGTTCACTGTCATGCATGAGGCTCTGTGTCGCTGCGACGGTCCCGGGCACGGGGCTGACACGCCTTATCAGCCCTACGGCAGCCTGTGGCGAATTGCCCAATATTGATGCGATAAAGAGTCCAAGGTAAAGCCCGGACGAATGTTACTACCCAAAAGAGCCGTGTTATTGTCAGACCACCGCGCATAACTTGTTGGCCGATACAATGCCCCCAACAGCAGCCCAAACAGGGTGCCTGGTAGCTAGCCCGGCGCATCCGGCAAAGCTCGGGCATTCGCGCATAAAACCGAGTGCGCTATCATCATGTATGTATCCCTCAGACTTGCCGGTCGGCCGGCTTGCAAGGCCAGTCACTCTGGGCCGACCTCGACCTCATTTGTCAGCCTGCGACTCATGCCCTCGGCTGACCGGACATAAACAACGCGTTGCAGGGAGACGTGTTGCGGGGCGGGAACAGCGGCCATCGTAATGTACCGAATCCGCCGGCAGACCTTGCCGGGCATAAAAGGGTGGCCACCCCCATAGCCCAGCTCTCTCCTCCCCCTTCACGAAACACCACCCTCGCCCTCCCCTCACAGACAAGCCCAAGGCCCAGCCCAGCACCCTAGCCCAGCACCCTTGAGACTGCTCCCCTTCCTCGCAACCGCAGCCGTCATGACAGCCAAGACGACCGCCGCCCTCCGCGTCGACCCGGAGTGGGCCGCCGTCTTGGACCAGATCGGGTCCGGCCCACAGCCCAACTTCACCAGCGTCTGGGACGTGCGCGAGGCCGTCAACACCCAGCTCGGGCCCATCGTAGCCGCGCTGCCGCGCCACGACGGCATGCTCCAGACCAAGCACCAGGTCACGTCGCTCGACGGCACCGTCATCGACGTCTACCGCTTCCTCCCCAAGGCCCTCCAGGCCAACGACACCACCACCCCCGCCGCCGCCGACCTCGGCCGCGCCGTCGTCATGAACTTTGGCGGCGGCTACGTCGCCGGCTCCGCCCCCTCCTGGGCCCCCGCCATGGCCGACCTGGCCGAGCGGGCGGGCACGCAGGTGTTTGCGCCCGAGTACCGCATCGCGCCCGAGCACCCGGCCCCGGCGGGCGTCGAGGACGCCTTCTCCACCGTGGCGTGGCTGCAGCTGCCCCAATCCGCCGCCGCCTTTGGCGTCGACCCGGCCCGCATCGTGGTCGGCGGCATGAGCGCGGGCGGCGGCATCGCGGCGGGCGCCGCCCTCCTGGCCCGTGACAGGGGGCTGTCCCCGCCCATCGCGGCGTCGCTGCTGCGCTACCCCATGCTCGACGACCGCACGCGCCTCGACGACGCGGACCCGCTGCACCCTTACCTGCTCTGGACGCAGCGCCAGAACGAGCTGGCCTGGCCCGCGTACCTGGCCGGCAGCGACAGCGTCAGGTACGGGGCCCCGGGGAGGACGGAGGACGTGGCCGGCCTGCCCGATACGTACGTCGGCGTCGGCAGTTTGGATCTGTTCAAGGCCGAGAACGTCGACTACGCGGCGCGCTTGGCAAAGGCCGACAACAACGTCGAGCTGCAGCTGTACTCGGGCATCGCGCATGGCTTCGACCTCGCCGTTCCCGGCATCAGGTTGAGCAGGGAGATGAATGCGAACGAGGTCAGGTTCATCAGGAGGTTCTAGGGGTGCTGGATCACTGGGCAGCCAGGATGATTGGATTACGGTTTCGATCAGTGGTATACCGTGACAGATCAGGTATATGTGGTAGTGGTAATTATGCCTTACAAGATATGAGATTTTAGCCATTGTTTCTCAGCGTCTTTCACAAACCCAAGCCCCTGGACAGAACGATAGTCGATAGAAGAATCTAGTGGATATGTCATCTCTCAAATACTCTTTTTGACCCACGTAAGCTGGCTGGTAGCCGTGTTGGCAAATCTCGTGGAAGCTCCCTTTGTACTTGGTACTCGCAAGTGCCACAAAGGGGTGGATCTCGGTCTAATGCCTGTGAGAACAGTCCCGACGCCAACCCCTACCAAGCATGTCCATGATGAGAAAGCGAATGTGATTTGACATTAACGAAAGTGAAGCAGCTAGCCTAGCCCCAAAGAACTACGCCAGCGCCTCCAGCGCAGAAATACCCAAGTCTATAATCCTGAGATGAGTTGACAGAGACCATGTGAACTCCTGCCTGCCCTATTCCGCCAGTTCCCAGTGGTTCCACGAGCGAAATCGTCGGCCTTGACCTGGTAGGGCAGCGCAAGCTTCACCGTTCCTCCCGCCGGACTTAGGAGAGGCCGTAGTAGATGGACTTGCACGAGTTGCCGTTGCCGTCCGTGTACATGCGGTGCTTGTTGTCCTTGAAGATCCTGAAGTTGGTGCCGCCGTTACCGCCATCGCTGTGTATCCGAAGAAAGCAGGTTAGCTTATGTTTCATTTTTTTGCTTGTGGCTTTTTTTTGTGTGAATATGTCTAGTGTCGTGACAGCCAAACTTACCCGACCTGCTGGAAATCCGCGAAGCTCTGGGCGTTGCTGGCGATGCCCCAGGTGAAGGTGACGCCGGTGCTGAAGCGGCAGCTGCCGTTGGCCCTCTCCCAGGTGATGACGCCGCCGGGCACGCACGAGTTGCCGGCGCCCGGGTTGCGGTTGCAGTCGCTGTCGTTGGGGCAGTACTGGATTTGGAGCAAAAAAAGTCAGCAGCGGGCCTCGAGGGGCGGGTTGTTCTTGAGGCAAAACTTACAACGACAGCACTGTAGATGGTGCGGCCGGCCGAGTTCTCGCAGTTGACGAGGTGGATGCCCTCGGCGCGCTTGGCGAGAACGCTGGCGCCCTCGGCCGGCTCGGCCGCGGCGACCTCGGAGAGGGCCGGGGCCGGGGCGGCCATGGCGGCGCCGGCGAAGAGGGAGGCAAGAGCGAGCTGAGCGAAACGCATTTTGGAGCTGAGGGGGGGGAGTGAGATTCCAACGAAGGATCTTGTTTTCTGAGAGGGCTCTAGAAAGGGCTGGTTGGAAGCTGAGGAGGTCCTGAAGCTGTTTGCTGCTGGCTGCTGGCTGCTGGCCGAAGAAGAGGGAAAAGCTGTCTCCTGGTCGGGCGAGGATGGCGATACTTATACTCGACGGCGGCTGGCCGAGCATCGTCGTCGACATGTCGTTACTCCTCCTATGCTTGGCCGGGCTCCCTGCCGAGCTCCCTGCCAGGAGGGAAATTGCCTCGTTGGAAAGGAGCACGCTCTAGGCGCTGGAGGCGGTCGGCATGGCCAACTGTGACGCTGGAAGTATCTTCGCGATATCCACTGACACCGTTCGGACACTATTCAAGACAGGCTCGTTCCAAACTCGCCAATCAGCGGGCCAGCTTCGTAACAGGCCGCCAGCGTATTCGACTAGTACGGCTATCTGGTCGTCTGCTATGTCACCCCTACCTAGCGCTTACCCGCCCTCTTTTGACCCCACAGACCGTGTGCTGGAGCAAAGGCAGTGGCCAGGCGCTCTAGGCATCCAGATTCCCTCAACGGCCCGCAATTAAACTCTCCTCGTCGGCGGGGGCTCCCGAGGAGGGAATGCAGGACGGCTGGGCCGCTGGCCAATCAGCGACCCCGGCTCGTATCCTAAGCACAAGCCTTCTAGAAAAGCTTGGGGCTGCACCAGCACCAGGCGAGTGTCCCGAGTCCAGGTCTCACTTGATCGATACGGCTGTTCAGCCGCCGCGACAAGCACCGAGACGATGGTACCTGATGCAGGCCCTGACTTGATCAAGACCCGCATGCTCTGAGCTCAGGTCTGCAGGAGCATAGCAATGAATGATGGCTAGGCTGACGTTTAGGAAAGGCGCATAGCCGAAACAATAGTTGTTGATCAAGACACCGCTCTTCCGAGAGAAGTGGCTCCGACGACAAAGTTTTTCGTGAGTGGCGCCCAAAGCGCAGCATCGGGGGGCCGTCATTGCTTCGTGGATAATCTAGTTGTACACGTGCTATTGATGTTACAGAGGGGGAGGGACAGCAGCGTTGCCGCCGGCTACATCTCTCCAAGGTGCGAGGGAACTCCTTTCTCCTCCAATTGGGAGGCCAGACGACGAGCGCATCAAGTTCGGCTGCGTGGTCCCCAGATATTGTGCGTTACCCAAGGTTGTTTACCAGGTTTTGGGCTTTGACAAGTCGATTCCTTTGGGGGTTGGCCATGCTGGATCGTCGCCCTCCTCCTCGTCAGCCGCCTCGTCGGACTCCCCGCTGAAGCCTAACAGCTCGAGGCGTCGTTGGTTTCTGTGGCTAGGCATCCCAATAGGCGCCTTGCCCTGGAACGGATACATGGCCGCGGCCATGTAGGCAAAGTTTGCTGCTTCTCGGGCAATCTTCTGAATTGCAGGATCTGTGGTTTTCCACTTTCCAATCGGCGGAAGAGACACTAGGACCGAGGGGCCAAACGGGATCGAGTTTCGGGTGCACTGGACCACCTGGACGCCCATGCGGCGCAGGCTCAGGTCCCTGGGCATCGAGAACGAGAAGACGCAGCCGGGGTGCCGTAGCTCGAGGATGCTCCGCGCGTTCTCGTGGGTGACGGACCCGAAGCTGGAGGGGGCATCGGGGACCTCGGCATCGCTCTTCACGCGAGACTCGAGTGCTTCCAGAAAGTCGCGGCACGCCTTTTCAATGTATTCATTGGCCTCGACCTTGATGCCGAGCCTTGGGGCTTCGATGATGATCTTGATGGGCCTCTCGAAGCGACACTTTTGTTTGGTGACGCGGAGCACGTTGCCTCTTTCGTCCTGGTGTGTTTGGATATGGGGGAAGTCGCCCGCGCTGATAGTCGAGGTGTACACCTTCCTCAGCAACCCGTACGACGGTGGAGCCTCGTGGACGACGGCCTCGACGCGGTTGAAGTTCCTGATCAGCTGGCGCACGTCCTCCTGAGCATAGAGGCCGGCGATGGCGGCCGTGGTCGCATCGGCCAGAGTGGGCCCGCGTCCCCTGGTCGTGACCTTGACGCGCATGAGCGGCGCCGAGAACTTGATGCGGAGCACGGGCCAGCCCTTGAACTGGACCGGCGTGTGGTTCTCGGGCAGGACCGACTTGAGCCTGTAGCGCGCGAGCTGGTCTTCTGGCAGGGATTTGGTGCCGAAGCCGCTGGCGAGCTTGTTGTTCAGGTCGGCCATAAAATCGTTGAAGGAGTCGACGAGCATTTCGGGCGGCGGGGGCATGTCGTATTTCTGGTTGGGGGCGTACAAGCCGCTGTACTTGAACCAGGCGAGGGTGAAGGAGAGGTGTTTTACGGGCCCACGCACACTGGCGTGCAGCTTTTCGAAATCGCGATCACCAGCATCCTTGACGGCCGCGCTGAGCCTTTTCAGGTTACTCCTCAGGCTTTTGCCAGGCTCGGAGCGGATTCCTGAGATGTATTCGGGCTCTGCGGGGGTGGCTTCACCCAGGGCCGCATCCGCTGACGTCTGGGAAAGCGCCTCGCGCAGGGTCTGGTCATCCATGGGTTCGGCGGCGCTCTGGTCCGAGGAAAGCGAGCCATGGTCGGGTCCCCCAGCGCGAGACACTAGGGCGCGGGCGAGGCCGATGGTTGAAAGAGGCGCCGGTCCAGCTTGTTCTTCGGCCTTCCGACGGATCTTACGGACATTGCCACGGAGGTGATAGACAGGCTTGTTAGAGTCCCTGGTGTTGCGGGAGCCGTGTTGGGGGCTATATTGGGGGCCAGCGCTGGTCCCAAACGCCAGGCGGCAGCGGCCAGAGGGCCAGAGGAGGCGCCGGAGGACTGCTGACCGCAGTGCAGCAGACATTGCGCGGTCTGAAAGCACCAGCCAGCCAGAAATTGCGGGTGACCGCGCGAGGCGAGGGGTTGGGTGGCTAGCCTAGAGGATTTGGTGACGACGTTTTACCATGGAAAATTCTCTGGCGCATTCTGGTCCAAGCTCTGAGCCCGCACGGTGCGAGGCGACGCTGCACGGTGGAGACGGCGCAGCGATTTCACAGAGGAATAACGGGAAATGCGAAGCAAATAATGCTAAAAATGAAATATTTAAACGCAAAAACTGCTGATGTTTGAGACGTGAAAAGCTGTGTATTAAAGGATCCTCTGGTAAAGAGTAAAGATCGCACTGAGGAGCATAACTGCAAACATGCCGCATCGCCCTTTCCAAGAATGTCCTCATATGCGGCGATAGCAACCCCTCCAGCATCGTTGGCAGCGTGCCTGAGTGGTTAAGGGGTGTGACTTGAATTCTACAGTTCAGGCTATCACATGACTTCGGTCGCGCAGGTTCGAACCCTGCCGCTGTCGAGATACCTACATTTTTCTCGGTGTGGGGCAGGACACTCTTTTTGTTCGTAAACCCATATCCACCCGCCTCACACCCACCACTCAACTGCCGGGTTTCCAAGCTCCGTTACGACTCGAGCAAGCTCTTGACATGTACTCTTCTCTTTATCCTTGTTTGGCGACTGCCCGATGCATTCCCGAACATGCACGATAGGCGTGGCCAGCCCGGCTTCGGCGTGGGGCCGATGTTGCAACGCTGAGAAGCAGCGAGGAGGCACCTCCCTAAACTAGCCTAGCTTGGTCGACGCGAGCCCCAGTCGGCCGCCAGGTATCGACCGATCGATCGATGGGGGCTCACTGAGCACCCCTCCCGCGGACCGTTTTCTACGCCATGGATGGACGACTTACCGAGGCCAAACGCCGATAGTATGAACGAGCCAAATGCCGATGGTGACAGGACGGCCGAGGATGGGTGAGGGGTAGCGGTGCTTGGCTATGGGGAAGGCTCCAGCGGGATGACCCGCGGCGGATATATATAACAACAGCGAGCGGCTAAGCGGGTGTGTCTCCAGACCATCCGTCCCGCACCTGCCAGGCCCGTCAACGACGCCATCGCCAACATGCGCTTCTCGGCCCTGCAGACAGTCCTCCTCCTCCTCCCGCTGGCCGCCCCCGCCTCGGCGAGCAGCCAGCGGCGGCAGCAGCAGAGCAACGACACGACCGGCGGGGGCCGCTACCTCGCCGACATCCAGTCGGCAATCTCGGCGGCCACGCAGGACATCTGGTCCATCAGCCAGGAGATCCACGCGAACCCGGAGCTGGGCTACCAGGAGGTGCGCGCACACAAGCTCCTGACCGACTACCTGGCCGGGCGGGACGGCTGGCGCGTGACGCGGGCGGCGTACGGCGTCGCCACGGCCTTTGTCGCCGAGTTCGGCTCGGGCGCCGGCGGCACCGGCACCGGCACCGGCCCCGTCGTGTCCTTCAACGCCGAGTACGACGCCCTCAGCGGCCTCGGCCACGCGTGCGGCCACAACCTCATCGCCGCCTCCAGCCTGGCCGCGGCGCTGGCCACGGCCGACGTCGTGCGCGCCCACCGCCTACCCGGCCGCGTCGTGCTACTAGGCACCCCCGCCGAGGAGGGCGGCGGCGGCAAGATCAAGCTGCTCGAGGCGGGCGCGTACCGCGACCTCGCCGTCGACGTCAGCATCATGGCGCACCCCGTGGGCGGCGGCGACGCCGGCGACGGCGCCTACTCGATCCTGCAGGCGAGCGATCGCTTCACCATCGAGTTCGGTGGGAAACCCGCCCACTCGGCCGCCGCGCCCTGGCAGGGGGTCAGCGCGCAGGACGCGGCCAGCCTGGCGTGGACGGCCGTGGGGCTGGCGCGCGCGCAGATGCGGCCCACGGACCGGGTGCACGGACGCTTCGCCACCGACGCCGGCGCCGTCAACATCGTGCCCGACCGCGCCACGGCGCTGTGGCAGGCGCGCGCCGCGTCCGCGTCGGAGCTGGCCGACGTGGTGGCCAAGCTCGAGAACGCGGTCAAGGCCGGCGCGCTGGGCACGGGCGCCTCGTTCAACATGACCAAGAACTGGGGCGGCTACTCGGCCATGATCAACAACGACCCGCTCGCGGCCGCGTACAAGCGCAACTTTGAGGCGCTCGGCGGCAAGACGCCCGACGCGGGCGTGGAGAAGTCGCGCTCGGCCTCGGCGTCGTCGGACCAGGGGAACGTGTCCGAGGAGCTGCCGGCCATCCACCCCGTCTTTGGCATCTTTGACGAGGACGGCTCGCCCACGGCGTCGGCGCCGCACACAGCAGCCTTCAAGGGGGCCGCCGGCACGCGCAAGAGCTTCGACAAGGCCATGAAGGCCGCCGCCGCAATGGCCGGCGTCGCTGTCGACGTGCTGACTGTCGACGGCCTGCTGGCTCAGGTTAAGGAGGACTTTAAGAAGCAGACGGGAGGCAGCAGCGGGGTGCAGCAGCTCAAGCAGCTCCGGCGGCGTTATGTGGAGACGCAGCCATGAAGGGAGGGGGCTTGAAGAAAGAAAGTGGTTGTTAGTATTATTTGGGTTCGTAGACAGCAGAAGAGAAAAAGAAGCACATGTTCCTCATCTCGTAATCATCACCCCAGGCGTCCCGTCCCCCTGACAATGCCCACCCACCTCACACCACACCCCCAGTCCCCTCAACCCACCCCTCCACCCTCAGCTTGGGCGCCTCCCACGCCCTCGCCAGCCGCATGCTCCGCGGGAACCACTCGGGCGGCTCGCCTTTGCCCTCGATCAGCATGTGCACCAGCGCCTCGGCGCACCGGAACGCGAGCGCCATGCCGTGCCCGTTCATGCCCACCGACATCCACAGGCCCGGCTGCCCGGGCGCCTGGCCGACCAGCGGCAGCGTGTCGGGCGTGTAGCACGTGATGCCCGACCAGTCCCGCACCACCTCGGCCCCACCATCCTCGCCGCCACTCCTCCCCCACCGCTCGGCGCCGTAGAAGTGCCGGGGCGCGTCGTGCAAGTAGGCCGCGACGGCCCCGTCGACGGCCCCGTCGTCCGTGACGCCCACCTCGCGCCCGGGCGCCAGGCACCTCCCCCCGCCCCACACGACGACGCCCGCCGGCGTCGTCATGTAGTAGTCGTCGGTCGGCACGTCGACGGGCCCGCCGCTGTGGCCCGTCAGGTAGCCGTAGTCCATGCCGGACCCCGGCCGCAGCGCCGCCACCTGGCTGCGCGCCGGCGTCAGGAACCCCGTGGCCGCCAGCCCGCGGTACAGGCTGTTTGTGTAGGCGTTTGTAGCCAGCACCACGTTGCGCGCCCGCACCGCCCCGCGCTCCGTCCGCACCGTCCACTTTGCCCCGTCTCCGTCCGCCGTCTCCTCCTCCTCCTCCTCCTCCACCGATAGCGCGGGCGTGTTGGTCTGCAGGTTCAGTCCCGCGTCCAGCGCCAGCTCGAGCATCCTGCACACGAGCAGGTACGGATTCTGCGCGTGCGCCGGGTACGTGATGGCGCCGGCGATACCCGGGATGCCCAGCCTGGCGCGGGCGTCCTCGGCGCGCCACACCGTCCGTTCCACCGACGGGCCCACGTCGCCCGGCGTGCGGGCGCGGACCTCGTCGCGGAACGCGAGCGCGTCCAGGGCCCCGCGGAAGGCGGCGTCGGTCGTGAAAACGTCGGCCGTCTCGACGTCCTGGAAGTCGTTGCGCACGCCGTGCTCGCGCACAAAGGCCGCCACGTCGGCCACCGTCTGCTCCTCGTGCCGCTCGAGCCGCAGCGCCTCGGCCTCGCCAAAGGACGCGGCGTAGCGCCGAAAGTGGCTCCACCAGCCAGGCCGGCAGTGCCCGCCGTTGCGGCCCGACGCGCCCGACGCCGCCGTGCGCGCCTCGAGCATCAGCACGCGCAGCAGAGGTTTTCGGGTTAGGAGCTTGTGCGCGATGGCGGCGCCCGAGATGCCGGACCCGATGATGACGTGGTCCCATGCTTCGTCGGTCGGGAGCTCGGGCGTGGTGCGGTGCGAGGCCAGGCGGTGCGGGGGGTCCTGCCAGTGGCTGACGGTCGGGTTGGGGTTGGGGAACCCGGGGTGTTGTTTTCCGCCGCCCATGGTGTTGTTTTGGGAGATGTTGCGGTTGGCACGAGGTAGGTGGGTAGGCAGTAGGTATCTTCAAGGCAGGATGAAGGTTGTTGTGTCGGCTGGAGGAACCCAAGTTACCGTCAAGCCATGTGGTCATCACGCTCATGTGACCGTGTGTGGTCTTGGACAAGGGTTAGGGTCTTTCACAAGGAGAGCCATTGACGCAAATATCGAACCAAACACCCAACATGATATCGTTATTAATGACCATGATAACAACCTAATCTAATCTAATCTATATGCTATGCTATGCTAAACCGAAAGCCAAGGAGACATCTTCCAAAAACTCAGAGCCACCCTTTCCCAAATGCCCTAGTACATGGACACCTCGCCGCCCGAGACGGAGAGGCTAAAGGTGATCTCCCTGTTGGCCGGGTCCCACTCGGACTCGGGCGCGAGCGTGCTGTCGTTCCTCGGGGTGCCGTACATATTGACGCCGACGTACGAGAGCAGCTGCGGCGGCGTGTTGACGACGGCGACGGTAGCCTGCTCCCTGGATGACACGTCCGCCTCGACCGTGCCGTCGGGCATGGCCACGTAGCGCGCCTCCTTGGAGTCCTTGTTGCGCACCACGAGCGTGGCCGTGTAGGGCCCCGTGGCGTCCTTGATGGCCACCTTGACGCGGCTGGTCTGGTTGCCGGGGCCCTCGGTGTACGGCTGGTCGCCGTTGGTCAGCAGGCGCGCGTACGAGGCGCCCATGTAGCGCGGCGACCTGCCGGGCTGGCTCTTGTACTCGCCGTCCGAGACGCGGACCCACATGTCGCGGTTGAGGGAATTTATGCTCTCGTCCGTCTGGCGCTGCACGGCCGGGTGCCCGATGTCGCCGTACGCCATGCGCGCCCAGTACTTGGCCACGACCTGCTGCACCGTGGCGCTGTCCCCCAGCACCTTCTGCAGCACGTGCAGCGGCGTCTCGTTGTTGCCGCCCAGGGGGGTCTGCTGCGTCAGCGCCATGACGCCGTCGCGGCCCATGCCCTTCCAGCCGTCCAGGTTGTACGTCAGGTAGGTCAGGAACGGCCAGGCGTCGTAATTGTTGCCGCCCGTGATGGGGTCGCGCGGGGACCCGTCGACGATGGCGAGGTACGACCGCGCCGTGGTGGTGTAGGGGTTGAAGAGGGAGTCGCCCGCGGGCAGGCTGTGCTTGGCGCGCGCCGCCGCGCAGAGGTCCGACGTCAGGTACGTGTCCGCCACCCACTGCGCAAACGCCTCGCCCCAGACGCGGTACGTGTCCATGCTGGGCCACCCGTTGCCCTGGTGCCACTGCAGCGCGTGCGCCCACTCGTGCACCGTCAGCGACGGGTACAGCGAGCCCGAGTTGATCTGGATCCAGACCCGGGTCGAGTAGTGCGCCAGGCCCGCGAAGTTGCCGCCCACGTTGGCGATGAGCGAGATGCCCGTCTTGTAGTACGGCTCTTTGCCCTCGTTGTTCCAGACGCTGAGCCCCGTCGAGTTCCAGCCGAGATCGCCGACGAAGCAGTCGTAGGCCGCCTCCAAGTGCTCCAGAGCCGCCCGCGCCTCCTCCTTCGTCTCGCCCGAGCCGTCCGGGTTCAGGAACAGCCGGAAGCGGGGCGACGTCACATGAGGCGGCAGCAGCGAGTAGTCGGTGCTTTCTGTGGTCTTGTTGGTGACGGGGTCGTACAACACGATGGGTGGCACCCCGAAGACGGCGGGCTCGTTGGGCCGCATGCCACGTGGGCCCATCCTAGGAGCCGCAGAAACGACGCCAGCAAGGGCGCTGAGGGCCACGGCCGATACTATCATCTTTGTTGAGGCCATAACGTTGGGATTAGTCTTGTTGATGAGTGTTTCTTTCTGTCCTTCCGATGTTGCACCTAAAATTATCTGATATAAGAAGGAATGTACAGCGTCCAATGTTGGAGCCAAAAGCGAGAGACTGGTGCGGGCCGGTGAGGGTGAGGACTAGGCCTAGATTTCCAGACACACCAGCAGCGAGCTGCTCGTTTATATCGACATTGTCCGCCCGACACACCACATAGGCTCGGGGAAACCCGACCTCCCTGCTTAGGGGTTGAAACTCGCTTCATCGGGGCCGAGGCAGCACCGCTGAATACGAGGGGTCTTGCTTCTCTCCCCCCCGTTTTGCCGCAGCGGGTGGGTTGATTTTTCCCCCCTCACAAGCTCGTGTTGTACTTGTTTAGGGGCTAAAATGAAGATCGTTGGTCATTCTCTATGCGAGCAGGGGCTGGCCCCGGACCCGTCAGGCCCGATTTGGGCTGCCCTGGCGGGCCCCCATCGTGTTCGATCCACTGTTGCTTCCTACATCTTGGCTGCTTGACTCGACGCCAAGCGAGCCACCATCCCGCTTCTCCGGGACGGAAAACCTCGAGGGTCTCGTGGTCGCCCGCGGCCGCAGTCTATGAATAGCGACGGCAGATTCGGCCTGCCGCTGCGGCATCCATCCCCTCGGGTATCGTGATGCGCGGCTGCACCACAGAGCGAGCAGCCGATGATCGTCCTATACTCGGCGACTGTCCGAACACTCCCATTCCCACGGCAACGGCACGTGCAGGCCGTTTCAGCTCATCCGTCCTTGGGGCTGGCCCACTTCGTCCCATCGCTCGGACGAGTCTGTACCGAATCTGTCCCAGAAAAATTCCAGACGCAGCGCCCTGTTTTCGCTTCTTCCCAACCCACAAGGCCCCAGCCGTCTTTCCTGTGTTGCTGCTGCAGAGGTAGGTACCTGCTTTTCTCGATTTCTTCTTTCTTTCACCAACTTCAATAATGGCAGTGACTTGATGCCATTACGTGACCCCCTTTTCGTTACCCTTGTCATCTCCAGTTTTAACCCCCCCCTGTTACTGAGTGGGTTTTTATCCTTTCTTTCCCTCGCAGATGGTACAGTGCCTAGGCATTCATGACGTGCGTAGCCTCAATCTCCAGCGTCCGAGACGGCCGCCCCGGCTGGTGTAGCACCTTGCACCGGACCTGCACGCTGCCCCAGCTTGTCTGCAGCTCCTTGACCGTCTCGTCGGGCGAGGCCGCCACGACCGAGTCGGCCGACAGGACGCGCTTCTTGTACAGGTCCGACAGCCAGTCCGGGTCCTCGTAGAAGCCGCGCTCCGTCACCCACTCGTCGATGGAGTAGAGTGAGACGTGGCAGTCGTTGCGCAGGCGCGTCAGCCGGAACCCGATGAACAGGTTCACCGTCCAGCTGCCCGACCGCGAGCCCCGGTACACGGCCTCGCCGCCCAACCCGATGCCGATGCAGCCGCAGCCGTCGCCCACGAACCGCAGCGCCGCCATGTCCCAGTTCTGCTGCGGCTTCATCCAGTTGAGCTGCATCACGCTGATGTTGGCCGTCGGCTTGAGCCGCAGCTGCAGCCGCGGGTTCTCGTCCAGGTAGAACTTGAGCGACGGCGCTATCTCCTCGTACACCTCCCTCGTGATGATGTAGAAGTCGTCCATTGCCCGCGAGATGGCCAGGTGTCGCGCCGACGTTGTTGGCGACAGCCCCTGCCAGCTCAGCCTCTCGTACCTGGACGGGCCGATCCACCGCAGGTTTAGCACCGCCGTCATCCACCCGGTGTTGAGCTGCCGATGGCGGCACTTTAGCGCCAGGCTGTAGTACGAGCCCTGTGTCTTGGGGATCGGCGCCAGCCGCCCGCCCTGCACAAGCAGCCCCTTGTTCGTCACCGAGAACTTGGCCAGCCCGTTGTCGAAGCTCTGCAGCTCCGGATCCGTCCACCGCGACAGGCCGAACTCGGCCGGAGACGGTGCGAGGAGATCTCGGCACGTTCTTGTGCTCTGCTCCGGCACCACCACCTCGTTGACGGGCGGCGACCAGCAGAATATTGACAGGTCGTCCGACCGCCGCAGGATCTCCTCCTGTAGCCTCTGGAAAGCCTTGGCGCCCTCGCCGTAGAGCAACGGCATGTTTATGCCAAACAGGCCCACGAGGCAGTACGCCATATCCTCGGTGCGGGTCGTGGTCCGCTTGGAGGCCCAAAACATCTTTGTGGCCGCCGAGTAGTGGCGCAAGTCCTGCTTGTGGTTGAAGGCATCCTTGGAGATGCCCGTGATCTTCTCGATCGCCTCCCTGAGCAGCAGCTTCGAGCCGACGCCTCTCCACTCCCTGTTGAAGAACAGGAGCTCCTTGGGCGCGATCAGCTCCTGCAGACACCATCCGCGCGTGAACCAGCGGCACCCCTCCAGCGCCTTGTCCAGGCCGCCGATCTCGTCACCGTGTTCGCTGTACGCGACGAACGGCTGCAGGTCTGTGAGGAGAGCGTAGCACTCGACCGCACTACTATACCATTGGTACATGGCGTTGATCGCTTCCGTGAGCTCGGCGCTGCTGGTCTTGTCGATGCAGCACGTGTCGACCCAAGCGTATCCTATCTCGCGATCCTTTGCGAGGCGACACGTCCGGACGATCTTGTCGTAGCCCGACTTGGCCTTGATGGCGGCAACGGTGGGGTCGCTGTCGGATCCCGGACGGCAGCAGGAGCAATGACAAGTGCACGCGCAATTCCGCGTTCCGGCGTTGATGTCGCTGGCCCCGGCCGGGTGGACAAGCGACATCTCCTGGAAGCTGACCTCCTCGTCCTCGACCCAAGTGTGCGACAAGATGGCGTAGGGCGGGACCGAAGCCCCGACGAACATTTTCATGCGCAATGTCTCTGTGTTGATAAGTCGGATCGACGCCATTTTGAGGACTCTTGGCGGCTGTGGCGGCCGGGAAGAAAACAAGGCGGAGAAGATGGGGATAGCGGGTAGCGGTTACCAGACATGTCGAGACGTGAAACAAAAAAGACGAGGAAAAGACATCACTCAAGTACAGGAATCATTTTGCGACCCCGCAGTCAGCCGCAGCGCCACTGGGCATTCTGAAGTAGAACGGCCCTCGCTATGCGCAGGAATGAGGTATGTGATTGGTCGCCTGACCCCTAGTCCAGGGCGCCATCACGGAGTCCGAGACGGTACTTGGGGCTGGACCACTGGTGCAACGTGCGATCGATTTTAGAGCGTGTGGAATTGATGAATGGGTATCATTGCCATATATAGGTATATATATATATATATATATATATATATAGAGGTAGTATATATATACTAAAGTACTA
>NW_008804548.1:166231-278351 GCF_000145635.1 Gaeumannomyces tritici R3-111a-1 | reverse complement strand
CCCGTACCGCCTTAGTGTACCGCCTAAGTGTACTGCCTTAGCGCTGCTAACCCCGTTCAATTGGGTTGACTCGCGCGGCAAGCCTTTTGTTCCTTAATTTTCCTGTACCTGACGTCACTGCCCAGCCGTGGTCTCGCTCCCTTTGTTCAGCTTCCCTTCCTAGACAGCACGTGCCGCCTTGTAAGTTTCTTTCCTCAGAATCTTTTGGAGGGCCACCGGAAATGGCTTGCAAGAACCAAGCACCGAACCAAGA
This sequence comes from Gaeumannomyces tritici R3-111a-1, assembly GCF_000145635.1. Taxonomy (NCBI): domain Eukaryota; kingdom Fungi; phylum Ascomycota; class Sordariomycetes; order Magnaporthales; family Magnaporthaceae; genus Gaeumannomyces; species Gaeumannomyces tritici. The sequence continues at coordinate 278,098 of NW_008804548.1, read as the reverse complement.
AGAAACAGCGACCAGGACTAACGAGCCAAAAAAAAAAANAAAAAAAAAGAACAATTCTTAATTGCCCCGACTGCCGGTTGCTTTGCCAGGGATGCCGTGTGTCCAAACCAGAGTGGGTCGACGCTGGATGCTGGATGGGGTTTTGTGGGCTGACTGCCGCCTTTGCCTGGGTCGCACAAAGCCTTGATTTTGGCCTCGCCCTTTTCTTCTCTCGTGTTGGCATGGGCATGTCCGTGTTAGGAAGAAATGTTGACGAGATGGTGAAGGACCCCGATCTATTTCCGGTGTGGATTCGCAAGCATTGCATCGGCCACCGCTTCACCGTCGGGAATCAGGCGCAAAAATCAGCGTCTCCAAACCATAACACGGCCCTGCTATTGATATTGGCTTGTTGATTCCCCATGTCACGCGCACAGCGAGGCCGGAGACAAAAACCGGTGGGCGGTGAAGGAGTGTGGGCGTGTCCAATGCGGGAAACAGGTCAAGTGCGGGCAGGCGGGCGGGCGATACCTGATCGGGTGGCAGCCTGCCTGTATGCAAGTTCCCTGAAAATCAGGGTCCTTTCAACCCATGAGCCGCGGCCGCCCCAAACAAACAGCCGAGCCGGCGGCGATGTGGGCGAGCACGCGGACAAGATGCGACCTCTCCTGGCCCTGCTGGGGGAAAAAAGGTCTTAGGGCGCGGGGGGGACAGGGCACGAGGGGTCCCAGCAAGGGGTACGCTCCCCTCCAAGGGGGGCTGCTGACACCCTTCTCCTGGGTCTGGGCCTGGCCAAGTTTTTTTTTTTTTTTTTTTGGTGCGGCGCCGGTTCCCTGTCTCGTCGCGGGCGCGCACGTGTGCACATCATGTCGGAACTGCGAAAACAAGAACAGATGCGGGAAAAAAAAAAGAAGAAAAGAAAAGGAAAAAAAAGACAGGTCGAGGGGCGGCGGAGGCAGAGGGGAACGCGGCCGACAGCCTAGCGGGCCCCCCCTCCATTGGGAAGCAAGGCGTCGCCATGCCTGCAAGACCAGAGGTCTAGAACGCGGACGACCCCGTCGATCTCGACGCATGATGCTGCATGTGCACGCGCGGTGGAGAGAGGAAAGCAAAGCAAAATGTCACCAAACAAATCCCCACTTCACTGCTTTTTTTCTTTGCTCTTCTCATTCCTGACCACAGGCCTAGGCTGCTCTCCTCATACTGAGTGACATGACCGAGACTGGACCCTCGTTCCATATATGCTGACAAGAGTGGGCAGCCATGTCCGTCGTCAGATTCTTTCGTCATCCCAAAAATATCCCGGTGGGCCTTTCTCCTTTCTTCCCTCAATCGCCCAAAAAAGCCCCGGTTTTCCATTCGAGATGAATGAATGGGCTTTGTCGTCATCGGACACGCCCCGTCTTTCCTCTCTCTCCATCTCCATCATATCTGTCCTTTGCACATTAATCTGCCTTGGCCCGCCGTTGGCTTTGCCCGCTTCATAAGAACAGGCAGCCACAGGGGGCGCCATCCCTGGCCGGACCGTCTCCGTTTTTGCATCGTGCGTACCTGCGTCCTGCGATTTCGTTGGTCTCGATCCGAACATGTCGAGCCGGCGGGTGGTGGAGGCTTGACCGAAATGGCGGCGGTCTAGTGGGCTTTCTGTTTTGCGCTGCGGCCAGGGGTCTCTTAAAAACTTGCTTGACAGTCGGGGTCGTCCTTGGCGCTGCTGCAGCCGCTGACACAAATATCACCACACACTTTCTCTCACTCGCTCACTCGCACACTACTCTTGTCATGTCGCTAGATGCCTAGTGTTTGTCTGGGGGCGGTGAACAAAAAAGACGGCGGTTGATGGCCAACGGGGGGGGCGGAAGGCAAAAAGGCCCTTGGCCAGACCCCGTCTCAGCTCCGAAAGGGAGGTCGGCCTAGAGACGCACGCTTGAAGCTTTACTGGGTCTTAGCGCGCCACGCCGTTGGACTGAATCGGGCGTCGCGACCGCCGACTTTCCGAGGGTGAGGCTGAGAAACGCGGGAAATAAGGAAGGAAAAAACACCGAAAAAAAAATGTGGTGGTCATCGTGATAGGGGGGGCATGGATGCGTGTAGTGCGTTGTCAAAACCACCAGCCCGGAGCAAACCCTCCTTGTGCAACCGTAACGACCCAACCGCGGGGACTGGAAGCCAGCACCCCCCATCGGAAGCGCGGCCGCCTCCCCGCTTGCTTCCTCCCACGCTGCTGTGTTGCCCTTGGGCGGGAAGCCGACATGACAGTGGGGGGGGGGGGGGGGGGGGGGAGGGGTCTGGCCCGTCACGGTAGCACCGTAACACGCTATCACAAAAGAGAAAATGGTGCCCTACATATGTACAGCAGCTTGATGACGCAAAGGAACGCCCGACTAGGTAAGGGTGCCTGCTGGCCGGTGTCTGTTGGCCGCAAATATGGGAATGTTTGATACCTAGGGTGGGATTCCCATCCCGCCCTTTTTGGGAGGGTTGACAAGTGGAGGGTGAGTGAAGGGGGGCGAGCAGCAGCGAAAAGCAGCAGCCGCAGCAGAAATCGTAGAGATAGGCCACTCAAAAGACTTTCTTCCCCTCTCTAATGTCGATCTTTTGTCGGGTCCTGCCCGTCCGTCTCAGGGCTTGCCGATCTCTGGTTCCGGAGCAAGCTTGCGGATCTTGCCCTTGGAGCACAACAGCTGGGCAGCTGGGATGACGATGACCACACACACACACACAACTCGCTCTTTCTCTGTCTCTCTTCACATCCCCAACAGCACTGTATATGACCGTGCGTCCTCCTCCTTTGCATTTGGGCCAGTCGCCTGTCCCGTCCGATCCCCGATGTGGGGTGACCTCCGTCATTAATCGGATATCGGATGTGGCTTCCTGAGCCTCGGCCACTCCTAGGTTGCGTGGATATTTCACGGGCTTTGGTCCCTTGGGTTGTGTATCTTCTATCGGTTCCATTAGGGTAAAACCTACACAGATAGGCCAACGTCATCTCCATTCCCTGCCAATCTCCTTTGCTGTCTCGCGGACTCTCGCCTGGCTACCTCAACCCCCAAAGCGTCGTGAACCATGTATTCAGCCCTTATCAAGAGCTCTTCGCCCGGAATACCAAACTACGCAAGTTACGAAAGTTAGCCGGAAAGTGCTTCCCACGTCATCCAAGGCATCACCCGACCGCGCGATCCCCAACTTTACAGCTCGGCCGTTCAAATCCTGGGGAATAATAGCCCTTGGCTGGACTTGGGGGTGTCCGGTCGGCGTGGGTTGGGCCAGTAGTTAGCGTGCCCGGTGTACATCAAGGTAAACCTCTCGAGGGAGGGTTTCGTAACTATCTGCACCTTTGAGGAGCTGTGTATTGGAATTTCTACCGTGTTGTATTTTCCTCTCTCAATAGTGGCGCTTCAATAGATCTTTGTGTTGCTCGGATAGCCAGTCCGCAGAGTGGCTCCCACTTCCTTTTGAAAGGACCAAAAACTCCCAGAAAAATCCAAAACAAAAAGGTATAGGCGATGGCGTCTATGGGGAAAAGTAGGTCCGGGCGTTGACAACCTATACGGACAGGATAACCAAGAAAAAGGAAATAAAAACGAGCGCTTGCTAATAATCAGACACGAAGGTAAGAGCAAATCATGACACCAATCTGTCCATCCCCTATACCATCTTCCCAACCGAATCCTTTCCCTTGATCGCCTCCTCCGGCCGGCGCCGTAGCGGCTCCATGGCGACCGCGACACGGCCTCCACCCTCGCCGTACGTCACCGCCAGGTCCGCGAGCCGAGCCACCGATGCCGCCACGGCCGCCAGAGCGATCCCGATGGTTCTGACCCAGGGCACAGGCGAGGGGCGAGAGAGTGGCACGGGCAATGAGCCTCCCCCTCCGGGCGCTGGCGTGCTCCCCAGGATACCCTCTCCGTCGCCCCTGCATGTCCTCCACTTCGGGACCCATAACCCCCCGCCGCCGTCGACCCTCAGCCTGCGCACGAGCGCCTCGGCAGCCCAGACGAGGATGGCAAGCGGGAGGAGTAGCAGGTGCGGGGCGTAGCGTAGCGGGGACGCCGGCATTGAAGCCACGGCCACGTCTTCGTCTGGGTCATTGGTCTCGGAAGAGGTCGCAACGGCGGCGGCGGCTGCCCCAGCCGCCACCACCTCGGCGGCCTTGCGCGCCTCGATAAGCTCGGCCCGGACGGCAGCCACCTCGGCCCGGACGGCGGCCAGTTCGGACCGCGCCGCGTCCAGGTCCTCGGCGCACGCGGCCCGGGCGCCGCGGAGTGCCTCGGCGCACTCGCGCAGCTGGCCTACCAGCGTCGCCGCTTCTGCTATCGCCTCTGGCGCTCCCGCCTCTGTGCTCTCTGCTGGCGGTGCTAGTGGTGCGGGAGGTGCAGCGTCTGCTGGAATTGCTACAGCTGCTGACGATGCCGACGATGCTGACGATGAAAATAACATGCCCACGGCCGACACGGGCAGGAATTCCTGCTGCTGTTGTTGCTGCTGCTCCTGTTGAGGTTCAGGCGTGAGGGGGTGCCGCAGATTTCGGACAGATACAGAGTCCCCTGGACCGATGCTCGCCGCCTTTGCCAGGCCAGCAGCGCTGTTGCTGTTTCCAAGCTCGGCGCGCCGGATATTGGACAGCGAGACCCGCCTGAGATGGAGACTATCGGAACGACTCCTGGACCGCTGGCGACCCCGCGAGCCGACTCCCTGGGCCAGAGGCGGCTGGGGCACCGTCCTGCCGTTCTGGCGTTGTTGCTGTTGCCGCTGCTGCTGTCGCTTCTGGTGCCGCGCAGCGACCTCTGCCGCGGCGACCGAGGCGCGCGGCGGCATGGACATGATGGCGCAGTCCATGTTGCTGTCGTCGGCGCGGGCCACGCTGCTGTCGCCGGTGCTGCTGATGACGCTGCTGCAGTTGCTGCTGCAGTTGCTGCTGCCCTCGGTTATCATCGTTGTGGTTGTGGGTAGCGGCGGCGGGACGGTGCTGTTGATGAAGGATGCAGGGACGGTGGCGTAGGCGGCTGTTTCTGGGGCGGGCGATGCCGACGTCGATGCCACCTCGAAGACGGTCCCGGCGTAGGGCGTGTCTGGGACGGCTTCTTCGTCATCGTCATCCTCGTCGTCGGCAGCGTTGGCTGTGGACGCGGATCCCACGGAGAGCTGGTCTGAGGAGGCACTGCTGGTTTGTATGGTCGTGCCCGTTGGTAAAGGTGGGGAGATGATAGAGGGGCGAGCCGGTATAAGCGAGGTGGAGGCGGAGGACATGGCCGAGCTAGCAGCGGTGTCAAACGACGAAGGGACAGGATGGTATATGGGCAGATCCGGGAATGCCGATATGCCGGTCGAGCTGGTCATCCTCCCATCCGAGAAGGTGGCGCTGTCTGGCGGCGACGGCGGCGCGTGGGGATGATGTGCGCTGTTATGTGCTGCCGAAAGCATCAGCGCGGCCGTGGCAGAGGCGGTCGGCGTGCGGGCCGGCCATGTTGATACTGGCGACGACGACAGCGCGGGCGGGCTGTTGCCGCCCCTGCGCTGTGAGATGGTGGACGCTGAGATGGACTGCAGCCGCGTGCGTGCCGACACGACCCGCCGGGGCAGAGAGCGCGGGGACAATGCCGAGTCCTCATCGAATGCCTTCTTTTCTTCAGCCCTCGATGCTGCTGCTGATGAGGAGGCCGAGGACTCGACTTTAAAGGGGTCCCTCGTGAAAGGGTCGCTCGGGGTGGGCTCACGCAGCCTCCACGCCTCGGTGCACATCAGCTCGGTCCACTCGTATATGACACTGGCCTCCTGCCTGCCACGGTGGGGCTCCGGCGTAGCGTCGATGCAGAGGCAGGCTCGGGCGAGGTGCAACAGCAGGTTGTGATCGACCTGGTCCGGTAATTCGTGGGACATGTCGGCAAGCAGTCGGCGGATCGTATTCTGCTCGCAGGGCCGGATCGGGCGCTGGCAGCGCTGTGTTCCATCGTCCTCCACGGCGCCGCCGTCCGGTGCCACTTTGGGCACGCGGGCGACACATCGCCAGACGCCTCGCGACGGACTATCCTCATGGAGACCGAGGACTTCCTCAGGGTTCCATGTTGAGGCCATGGTGCTGGGTTGCCCACCCAGGAGGCTTTTCGGGTGTCCGTGAGCTGCAGAGACACGCTGGCTTTCCACCTAACAGACAGCAGGCAACGCAGAAAGCGATGTCGTGTAGATCGAGGTGAAGTTTGGTTGTGATGGAGTCAAAGAACCTCTTTTTCTAGGATGCGAAGGAAAGAAATGCTGTATATGGTATGAAGCAACAAGGAATGGGCTGTGGATGCCCGGGCTCGACGTGGTAATTTAGGACAGCCCCGAACATTGACCACGCAGCTCCTCATTTACGGCCATGACCCGACGACGGCCAACCATGTGTGATGCAGGCGGTTTCGCCTGAGGGGCAGGACAGTGTGCAGGACTAACCTATCCCATGAGAGCGCCCATCGACATGATGGCACTCGGCGGCGACGGGGAAAGGTACCTACTCGGCATATCAGGTGGCCCCAAGCGCGAAACACATCCACGGCCAGTACCAGCCCGCATGCTGCGGGCGGAGGGCGAAGCAGGCCCGAGGGCGAGACCAGAGGTGATCGACGACCGCATGTGGTTGGCACATCAGAGAGGATCCCCTTGTTTTGGCGCCCGTCAAAGGTCTTGGGTTGCGTGGCTATGGTTGGGCAGGCGGCCAAATGGCAATTCTGGGCGGCTGGCGAGGAAATCAGGATGCCCGCGGCCCCCTGGTTGGCTAGGGCGGAACCACAGCGGCGAAGGAACGCAACACCACGGCGTCGCGTCATCCCACCAAGCTGCCCTTGTCGACGGTAAATCGGCCGACGGGTTAGTCGATGCAGTGGCTGCATACGGCTCGCCCAGCCTGAGCACCGATCCATCGACGGCAAGGTCAAACATGTTTGTTCCTGGCGGCTGGAGAGCACGCCACTCAGGTCCAAGGCGAGCGCAGGGTGGCAGGGGAAGCTTTGTCGTGTCTGGGATCTGCGAGCGGGATGCTACCTCAAACATGGCGGGGCTTTACACAGTAACCCTGCGGGGCCAGCGCCTGGAGCCGCGATCCTGATTGGCCATGTGGTGCGGCTCGAGGCCGCACTTGGGGTCGCTTGTAGCGCTTAGCCTAGTGAGGAAGTGTGTAAAAGAGCCAAGGGTGGATGACTTCTAGAAGCAGAACAGACGGGAGGGACGAAGGATCACCAGGTTTCCCCTTGGGGTTAGCTGTAATCAGGTCGCTTCATCAGCAGACATGCACAGAACAGGACAGCCAGGAATCTGAGAACAAGACAGACCCAAGATCAACTTGCAGTAGGGCTAGCTGCCAGATACACCAACGCATTCCGTGGTAGCGTTTCAACGAATCCGCAACAAGTTACCTGTCTAGGTGGTAACCGACATATCGGCATCGGATTTGCGTACCGCTGTGCCACATTGCTTACCCTGCAGGGTGCAAGATGCTCGCCCGCTCATGTCATGGTGGACCTGCAGTAGACATCGAGGTGCACCGCTGCTCGCAGGACGCGTATAAAGAAAAGAAGAGGGAAGCAAGGTCACCGTCAAACGCATCGGGAAATGGGAGCCAATAATGTGTCGCTTGAATAGCAGCCGCTGTCTAGCCCCACTGCACGTTGTATATTACTGGCGCCATCACTCCCCGCGTCTAAAAGGTATCGGAAGTTATTGAACATTGTACGTGTGCGTGGGGCAAACGCATGGGGCGGCTGCCTCCAGCCTGAATATTCCCCCACCGTGGGGGCCAAAAATCCCGCTAGCGCTGGACAACGATGCAGCCATCAGTCTCTACGATAGAGGAGCATGTGGCAGGAACCCCAATAGTCGAGGAGGGAGGTAGGTAAAGCGATACTGGAGAGTAGACAACCAGAACTCGCGCTCTCTACTTCCAGAGCTTGCCGAGCGACACTGTTGACGGCGCGGGGGGTTGTCAGCAACGAATCCACATAATGAGTGACAGAGTACCGGGAAACCCAAGACAGCAACCGCAGCAGCCATGAAACTATCAACTCACCCTCCTTATCGTCATGCTTGTTGAGAATCTTGGCTGTGGCGAGCTCAAAGTCCTCCTGCGTGACGTGCACCCTCCGCTCGCGGAGCGCGTACATGCCGGCTTCGGTGCACACGCCCTTGAGCTCGGCACCAGAGCAGCCGTTCATCTTCTCGGCGATTTTTGTTAGGTTGATGCCCCTGGTGAGGTTCATCTTGCGGCTGTGGATACGCAGGATGTCGGCACGTGCCTCGACGCTCGGGGGTGGGAACTCGATCTTGCGGTCAATGCGGCCGGGCCGCAGCAGGGCCGGGTCCAAGATATCGAGACGGTTGGTGGCCATGATGATCTTGATGTTCTTGGTGGGCTCGAAACCGTCGAGCTGGTTGAGGAGCTCCAGCATGGTGCGCTGCACCTCGGAATCGCCCCCGCTGCTGCCCTCGACACGGCTAGATCCGATCGAGTCGATCTCGTCCATGAAGATGATGGAGGGCGCATGCTCGCGGGCCATGACGAAGAGTTCGCGCACCATGCGGCTGCCCTCACCAATGTATTTTTGTACCAGCTCGCTACCCGAGACACGGATGAACTTGCAGTCTGTGTGGTGGGCGACGGCACGGGCGAGCAGCGTCTTTCCGGTACCGGGAGGGCCGTACAGCAGCACACCCTTGGGTTGTGCGATACCCAAGGACTCGAACAACTCTGGGTGCTTGAGGCCAAGTTCGATCACCTCCTTGATCTCCTTGATCTGCTGGTCCAGACCACCGATCATGTCGTATGTGCTGTCGGGCACCTTCTCGACCATCATGAGGGACACGAGCGGGTCGACCGATGATGGCAGCATCTTTTCAAGCTTGTAGCTGTCGGACAGGAGCGTAACCCGCTTTCCAACCGTAAGCTTGGTGATGTCAACGCTGTCGGCGATGTCGACAACTGTAGTAGAGGGCGGCAGGCGAGGATTAGCATACCCGGTCCGGCCGACGGGGCCGTGGCGTTCGTCTACATACCATATTTGCCCTCGGGATGTACCTTGACCAGGACCTTTTTTGTACTCATAACCTTGACAACCTCGCCGACGTAGGACCCTGGCTGCTGGAGCAGGCCCAGCTCCTCGCGCAGCAGCCGTACCCTCGAGTTGTAGTCGTTCCTCTGTGCCTCGAGTCGCCGGAGAACCGCCTGGCCCTTAAGGATCTCCAGCTTCATCGCCTCGATCTTGTTGTGGTAGTAGTTGTCGAGCGCCATCTTGGGCAATTGTGGCCGCTCCTAGAGCAGGGAGGAGGGCGAGGTTTGTGACGGGGTTTCGCTGTCGCCGCCGGCCGGCTGCTAAAACTGTGGTGCTCGGGGCTATCTCGGTCGGCTTAGGATATGGTGCTCAGTCGCTCGATCGTCAGATGGCAGGTGGTGTTGCCGGGTTGGAAGTGTGTTGGTGTTCAGAGCTTGGCTGGAGCCGCAACGCATTCGTGGATGCTCCTCATGTTGCACAGCTCGAGCCTCAAGGCAAAAGCGGCCCACGCGTCGCAGCTCCGAAGTGGGCCCGACCGCATTAAAATCACGTGATGCGCTCCATGGATGTTGGGTAAGCAGGAGCCCGGCTTGGGCCCATTGGAAGTCTCCAATGGCTCGGAACGCATTCAACCCCATTCTTGACCCAACCGACACAACGCCGATGCGTCCCCACAGCAAACACAGTCCAGCAACAGAGCGAAAATCCTTAACACCTATGTAAATGGAAGATTCCCAACATGCCACTCACGACATCGGTCGACCCGTTTCTGGGAAATAAATCACAAACAAACCGGTCGACCAGGTAGTAGCTAGCTACTAGTAGCCAACCCTTTCCGGCATCCATATGCCGGCGGCGACAGGTCACGCGGCCACACTCGATCGATCTACACCATGCGCATGCCAGCAAGCCCCCACGACGTCAGCCGACGAGACCGGAATTGGAACGTCTGGTGAACCAGCCTGATTAGCGCTACCATCGCCCCTCGCCGACTGGTTCGGCATTGGCTAACGTGACAACATGCATCGGGATGCACCAGCCAAACCCCGCCGCCGGGCCTCGACGACGGCTGGATAGCGTCAAGTCTGCAGTGGCCCAGGGCGGCTGGACGAGGACGGTGTGGTAGTGGTGAGACTAAAATGGCGGACACGGGCAGTTCGTTTCTCTTTTGCCATAAACATAGCAAATGTCTGCATATATGACAGTCGGCGTTTCTAGTACATCTAAGCCGCCATTTGCGCCGCGCCGGATCGACCGGGGATCCCGCCACAGCATGGAGGAGCGGGGTTGTCTCCGATGCCGCTCAGGTGGTCGTCGAGTTATCCACTCTGTCGCTCTCAGCGCCCGAGATACCCGAGATGCAACGATGGTTGCACATTCTGTGTGGCATGTCGGTGCAATATGTTTGGTCGGGTAGCTCTCCCTACCTATCTATGTGTCCATTGACACTGGATCGTAAGCTTAGTCTGACAAGCAAGTGTTTGGCTAGGAAACCTCTGTTGCGCTCGTATGGTGGTGGCATGTGTTTCGTTTCCATGCCGTGCTGCGCACATCAATCGATACAATCAACCGAAGCCGTTGTGTCTCGAGTCTGTGTGTCTCACCTGGTTATCCACTGCTCATATTGGGGCTGCGTGCCGTCCCTCTTGGGCGCCGCCAATCTCCCGTGCGCGGTGTCGTCATCCACATTAATCAGAGCTCTCCCCACTCTGCCGGGGTGGGCCAAGCCCCGTGCACAAGCCGATAGGGTGCCCCCTGCCACCTGAGACTGGGATTAGGCATCGTCGGCTGTTTCTCAGCGGGGAGGATGGAGGATGTAGCTTGGCCCGCAGCTGTGCCGTCGCACTGAAGGTGTGAGCACTAGGGTACTAGGGCTGGTGGGGATTCGTCGCTACTCGGGCGCACGGCGCGGCGCGTCGTCGATGGAAGGGGCGAGTTTGGGTCGATAAGCACGGAGCACCACCTCCAGCCCACCTCAAAACTTTTTAGCTTTTTCCTGACTGCTGTGGCCGCCTCCAGAAACCACACCGTCAACATCGAGTCGGCTAAGCTGCCAGACCGTCTCTTTTCCTCCCGTCTTTGCCCTTTCTTCTCTATCTCGTCTTTTCTTTTGGCTTCGACAGGCGCAGAAACCTTGTCGATCACACAGAGGCATCCCTTTCCTGCTTTATTTTTTGGCTGCTACAGTGCACTACTCGTTCATTCCTTAGGGTCGTTTGTTTACTTGCTGTATTCCATTGTTTCTCGGCCTCCCTGGAGGCTAAACAGATTGCGCCTTAGGTGGTTTCCCAGCGCCAGCGCTGAGAGCTGGGGTATTACTCGCCCCAAACGCAGCCTGTGATTTGTTTGTTGCCTCGTTGGCCCGCTGTCATATTTCTTTTGCTTTTCCTGCCGTTCCGACGACGCACCGGGCTTGTCTCAAACCTTCCCGCCAGCGATAAGCCTTATACGGTCCAGGCCGAGTCGTCGGCTCTGCTGGCAAATCAAGCGCCACCAACTCTCAACCCGCGTACGACGACCCCGTCTCAAATTGCGAACGGGCTCTAGGCCCGTCGCGCCCGTCCCGCCAACATGACTTCGCCCTCGCGCTCGCGATCACGCCGCAACAGCAGCACCTCGGAGGTACAGTCTCCCACCGACACTCGGCCACCCGCCCGCTTCGATCCCGGCCCGTTAACACATGAACATGGGCTTGCCGAGAGCTTTCAGTCGACGGATACGATGCGGAGGAGGCCCGAAGGTTCATACGGTACGCCCAGACCCAAGCCGCTGTCCCACATGGCGTCACCTGGCCCCAACATCTGTGAAACTGCCCCCCGAGGTACCGCCTCTCCCAGCGTCGGGCAAGACATGCTGAGGCAAAATCGACGTGGCTGCGTGCTTCTGATCGGCTGTAATGGTTACTGCCGGCCGACGTAGCCACTCATTCATGGGACTGGGACTGGGTGACCTCCCCGACTTCGCCCCCCGATATCTGCTAACCTTGGCGCTTGCTCCGTTGGACAGGCACCATGCAATCGCCGACCCCCGCCGCGGGCTCGTCTCAGCCGCACGTCCCCGACCCGTATGCACCCGATCGCTCCCAAGGGGGGAGCCGGGCCAGCCAGTCGGTGACGCGTTCGCCCATGCTCGGCCCTGAGCGCGGCAAGGGACATCCTAGGAAACCGCCTATGAGTCGCCGCGCCAGTTCCAACGCACAAGCCCCGCACCGCGGTGAGATATTCTCCGTCGACGACGCCGCCGATGAAATCGAAGCCCGGCGCATCAGCACCTGCGCGCACCCAGCCGTCCGCCGCCGCACCGTGAACCCGCCCGTTCTCTCCCGAGTGCATTCGCGACAGGACGATGTGGAAGAGAGCCCCACTGCCGAGGAAGAGCAACCCCAGAAGATGCCCAACACCAGGCCCGGTAGCAGCAGGGGAGTCCACGTTGAGATTGCGGAGGAAGTTGAGGTGGCCGAGGAACGACACCAAGACGACGATGTCGACGAGCTCCATGAAAGCGGCGACGGTCCCACAGACGACGATCATGACGACGACGACGGTGACATCAGTGATGCCGAGAGCTTCACGCTCAAAGACCGCCAACAGGCCATCAACGAAACGCACCCTTTCGGAATCAGGTTGTGGAAGCCTGCGCTGTACAAGAAGGACCGGTCCGTCCAGAAGACGGCCGAGGGCGATATCCACTCGACGCCCGGAGGAAAGGTTGGCGGCTGGCTGTTCATATTCAACATTATATGGACGCTGTGCTTCGGCTGGTGGATGGCCGCCATCGCCTTTGTCGGCGCCGTCATCTGCTTCTTGTTTGCCGCCGCCCCGAGCGCGCGCCAGTACGGCCGCCTGCTCTGGGGCCTGGCTGGGTACCTCTTCTATCCGTTTGGCAAATTCATCCGCCTCGAGCAGCAGGAGGCCTACCTGGAAGAGGACCTGGGCGAGGGCCGCAGTATCAGCGAGTACGAGCAGTGGCAGAGCGGTGACCTCGAGTACGGCCGTCTCTTTTTCGGCCCTGAGCGCGGGCGCTCCATCATTGGACGCTCGCGGCGCAGCATCGGCTCGACACACAGCGAGACCGACAGCCTTCTTGGCCGATCCCGCCGCGACGCTGGCGATCGGTCCGACTCTGGCGAGGTGCCGCCCCTGAAGCGCCGCCTCTTTGGGCGCGGGCAGTGGAACGTTGGCCGCGTCATCTTCTTCCTCTTCTTCTACCTGCTCCTGACGCCCTCGCTGTTCGTCGTGTCTGGCATCTGCTGGTTTCTCGTCTTCTGGATCCCCATGGGAAAGGTGACCATGCTCCTGATAGACCACCTGCGGCGGCACCCGCTCGCGCTCAACTTTGGCTCCGACATCAGCTCGGCCCGCGCGCCCAACACGCCTCACTCGTCCATCATTGTGTGCACCTACCGTGCCGTCGGGCTCAAGTACTGGAAGTATACGGTCGATGGCACCAACATCTTCCTCATCAACCTCATGGCCGTCGTCTTCTTTGTTGTCTTTGACTGGCTCGTGCTTGATGGTGTTTTCAAGATGCACAACTTTTTGACTTCGCCCGCCTTTCTCTTCTTCGGCGGCCTGCTGTCTATCATTCCGCTCGCCTACTTTATCGGCCAGGCCGTCGCCTCCATCTCGGCGCAGTCGTCCATGGGTGTCGGTGCCGCCATCAACGCCTTCTTCTCCACCATAGTCGAGGTCTTCCTCTACTGCGTCGCCCTCAACCAGGGCAAGGGGCAGCTCGTCGAGGGTAGCATCGTCGGCAGCATATTTGCTGGTATCCTGTTCCTTCCGGGCCTATCCATGTGCTTCGGTGCCATCAAGCGCAAGACGCAGCGCTTCAACGCCCGCTCCGCCGGTGTGACGTCCACCATGCTGCTCTTTGCCGTCATTGGTGCCTTTGGCCCCACGCTCTTCTACCAGATCTACGGCACGCATGAGCTGAACTGCCTCGATTGTACCAGCTTTGAAGGGCCTCCCTCGGATGGAAACAGGAGCCCTGCGGCGCGAGACTGCCGCCGCTGCTTCTTTTCACAGACGCCTGCCCTCAACGACCGTTTCTACCTCGAGACGGTGCGGCCCTACTGCTACATCGCCGCCTCCCTGCTGTTCCTGTCATACGTCATTGGTCTCTGGTTCACTCTGCGGACGCACGCCGCCGTCATCTGGAATTCCGAGGTGGACGAGAAGAAGCACGAAGATCATGCCCTGGCTGGTGGCGCTTCTACGGCCGGCTTCCACGGCGGTTCGGTCTCGACGAGGCAGCCCTCGACAACCATGGGGGACAGCACCGGCACGGATATCCGTGATACCAACGTCTACAAGCGCATCTTGGGCCAATCCCTCCGGCAGGCGGGCCTGACGCAGCAAGAGAGCGTGTCGTCATCCGGGACCGTGGGCCGCGGAGGGAACGGGAGCGTTTCGACACCACATCTGGTGCCGCCCAAGGGCGGCAGTGGCGGGGGCACCATGCACATCCCAGGCTTTTCTGAGGCGGAGAATAACCAACTCGCGCACCAGGTGGCCGAAATTGCCGCGACGGCGGCGGCAGTAGCTGTGATCCCACGGCGCTCGTCGGCGCGCAACCTTCACGGAGGCAGCACCAAGACGACGCCGAACCCGACTCCCGGCCCGCGGCCCGTCGCGGCGTTCCCGGACCCCGAGGATCCTCTCTTCATCCAGGGTGGCCAGAGCACCACAGCCACTGCGCAGCATGGAGGGGCTGTGGCTGGCGGTGCCGCCGTTGACGCTGCCGGCGGCGGCCACGGCGGCCACGACGCACCCAACTGGAGTCGTCTCAAGTCGTCGGTCATCCTCATGGGTGCCACCGTGCTCTACGCCATCATTGCTGAGATCCTGGTCGATTCGGTCGACTTTGTTCTCGACGGCCTTGCTGTCGACGAGAAGTTTGTCGGCATCTCGCTTTTTGCGCTCGTGCCAAACACGACTGAATTCCTGGTAAGCATCCTTGATGAACCCCCTCGTCCCAGAATGGACCTCTCTCTAATGTTTTTGTCATTCAGAACGCTATCTCCTTCGCCATGAACGGCAATATCGCGTTGTCCATGGAGATCGGATCCGCGTACGCCCTCCAGGTCTGCCTGCTTCAGATTCCCGCCCTGGTGCTCTACTCGGCCTTTTACGCCCCTACGTCAGGTGTCGATGATCTGGCGCATTACACCTTCTCGCTCCTCTTCCCGCAATGGGACATGGTTACTGTGATTCTGTGCGTGTTCCTGCTTAGCTACATGTACGGCGAAGGAAAGAGCAACTACTTCAAGGGCAGCATCCTGTTGCTCAGCTACCTGGTCGTCATCGTTGGCTTCTTCTTGAGCGGCTACGCCTCGGACTTGAACGGCGCCGCCGGAGTCAGCTCCAGGTTCGACACAATGGGCGCCGACGGGTCCTATGTCAGTTACGGCGGAGACTCTTTCAAGACGGTTGGGCGAGGCAAGAGCGGGCCCGCGTTCTGAAGCAGCGGAGTTGGGCTGATGTAGGAGAACTCGTGTCTCCTGGGCCGCTTTCCTTTTCTGGAAAAACTCGGGCCCCCAATCGCCGGCGCCGGCCTGGCTCGGCGTGCTGCCTGGGTGGTGCCTCCCCTAGTTCTGTTCTGTAACACCACACTATCCCCACTGCATTCTTGGATCTCATTTTTAGCCCTTGTCCCCTTCTCTCTCACCATGGCCCACCGATCCAGCGTCGAGGCATTTCTATCCCTTTGTTTTTTTTTCCTTTGTCCGATTTTTTTATTTGTCTGCCTGGACATAGCGTCGGCGGTTCATGTTGTTATTGGGGGCCAGGCGATGCCCCCGCTTGAGATGTCGACCAAGACGCCGCCGCCGACGGAGCGATACGATGCAAACAGCGCGCCCACAGCCACCCCCTTGAGCTTTGGTCATGGCTCCCCATTGAGCTCTATCAGAGAGAAGGGCGAGGGGTGTTGGATGATACATCACATGGTTTTCCTTTATTGAATAATCATCGTCATTTACGCAAGCCAGGTTCCTGACCTATTGTTGGATCATTGAAGGATTCGAGGGACGAACTGGGACGAAAACGGGCAGGCGGGAAGGGCATGGAGTCCTCTCAGCTGACTCCCATCATGCCATGACGCCCTGGTCTGATTGCTTGGTTGAGCAGATTTGAACATGTCGAAAACGACACTGGTGTGTCAGTCTGGGAGGGGGGTCACGGGGAGATGGGGGAAAAATACGTTTCTCGTCACCGGCGACCGTGCCGCGCGCCGAGGGCTTGGATCCGATGCGGGCTCGGAGTTTGGGCTGACGTGCAGGCGGCCGGCGGGGTTTTTTTTTGTCACACCTTGTGTCGTGTTTCTTTTCTGCTGGGCCTTTGTACCCTTGGGAGAAAGGAGAGATATTTCTGCTTTATTTTTGTACCGCTGCGGTCTGTTTTCTTGCTTTTTGTCTCTTGTCTTTGGCTATTTTATTCTCTTTTTTGTTCGTATCTGTAATTGGCGACGCATGTGAGGTCGAGGCACACGACCTCCGGACATGATCCCATCACATCTCCTTGGTTGTTATTTTTGACCTGTCTATGCAAGAGTTGATGTCGACCGAGAGCCGTTTTGGGCCGAAGCACACCTCTCTGTGTCACCACCACCATGACAGCCACCACCACCAGGCAGGAAGCGGCAGTCGTCTAGCCGCGTGCAGACCCAGCCCTATTGAAGGATTCTCTGCAAAGGGCCAGGCTCGGCGCCGTTGGGCCGCACACCCACTTTGCTCGCTTCGCGATGGCTCAGGGCTCACTAGCGCGTGCCTGCCCAAGGTATAATGCGGCTGCATGGACCCCATAACACCACGCCAGGACGCGGCAGTCATCAGTCTCGTGGGCTGCTGCGGGCTATATGCGGGCTATATGCGGGCTGGGGTTTACGTGAGCACGAGCGTGCGTCGAGTTTTGGTTTTCCATGTCAAAAGCGCGCCCTGGAGGGCTGGAGCAAGAAAAAAAAAAAGACACATGTCACTTTTTTCGTCGGCGCGGTAAGAGGGCAAGGAAATGCGGGTGACACACGAGTTGGCGGGCGCCAGCACCCACGGGGCCGGTACCGGGTACCTCGAAAAGGCGGGAAAGGTTGGGAAAGAGCGGCCCTCCCATTCCATGCTGTCGGGTCTTGGTTGCATCATTCGCGCGGGCATGCCACATATCATGCCCTGCACTGCACCTTCCGTCGGTCAGCCGAATGCGCCCTAGGCTCTTGCCTCGAACGACCAACCAATTAAGCGATATTTTTCTTTTCTTTTGCGTTTGGGGGCAGGAGCCGTCTTCCTCGCTTGTTTGCTGTTCCAATTGTGTTTGCCCCCTTTCTCGGCGTGGATGGAATGCCGAAGGATGGAGGAGCCCACCCCCATTAAGAAACAATCAGGCACCCGCATTATCCAGCTTCCGGCTTCCAGCAGCCCTGTGAGGGTGCCAAACTGAACTGTTCCCTCCCAGACCTCCCAGACCTCCCATACGACGCTGGCAGGTCCCGTTCCCGTCCTTGCTTGATCGGTCGGGACGCACACAGACACATTCGCCCACGTGCCGCCTAGCCCATCCATCCCATGCGCACCATCCCATCATCTTCCCTGCCCGACGATCCCGCGCCGTCTTCTGAGCCCCTCCCCCCAAACGTCATACCGCTCCTAAGCGGGGAGATATCGTGTGGTTGCACCACGCCCTTCGCGCACCCCGTCGCCAACAGCCAATCGACAAAGACAGCAACACGCAGCGGCGTTAGGTAATGCCCCGGCGCTGGTCGCCAGGGTTTGACAAATGATCGCCCTGTACGTCAGGATGGAAGGGCCAGCCACTCTCGATCACTCTTTTCCCCATTGGCACTCTCCCCTTGGCACAACACAGGCGGCTGAGGTCAAGCAGGCCGGCCAACTACCCAGACAAGCTGGTCTGGTGGGTATTTTTATCCCCAAGAGCCAACGCCGGAAATCCAGTCCGAATCTGCACAAGAAACATGAGCAAGGCCGCGGATCACATAATCTCTGCTGCGGCAATCCTGCAACCCACTTTCTGCTGCCAACCGTTTGCCCTTGACGTACGAACCACGGGCTTGTCCAAGGCGCGTTACCCGAACCGGCTTCTAACGCCCCGTCTTAGCTACCTGCTTCGTCGACGTCGCTGCCACTAGGGCCCGCCCATCTCCAGACGAGTGCCTGGTGCTCTGGGCGGTCCGACTATTCGCACCGTCGGGCCCCTCGCCTGGCCGCTTATCCACGCCGCCTCGAGATTGAACCGTCCACAACCCTATCAACCTGCTGGCCCCTTTGTGGCAGTGGCGGTGGCAGGCAGGCAGACAGGCGTCCAGGACACGGGACATGGCTGCGCGAAGCAGCGACGCTCTCCCAGCCCCGCCGCGGCCTTCCCGCATCTGGCCCATACCATTAGCCCATACCATGCAGTCTAATCCTTTCTCCCAAGACCATGGAACCTGCTGCAGGTTCCAACTATACGGGAGACGCGTGACAAAAGCACCATCGCCCACGATTTCTCAAATCCTTCCTGTCCGGCCCCCAGATGGCTCGCTTAATCTTAATAGTTGACCGCCGGGGTATCGGTACAAGCCTCCTTCTTCACCGTCTACACCTTGCGCCCACATCTACACCTGCCGCAGTCATGCCGCCTTGGCCAAGCTGGCTTCGCCATGATGCGTCGTGTGCTTCATCTCCGGCTCAAGGCAGTCAGTAAGTAGTCTGACCTTGCCTTGATCTCGTACCCACATGTCCTTCGCGAACCCCCTCCCACTCTCCTCGCGCCACTTGCCAAAACAAGGAAAGGCGGGATGCCATTAGTGCCCTCATTAAGCTACCTGTCCATCTTCTTGCCCGATATGTCGGTGGCTGCCTTAGATACCTGCTCGCCGCCTCCTTTTGGTGGCCCAAGGTATCCACCCTTCCGTGCTTCTGCGTCTTCTTTGGTGTCTTCGTACCGCCTCTTGCGGCTTACATACTCTTACACCCTCCCCCGTTGTGCCGGCCATGGATGCGACATCATCACCTTTTCGGCGAGGCCCGCCTGGCACACCCTCTCCCACCCCGCCCGCGCCCGCGCCTCCGGGGGGAGAGTGTTAATCAGCATTGCCTCGTTTAATCAGCAATCTTCGTTCGCCTGCCGCCATCCAGAAGTAAGGCCGGCGCGTTTGTGCCCTGCGACGTTTGTCTGCCTGGTTTCTAGTTGGGTGCTCTTGCCGGTTCAAGGGGTAAGTAAGAAGGGGCGTGCCGGTTTTCCTGTTTAGGAAAAGCCTTGCCGAGGGCACCGGTCGAGCTACCTGGTGCCGTTGTTTATATAAGGCTGGGCCGCGAGGCTCTTTGTGACGGCAACAGACACATTTGATCATTGACAAAACAACTCCTCACTTATACGCTTGCCTGCCTGTCCGCCTCGCTAACAAGACATTCGTGCGCGTGTTCCTTTATTTATCAACGTCCCTATCTCACAGTCACTTACACTCACCCCTACATCCAATCCATCCTCCACACTCTGCTTTACTCCTCAGCTTTCTATTAAAACCAGCCCTCCTCGCCATATCACGCCTCAATTCTATCCCACAAGCCTCTCTGCTTCCAAAATGACCACCGCCAGCAAGACCATCTCCCCATCCTCCGGCGTCGCCTCGGACGTCAGACCTGAGCCCTTGACCGTACTGATCGTCGGTGGGAATCGCGGGATCGGCCTCGCTTTTGTGCGCCAGTACGTCGAGCTAGGCTACAATGTCTACGCCACATATCGCGCGTGCTCCGTTGCCGAGGCAAGCGAGGTATGTACTCCTGCGCTTAGACTGGGGATTCTCGCTTCGTCTCCTTTTTGTTCCCGGCTTTCTCTCTTGCATCTCCGAGCCTGGGCCCCCGAGGTTGCCACCTTGGCGTCTTGTCAGGCTCCGCAAGGCTATCGTACCACCCTCCTGCACGCCCGGCCTAGCTCGAGTGACTGTTGGCACGCCGATGGGTCATCAAACAGCGGATCCTGACCGGCCATTGTCTGACATGCCGCACGCAAAAAGCTTCTCGAACTGGAGGCCCAGAACAGCCTCAACCTCAAGACCCTGACGCTGGACCTTGCCGACGAGCAGTCCATTGAGCGGGCTGCTGATGCCTTCGACGCCAAGCAGCTCGACATCCTGATCAACTGTGGAGGTAAGTTGGGCCTTTTGGTGCATTTTCTTACTCTTCTCATGACGTTGCTCTGCAGCAAGTGGAGGACTTGTTTCCAAATCCTTTTCTTGTTACAAGCCCGCTACTTCAACCACATCTCACGCGCCCCCACAAAAAAAAGGACACTAGAGTGTCACGGTTGGCGGTTTGAGGGAGGACAAAGCAAGAATGCACGATGCTGACATCATCTCGGCATAAACCAAGCCGTGTGCGAGATCGAGCGCGTGGCCCTCAGCACGACGGCCGACGAGCTGATGAGTCGGTTCCGCATCAACTCGGTCGGGCCCTTCCTGACCACGCGCGCCTTCCTCTGTCACCTCAAGCGGAGCCGCCAGAGCCACGGCCTTGGCGGCCCGGACGACGTCTCGGCGCCGCTCGTGGTCAACATGACGAGCGAGATGGGCTCGCTGTCTGAGAACCGGCCCGAGAACCGACCCGGCACCTGCATGAGCTACCGCGCCTCCAAGGCGGCTCTCAACATGATCACCCTGACACTGGCGCGCGAGCTGGCCGACGACGGCATCGCCCTGGTGGTGCTCAGCCCCGGCCGCTGCGTCACCAAGATGGCAAAATGGAGGGGCCAGATGTACCCCGACGACAGCGTCGCCAGCATGATTCGCGTCATCTCGGGCCTGGGCTTCAAGGATAGCGCAAAGTATCTCAACTTTGACGGGAAGCCCATCACCTGGTGATCTGATGAAGCAGAATGGCAACGAGACAAAAATGGATCTGCGACGGGGTGTACGAGTCGAGTTAGTGGAGGGTTTTGCGAACGCATGCATATACGGACAACGGACATGGGACAGCATTTTCGGCATGCATTAGGCTTTTTTTCCCTTTTTTTCTTTCTTTTTTGTTGTTATTCCCCATCGAGTTTGTAACTTTCCTACATCCACCTGTTTACTCTTTAGAAACCGGACGACATACGTCTTTTCCAGCAAATAGGAAGCGGCTTTTCTTCTTCGTTTGTCTGCTTTGGCCTTGAGAAGGATGTACAACAGTACCAGCAGCAGGGGGGCATGGCTTGGGAGAGGGAGCGGGCGTTTAGGATTCCTAGACTTATTTTCTTGTCTCTCTTTTCCTTGATCTGTATCAACCAGTGACTATGCTAGTCCGCATTTGGATTCGTTGCTTCCTAGCTTTCGCCGTCTACAGTACCACCTCCCGGGTCCCTGGGTCAGGACGCGTAATGTCTCGAATGTGTTACCCGTTTTGACACAGTTTGGCCATGTTCGCGCGTCCCTCCCGAGAGTGCAGTGCCAATCAGCGCCATGGGGGTTTGATGGCAGCACTGATTGACTTGCAGGCATGTTCCGGTTGTTAAACCAGCCTTTGCCTGCCCAGCATCACAACATCACATCTATAACATAAGTATTACACTGCGAGGCGAGACAGATCACCAATGTCCAGGGTTGTGCGTCGAGACAGCGTTTAATATTATTATTCTGCGTGTGTTCATGCGGGCGTCGGAAAGGGGGAAGAAGGGGGATCTTGAAAGGGGATCTCGTAGAAATGTCATCATCAGAAAAAAAGGTGAAGAAACAGAAAAGAAGTGGCACCAATCACCGAAACCATCCCGGATCCGCGCCTACGAGATACGAGACGAGGTCAAGACATGCGCCGCGGCGAGACCATGATGTGGAAGATCGGGGTAGAAAGAGACGGAGAACAGAAGGTGGTGGGTCAGGATCATGGTAGTAAGCAGAGAAACACCAAGGCTGTGCTTTTCCCTTCCCCGCAAGCTCGCCAACGAGAAATGAATACGGCGTGTAAAAAGAAAGAGAAAACGAACGCCCAAGTCACAGCTAAGGAAATAAAACACTACAAAGACACAAAGACCAGCCACCCAAGATCGAAAATAAGCAGAAAATGAGTCCGCGGGGCAGAAGGCAACAGGACTCGCAGTTTGTGCCGCTCTCGCAGCTCAAACCACAAAAGCCCCCATTATTTCCGACCTCGCGACTTTGTACAGTAATCCAGTCAGTCAGAGCAACGCCCGGCTCCTCCGTTTGCTAAGCCAACATTTGAACTTGATCGATGTGATAGTCATGCAAGACACCGCGCCAAGGCCGAGTCCTTCAGAATAGCTCCCCAGTCCTCTCCCTCCATCAGTTATTATAACTCCGAATCCGCACAACTTTAGTACGGGGGACGGGGCTTGATCTGGTTGACCATGCGGGTGATCAGGGCAATCATCTGCGCGAGGTTCTTGAGCGACGAGTCATTGGCTGACGTGTTGCTGATGCGCATAAAGACCGTTTCGATCCTGGTCTTGATGAGCTCCAGGATCTTGGGCGTGATCTGGATGATATCCTCGTCCTGTTCGAGCGCGGTGCGATGGTTAGTATGGTGATGTAGGGAGCTCGTGGAGTGCAATGGGGGACGTACCAATTCCTGCTTCATGAGCAGCTGGTTAAAGACCAGGAGGACCATCTCGATCCACGCCAGCTTCTCCCGAAGAACGGACCCTTCCAGATCCTGCGAGACAGTAGCGCCAACAGACAGAAGGACCAAAGGCTGGAGGTTGTGGATGAAATCCGGGTTGTACTTGTTCAGCACACGCCTGAACACCTCCTGCTCGTGCGGGGTGGCCTGGAGCCAGCGCATCATGGCGTCGTCAAAGTTGTGACTAGCCATAAGCCCCTCGATCTGCGAGACAACCTGCTCAAGCTCGGCTTGCAGGCGTGCCTCCTGGTTGCTCGGCATGTACACCAGCTGCGACCCAACTCCAGAGCTGGGAGCCTGAGGCTGCGGCTGCGAGACATGACCATGCGAGTGCGAAGGGCTGGCGACCTGGTTCGAGTGGGATCTCGGGCTGTGGTACGATGGCGGGCCCATGCCAGACGCGACACTGCCGCCCTGGGAGCGCACATGGGCAGCTGCGGCGTTGGGCGACTGTTGGTGGTGCATCGAGTGCTGCGAGTACTGCGAGGGCGGCTGTTGGTGCTGCTGCTGATGGTGCACATGGCCACCGTATTGCTGCTGTGATGGGTGCTGATGCTGCATGTGCTGGGGGACAGCAGGGAGGGCAGCAGGCGCTGGCTGGTGATGGGCCTGCTGGTGGAGGCTGCTGTGCTGGGGCGGAGCCGGCGCCTGCATCTTGAGGAACTCGCTCTGGAACTGGTTCTGCGCAGCAGCCATCGACGACACGGTCTCGGTCAGGCGAGTAGTCAAGCTGACGAGCTCGTCGATCTTGGCAGCATCGGCGCGCTGGATCTGCTGGAGGCGGGCGATCTCCTCGCTGGCCTTGGCCACCTGGGCGCTAATGTTGGGGAAGTGAGGGACGACTCGCGAAGTCACTGAATGCTCAATGATCTCGGCAACATCGCGGCTGACGGTCCTAGCGACAGCGTCACCCAGTGCCTTGATGAGGTCCGGCTGCCGAAGCGCGTTGGAGACAGAGGAAGGCAGCGAATTTTGCACCTCGCCCTGGATGGATCTGCTGACTTGGCTGTAGACCTTGGTGGTGACCTGGTCCGAGATTGACTTGGCGATGTCGTCGCGCATGGCCGGGAGAAGCGTAGTCTTGAACTGCTTGAGGATAATATGGTCAAGAACCTCCTGGGTGTTGTCGTTGAGGACGCTTGAGACCATATCAAGAAGCACCTTGAACTTGTCCTCGAAGTCGGCCTCGCGTTTGTTGGAGGCCGTGTCGATCTTCTTGACGAAGATGTTGTGCGAGTTCTGGATATCGTGCGCGAGGTGTTCCCGGATGCGCTGCTCCATCGTCTTGATGCTGGCATCGAGCGACTCTTGGGTGATGACAGGCGGCGCGGGGATAGCCTTGAACTCGGTCTTGGCAGGGCCCACGCGAGGCGAGACGGCGTTGGCCACGTTAGAGTTGGCCGCAAGGCCTTGGTCCGCACCGGCGGCCGCGGCAGCAGCAGCGGCCCCCTTCTTCTTGCGGTTGCGCTGTTTCTCCGGCTTCTCGGCGGCGGGCGTGGGCTGGGCCTCGTCGTCCTTGGCCTCCTTGGCTTTGGCGGGCGTAGCGATATCTGCAGACTTGCGAGGCGACGCGGTGTTGTCGTCGGGCGAGGTCGACTGCTGCTGAGTCTCCTTGCCGTTAGGGCGAGGAACGATGGCCTTGAATCCGACAGGCTGGGTTTGCTGCGACTCCTCCAGACCGTGCGCAGGCGGCTGTGACCCTGCTGGCTGCTGCTCTTGGGGCACCAGCGGCGCCTTGAGCTTGTCAATCTTAACCAGACCACTCTCGACCGCGTTCTTGGGCGAGATAACCTTGTTGTCCCTCGTCCAACCAAGCTCGGCCTGCTTCACAACGACGCAAGTAACGCCCTTGGAATGCATTCCGTAGAGCTCAAACAGGGCTTGGTCGTCGCCCTCGCTGTTGGTCGGGTTCTGCAGGATGTCAAGGCTGCGCAGGATGCCACGGTTGCCAAACGAGTACTCGCGGATGCCACTGATAACGGCGGTAGACTCGGGCTGCGGGATCGACGAGTCCTGGGCCGTGAGCTTCTGGATGTACTCGACCTGGGAGATGTTCTTCATCGAGTACTTTGGTGCCGAGAGGTGGAGGAAGTAGACCGAGTTGCACGTTGGGTGGCCGACTACAACCATGCCCGTCGGAGGGTGGTACATGACACTGCACACGGCGTCCGACTCCTTGCCGTGCGGCAGATTGAACTCTTGGACGGGCTTGCCCAGGGCAAGGTCCCAGAGCTGCAGTGTGTGATTCTGCTTCATGCCGACGATCATGTAACGAAGGGCCCCGCGCTTCTGGTACGGCCTGAGCTTATCTAGGAGTAGCACAGAAGTGGGCCAGGCCTTTTCCCCTTCGGGAGTCGTCGTAAGGGTCATGAGAGGTTCCTTGACCTCGAGGCATGTGTGCGCGGGAAAGTCGCTGCCGTCCTTCGCCGCAGTGAGATCGCGAACGTCCCAGAACTTGACTCGGCCCGACTTATCGAGCGAGACAATCGTAGTGTCATCCTGGCTGAAGGTGAAGTCCTTGCCAGCCTTGCCCGTGTTGATCTTCAGAGAGCACTCCTTGGCGAGACGCTCCGTGTCGACGACGCGGTCATGGCCGGCCCTGAACAGACCGTTCTTGAGGATGAAGCCCGGCCAGACAATGTTGATCGACTTGCCCCGGCCTACGGCGAAGTATTCGGGGTGGTTGGTCGACGTCCGGGCTCGGGTCTTGAGCACACCACCGGGGGCGTCACCTTCGTGTGATGTGATGGGCGGGAGAGCGAAGCCGTACTGCTCCGGGTGCGCATCCTCCAGGTGATCCTTCTCGCCGTCCTTGACCTGCACCCAGTAGACGGTGCCGCTGATGCCGGTCCCGATGATTGCCTCCTTATGGATCACATCGGGCTGGTCGGTAGGGGTCGAGGAAATGGCAAGGTTGAAGATGCGATCCTTGGTGTCGGTGAAGAGCTTGGCGTCCTTACCGTCCATCTGCCGAATCACGCGCAGGCCGCCGGCCTTGGACATACCGTATGCCATGTAGCTCTCTGTGGCAGTGACCAAGTTGCGGTCAACTTGGTCAAAATCCTTCTTGAGCCGGGCAATGTCGAGAATAGCCTCCTCGCGAAACACGGGGCGCGTGTCCTTGTCTTCCTTGATGTCCTGAACCGTGATGGAAATCCATGGCTTCATGGGGAGGTTGTAGACGACGACGGGCGTCTCAGCCTCGTCCTCCTCGACCACAACGATCCCGTCGGCCTCGGCCTCGGCCTCGGCGCTCTCCCAGCTGTCCGCCACGGGCGCGTTGGCGGCTTCGTCCACAATCTCCTTGACGACCTGCGCGACCTCGGTCGGGAGGGTATCCTCAAGGATGGAGCTATTGGAGTCCTTCTCGAGCTCCTTCTTGATGGCCTGCGCAGCAGCATGGGCCGACTCCTCGAAATCGCGATCAGTCTTGGCCTTCAGCATTGCCTCGAGGTCTTGCTCGATCTTGGCCTGGGCCTTCTCGTGCTCAGCTCGGGCGTGGGCAGCCTGTGCGGCTTCGTCGTCGGAAGCCATGTCATCGCGTCTCTCGGGTCGCGGGGAAACGGTAACGACAAGCGGAGCAGGAGTCTCCATCTCGCGGTCGACAGCACTGTCATTCTCGGCCTGGTGGCGAGAGTGCTCGGGCGTGTCGCGCGGGGTTGGCTCCTGGCGCTGGCGCTTGCTCTCGGAGCCTGCGGGCGACGACACGGGCTTCTTCAGAATCTGAATAGGCAGGGTGGCGGTCCGACCAGGGCTCGGAACACCGCTAGCAGATCCAGGGGCGGCCTTTGGGGTCCGGTTCAGAGGAGACGACTGGGCAAGCTCTTCGAATGGGTTGTTGTAGCTGAACATGTTCGGCTTCTGTTGCGAGGGAGCATCGTGCACTGGAGGTGGCGCCTCGTACTTGGCTGGCTGGGGAGACTCGAACTCGAAGGGAGCGGTAGGAACCTCGGTCTCGGGACTGTGGGGAGTGTAGTCCCTAGTGCCCTCGCTCGAGTGGGCTGGGGTCGGCTCCGGCTGCGAGGTTGCAGATGTGTAGGTGGCCTCGCTCTGGCTGGGTTTCGGGCGGTTCAGCAGGTTCAGCAGATACTGCTGGGACTCGGCAGACTGGGCAGTCGAGTTCCAGGGCTGGGCCTGTTGTGGCGGCTGGGGAGGCTGCGCATGGACGTGGGGCTCCGGGTGAGGCTCGTCCTTGACGGTGCCCCTCATAAGGGCAGCAAGGAGGCCAGTCGGATCCGAGGGCGCAGGAGCCGGGGCGTGGATCAGGGAATCGCGAGCAGGCTCATCCCGGGCCGGGGGAGGCATGGTGGGGGCCGGATACTCGTCGTCCTGCTGGTCCTGTCCCGAGCCGCTGAATTTGAGCAGGCTGAGCAGGTTTCCCTGGCGCTCAGTGCTGTTCGCGTCGCCACTCTCCTCGCGCGGGTAGGATGAGGCGCCGTACGAGCGATGGGCCTGTCCGTTATTATTGTTGTTGTTATTGTTCCGTGCGTATAGTGGCATGCCCGGGGGGAACTGGGTGTTGGGAAAGGCGCCGGTCGGAGGCGACGGGGCGGCAGGCATGTGCGACTCCATGATGCCGGGCGCGTGCGCGGCGGGATTGTAAGGCGAGTCCGGGTACTGGGGCGAGCCGCGAGACTGCGGCTGCTGCGGTTGCGGCTGCTGCTGTTGGCCGCCATAGTAGGGTGCGGGATTGGCCTGGTGGTACGACGTGAACTGGGCGAGCAAGTCCTGGGTCGGGTTCTGGCCTGGTCGCTGCTGCGGCTGCTGAGCCTGAGGCTGCTGGAGCGGCGGCTGCTGCTGGCTGTGATACTGCTGGTGCTGGGCCTGCTGGTGTTGGTGTTGGTGCTGCTGCTGAGGAGCTTCCTGGTTGGAGGTCCTCCGCAGCTGCGCCAGCAGCGACTCCAGGCCACCACCGCCGTTTGCCTCCATCTTGGCAGGTGACTCGGCGAGAGCAAGGCGCACAACGCTGGTATTTCACAGCGCCGTGGGCCTGGGGCAGAGAGGAACCTGGCTGCTCGGGCGAGCACTGGAATGAATGGACTGCGATGGCGCCGATGAGCGATCAGCTATTCCGGCCCCAGAGGGTTTGGTGCGGAACGAAATTGGGCGATCGCTCAGGCAGCGGGCGGTGGGAAAAAGGTTCAAATGCAGGTGCGGAAGGAATGGGGCAGAACGAAATCAATGATTAATACAGTCGGCGAAGCGAGAACGCTGGCTAATCAACGACGCGTCACTGGGACTGGAGCCTCTGTCTTTCGTCCAGACGAGCTGCAGGAAGAGAAGCCAAGTCGAATCCACCTCTCGTGGGAGAAGAGAGCAGGAAGGGCAGAGGTTGGGAAGGCACGAATGAAGCTCCGACTTTGTGGTCGAGCGCCAGCCCGTTTGTTTGCACCAAAATTTCTTTCGGTCGTCCCAGCGGTTGGGTGGACATGCAGGCACTCGTGGAGCAAATCGAATGGCTGGGCCGCAAGCTGGTGGGGCGGCCAGGGTGGGGGGGCCCATGCAGTGCTGTCCAATCCGTTGAGCTAGGTTTTCCTACAGTGCTCGCTTACTTGATGCTGCTTGTATTACATACGGTACGCAATTGCACGGTTTGCCTGTACTGGAACGGTGTGGCAGGATCTCGGTTCTTTTGCGCACGGTGCGCCTCGATCACAGCGGCCCTGCGTGCCCAAGGCTCCGAGGCTGTGCCCGATCGGATTGCAGCAAAGCCGGGGGACTCCACTTCACAGCGATTCGACTTAGCTAATCACAGCGACGGGGCTCGCGGCAGACTCGACTCGGCATGGATGCTGAAATCCCAGCCATTGTCGAGATGGCCGTCACTCTGAGTCGGGCCTAGGTCGAGCTAGAAACCCGGGAGAAGCCGACCATTTTTGTCTGGCTTCTTGTCTGGCTGTGCCCAGCAACATCGTTAACGTGGGCAACCAGCGACTCACAAACAGTCCTACCAGGCCACCAAGAGCCCTAGCGGGCGCTGTCCTGTATAGGCACAAGACCCCTCGTCCCTGGCGCGAGACCCGGCAGCACCTGAGGAGGCGCCCATCGCTCCAAGCCCCTTTTACCTCGATCCGCGACTCTATCCGGACGTCCACATAGCAGGTGCGCGGCCCCGTTGTCGCTGCTTGCGATCAAGAAGCCTACAGCTGCTCCTCGCTCCCGCCATCGCACCGCGCTGTCGCTTCTCGCAGTCGACGGCCTCCTGCTCGCCCTCCCACCGCCTTGGCCCTGCGGCTGGCGCCTGCACCCGTCGCCACCATGTTTTGCCTTCGCAGGTGCGCAACTCGCAAAAGCAAAGAAGCAGGCACTCTGCCCTGCGGCCCCGTCCACGAACCAGTGGGCGGCGGGGCGTCCTCTTGTTTATGGCCCGCACAGAAAGCGCTGACTTGTCCGTCCATCCACAGCTGGCTCCCGCTGCTCTTCATCCCTACAAACGCCTCGCCGGCCTTCATCTTTCTGTTTTTCGTCTGCACATACTTCCTCAACAGGCCATGCGGGTATTGCTCGTTCCTGTTGCTGATCCTGTTCATGACGTCGTGCAACTGGAGCGACCGCTGCTTCTTCGACTTCTCCACCAACTGGTTCCAGTCGCGCCCCTCATCGGCCCTCGTCGCGCCGCCGCCCGAAGCCGCTAACGCCTCGTCCGCCCTCTCCGCCTGCCGCGACGACCTGTGTGCCGCCGGCGCCGTGGCCGCCGAGCTGCTCAACACCACGGCCGCATCGCTGGCCGCCGCCGCCGCCGACCACGCCGCAAAGGCCCGCGCAGAATGGACCGGCCTGGGCATGGAGTGGCTGAGGAGCCTGTTAGGGAGGAGGGAGTGGCGCATAGACTGCCTCGACGTCAACATACGGCTATAACGGGGGCGGTGGAGTCGGTGCCTTTTGTCTCTTTTCCTTAATTTTCCTAGGCTCTCAAGCATCATTGTCTATCCCACGTTCCAACAGCGGATGCATTTTCTGGACAGGCGCGAGCCAAGGGGACCTTCTGTTCCCTTTGGCTCTTGGTTTGTATGATTGACTCGGGAAGCATTATAGCATGAGCAGGCTCGGTTCCAAGCGCCTTTACTCACTTATATAATAGGACAGCAGACTTTTGGTAGCACCTCGCAAGCCATTCCGTGACACTCCTTGTGCGGCTGCACCTTCCTCATGCGTCTACGTGGCCCCTGCCTGGGGGCATTCGATGTCAAGCATGCCACGCATGACCGGGCTCTCGATAGCCCTGCTGGGAAGATGGTCGAGAACCATCCCGTCCCATCCCGTGCCCCTCTGTTTTGAGCCTAGATTTCGAGACCACGACCTAGTTTGAACGGCATTGGTCTTTTGTTTCTTGTGGCGCCTTTAGTCCCACGTTTCGCGAGCTAGGGGCCACATCAATGGTAGAAGCGGGTTTGGTAACAAAAAATGCAGTTGTCGCCACCGCTCTAGGCTTTCACCTCTCCGAGCCCCTTGTTCTTTTCGCCGTCTTCTTTTTATATGTCCCTTCTTGCTATGTCTCCCTCTCTCATTTTCACTCTCATCTCTCCCTCGCCCTGTCATCCTCTCCCATGTAGGTATTTCCCAGCACAGTCGTGACCAACTATTGAACAAACAAGCCGAGTAGCAATCCGCAATGGTGGCCAACAGTTTCAGATCTCTCTTCCTTTTTGCCCTCCTCCTAGCATGTATGGCCAAAGCCCAAGTCACCCGGGCCAACAACACCAACCCAACGAATCAGGCATGCCCGGGCAGCATCCCCAGCATCCCCGGCCTCAGAATTGACGGCAAGGACTGCAGGGTTCTCTGCCGTCCAGCCGAGTGGACCGACGTCCTTCTTTTCTTCGCGACCAACCACTTCGCCCATGCGGCCACGACCATCAGCAGGCCTGGACAGAGCACCGCGAGCACCATTGCGATGATCCTGCAAGCGCTGACGATTCCCTCCTTGGGTGTGCATTTGGCCTTGATGACCATACTCCGAGGCATATCCAAGCCCCGGTGGGGCGGAATAAGGAGCAGCAGCCTGCAGAAAGCGGCGGGCGCTGGCGCGCTCTTTGCAGTTGTCAAGGCCGGCGCTGGCCAGTCCCAGAAAGCGGGGATGCCAGACGGGGAAGCATCGAAGGATGTGGAGATGGGGGTGCTGCTGCCCGAGCCACCCGCAGGGCACGTCGGGGGCCGGGGCGGCCCGCTCCGTGCAAAAGAAGGTGAGTCTTGGCAACAAGTCTCGGGCTCGTTCGATTCGCTCCTCTACAATACCGTAGATTCTGATTACACCAGCCAAAACAACAAGTTTTCCTCCAAGATCCACGGCATTTGCGAGCTGCCTGAAGGATACGACTTGGTAATGGTGCAGCCAGACGCCGAGTTCGAAAAGGGCGATGAGGAAACCATCGCTCTCAGCTGCCACTTCAACGTCACAAAGGCCCTCGTCTCGATACTGCAGCTTATATTCAGCGTCACTACCCTCTACCAGGCGCAGGGTAGCCAGCTTGAACGGTTCGGATATGCGGCGTATGGGCTCAGTGTGGCGCCCTACGCCTGGATGACGTTGCTCAACCTGCTCGCAAGCCTTGCGTGCCCTGAGTACGATCGCACCTACATCGTCGGTTCCCAGGGACTCGATGACCTGGAGCGGCGTCTGGAAGCCGCAGGATCAGAGGCCAAGAAGCGTTTCCAGGTGACGGGAGTCATATCGCGCCTCGGGCCGTCCGCCGACGAGCGCCTGCAAGTTTTTCATAAGGGTAAATCTGCCTTACTTCCTGCCCTTAAAAATGGTTGCCGGTCACGAACGGAAAAAGCGGTTGGAAAATGCCTGTTGGCTGCGATTTGGGCGGCACTGTAAGCTAATGCCGAAGGTGCGCAACTATAGAGATGTGCGAGCATCGCGGACCTTTCCTTGGGTCGATTTCGGAGCTCCGTCTGTTCGGGTGGACGATCCTCGTGGGTGCTGCTGTGCCACTCATCGCGATAATTGGCATCTCGCGGGCTCAGCCTGGACAAAGCAATATGGCGGAGCGCGCTCTGGTCATGCTTTGGCTCGTATATGGCACGTTTTCATTTATATGCACTGTAGACCCCGTTGGTGAGTTGGAAGGGAGGCCGATATTAGGACAGCGCAGGGGCAAAATACTTCTTTCCAAGACCGTAGTGTCCGGGGTTTTGGTTTTCACCCTCACTGCGGCCAGCTTTCCGATCTTAGCCGCAATGATTCTGGACTTTGGGGCTTGCAGGAGGATGTGATGGCGACACCTGCCAAAATAAGGCGAGACGTGGGACCCGGATGAAGCTACCTAGTAACGAAATGAGTACCGACCGTCTGTGCCCATGGCTGTGTTTTGGTGAAGATGACTAGACAGGGATGGCGTCGATTCGGGGCCCTCGGGCCCCGGAACGCACACGCACGCCTGACGACAGTTGAACCGCGCGGCCGCCCGTGGATCCCAGGCCCGGAAGGCCCAGCGGAGCCGCCTCCGCTGCCCCCATCCCAATGGAACGAGACGGTTGAGGGATTGCACTAGGTGTGACGGGTACACAGTAAATCAGTGCCAAGCCCACCGCGCGCCCGGCAGAGTAAGAGTGCTGGATCTATCAAATCAGCGGCCTTTGTGCCCACAACGCGTGCCAAGTCGGGGGCTTTGTTGCGCCCGGCGCGGCAAAGGGCGAATTCCGGGCCATTCTGCCGCGGCAGTCTTGATCGAGCGACGCCCCGTCGGTGCAAGCATTGACCCGTCTCCTGGGTCATTCTTGCCAACGGCCTGGGGGCACCCTAGAACCGAGATTTGCGTCTTCGTCCCACCACAGTGGATTGCCTTCGCCATCCTATATAATCCCTACAAGAAAACGATTCATCGTTTGTTGTCACTGGTAATGTTGGCAGGCTCGTGAGACGTCGCATTCCAAAAGCACCATGGACACGACAAGTCCTGAAAAGGCGCCGCCATCTCCACCAAACGAGGAGCAGGCAAACACACAACAGGAAGAGAAAAAGACGGGGAGCCATGCGGGCGGGTTCAAGAGCTTCACGGTGAGTTGCGGGGCAAAAAGGGGAATAACAAAAGTGAGATGAAACCAAAGAGGCTGACATCACGCAGCGCATCTTCACCTATGCCCGTCCCGTCGACTATGCCATCCTGTCGGTGGCTCTCGTCGCCGCCCTGGCCGCGGGCGCGGCGGTGGCGCTGCTGAACCTGGTGCTGGGCCAGTTCGTCACCATCCTCAACAGCTACGTGGTCGGCGCCTCGACGCCCGAGCGGTTCCGCGCCGACGCGGCCGCCATGTGCCTGCGCTTCGTCTACCTGGGCGTCGGCCGCCTCGCCTGCACGTACCTGTACGCGGCGCTGTCGACCTACAGCGGCCACCACGTAGTGCGCAACCTGCGCGCCGCCTACCTGCGCGCCGCGCTGTCGCAGGAGGTGGCCTTCTTCGACCGCGGCGCCGCGGGTTCGGTGTCCATGCAGGCCACCTCCAACGGCAAGCTGATCCAGTCGGGCATCGGCGAGAAGCTGGGCACGTTCGCTGCCGCCATGGGCACGTTCGTGGCCGCGTTTGCGATCGCGTTTGCGTCGCAGTGGAAGCTGACGTTCATCGTGCTGTGCATCGCGCCGTCGATGCTGCTTGTCATCGGCTTCGTCGCCGCCGTCGACAGCGGGGTCGAGACCGAGATATTGGGCGTCCAGGCCCGCGCCGCCGCGTTTGCCGAGACCATACTCGGCAGCGCCCGCAACGTGCACGCCTTTGGCCTGCGCGCCCGGCTAATGCGCCGCTTCGACGTCTACCTCGACGAGGTCGTGGGGCTCGGTAGGAAGAAGAATTGGCTGTACGGCGTCATGTTTAGCGGCGAGTACACCATCATCTACCTCGGCATCGGCCTTAGTTTCTGGCAGGGGCTGAAGATGATCACCGAGGGTGAGGTCAGCGATGTCGGTGTTGTTTTTACGTGAGTGCTTTTCTACTACCCTTGCTGTCTTGCTCACTCTTTTATCGTCTCAACTTGAGCTGACAACCGTATGCGGATTATCAGCGTCCTCCTCTGTGTCATCAATGCCGCTCTCTCCTTCACCACCGTTGCGCCCTCCAGCGTCGCCTTCAGCAGGGCGTCCTCAGCGGCCGCGGAGCTCTTCACGCTTATCGACCGAGTCTCTGAGATCAACCCGTTTGACGACTCGGGCGAGAAGCCGACCGACACCGTGGGGGCCCTGCAAATCGAGGGCATCTCGTTCGCGTACCCGACCCGACCTGGCGTCCACGTTCTCAAGGACTTTACGCTCGACATCCCAGCCGGAAAAGTGACCGCCCTGGTTGTAAGTCGCCTGCCCATGCCTGTCCCGTGATCCAACCCCCTGATGCTGACGCCGCCCTTGGCGTACAGGGACCCAGCGGCTCCGGCAAGAGCACGATAATCGGCCTGATCGAGCGGTGGTACAATCCCGAGTCCGGCACCATCAAGCTCGACGGCCGCCCCATCGACACGCTCAACCTCAACTGGCTGCGCACCAACGCCCGCCTCGTGCAGCAGGAGCCCGTGCTTTTCAACGGCACCGTTTTCGACAACATCGCCAGCGGCCTCGTCGGCACCCCGCTCGAACGCGCGTCCCCCGCCGAGCAGCGCGCCGCGGTCGAGTCGGCGGCGCGCACGGCCTTTGCGCACGACTTCGTCTCGCAGCTGCCCGACGGCTACGACACGCGCATCGGCGAGCGCGGCGGCCTGCTGTCGGGCGGGCAGAAGCAGCGCGTGGCTATCGCGCGCAGCATCGTGTCGGACCCTAAGATCCTGCTGCTGGACGAGGCCACGAGCGCGCTGGACCCGCACGCCGAGGCCATCGTGCAGCGGGCCCTCGACGCCGCGAGCCGGGAGCGTACCACCGTCGTCATCGCCCACCGCCTGGCCACCATCCGGGCCGCCGACAACATTGTGGTGATGGCGGGCGGGCGCATCGTCGAGCAGGGCACGCACGAGGAGCTGGTGGCGCGCGGCGAGGACGAGGGAACGTACGCGCGCATGGTGCGAGCGCAGACGCTCGTCAAGGACGCCGCTGACGAGGGCCGGGACGGAGACGACGCGACGACGAGCACCAGCGACGGCAAGGCCGAGGCCGGGCCGGCCGAGGAGGGCGGTGCTGCTGCTGCTGCTGCTGCGGCGGCGGACGGGGAGGAGCCGGCGCCGACGCAGTCCATCGTCCGCTACGCCACGGCGGAGCGCCAGCACATGGAGTCGCTCAAGGGCCGCGAGGACTTTGGGCTGTACAAGAAGGCGGGCGTGGTGAGGACCATCTGGAGGCTGATGATGGCCACCAAGCAGCTCAAGTGGTGGTATGTGTTTCTCGCCGTGGACTGCCTCCTTGCTAGTAAGTGTTCCCTGGGTTTGCTTCCTCGTTCCTTTGGTCCATGGGTTATCCCAACGGAAGCTGACGTCCGAGAACCAAACAGCCAGCGTCATCCCGGCCCAGATCGCCCTGCTGGCGCAGACGCTGGACGTGTTTAACACGACCGACCCCGCCGCGGCGCAAAAGAACGGCAACTTCCTGGCCTCCATGTTCATCGTACTGTCGGCGGGCGCCTTCATCGCCTACTTCATCATGGGGTGGACGACCAACACCATCGCGCAGGAGATCAACCGGCAGATGCGCCGTGACATGCTCGACCTGTTTCTGCGCCAGGACCTGCGCTTCTTCGACCGCGAGGAGAACACGGTCGGCGCCCTCACGTCGCGCCTCGACTCGGAGCCGCAGGCCGCGCTGGAGCTGATGGGCTTCAACATCGCCATCGTTATCATTGCCTTTTTGACCGTCATCGCCTCCAGCATTTTCGGAATCGCGTTTTCGTGGAAGCTCGGGCTCGTCGCCTTCTTCGCGGGCATCCCGCCGCTCATGGCGGCCGGCTACGTGCGCATCCGGCTCGAGTCGCGCATGGACGTCAAGGCCGACAAGCGCTACTCCAAGAGCGCCTCCATCGCGTCCGAGGCCATCCTGGCCATCCGGACCGTGTCGTCGCTGGCTATCGAGCGCGTCGTGCTCGATAAGTACACGCGCGAGCTGGATGATGCTATTGTGGGCCTGACGCCGTCGCTGTTTGGCATGTTCACCTTTTACGCCTTCACGCAGGCCGTCGAGTACTTCATCCTGGCGCTCGGGTTCTGGTACGGGTCGCGGCTCATGTCGTTCGGCGAGGTGACCTTTTACGAGTTCTTCGTCTCCTTTTACGGCGTCTTCTTCGCCGGCCAGCAGGCGGGCATCATGTTCACCTACTCGAGCAGCTTCACCAAGGGCCTGCACGCCGTCAACTACTACTTTTGGCTGCGCGGGCTCGAGCCCACCATCCGCGAGACCGACGACAACAGGGACAAGGGGCCGCGCGACCAGGTCTCGAGCATGGACCTGCAGGGCGTCCGGTTCTCGTACCCGCTGCGGCCCGACGCGCAGGTGCTGCGCGGCGTGTCGCTCGAGGTGCTCCCCGGCAAGTTCGTGGCGCTGGTCGGGGCGTCCGGGTGCGGCAAGTCGACCGTCATGGCGCTGCTGGAGCGCTTCTACGACCCGATGCGCGGCAGCATCCGCATCGACGGCGCCGACGACCTGCGGCGGCTAAACCCGCGCCTGTACCGGCGGCACGTATCGCTGGTGCAGCAGGAGCCGACGCTGTACCCGGGCTCGATCCGGGAGAACGTGGCGTTTGGCGTCGACGTGGCCGACGAGGAGGTGGAGGGCGCGGGCGCGGCATCGGAGAAGCAGCACGCGTCGGACGAGGCCATCGAGGCGGCGCTCCGGGCGGCCAACGCGTGGGACTTTGTCTGCTCGCTGCCCGAGGGGCTGGGCACGGCGTGCGGCACCAGCGGGAGCCAGCTGTCGGGCGGCCAGCGGCAGCGCATCGCCATCGCGCGGGCGCTGATCCGGCAGCCGCGCGTGCTGCTGCTCGACGAGGCGACCAGCGCGCTCGACACCGAGTCGGAGCGCGTGGTGCAGGGCGCGCTGGCGGCGGCGGCGCGGACGGGCGGGCGCATCACGGTCGCCGTGGCGCACCGGCTGTCGACGGTGCGCGACGCCGACCTGATATGTGTCTTTTACGCCGGGCGCATCGAGGAGGCCGGCACGCACGATGAACTGTTGGCCAAGGGGGGCATGTATGCCAAAATGTGCGAGGGGCAGAGCCTGGACCGCAAGGTTTGAAGAGCATGGTTGGTTGGGCTGTTAAATATGAGTACATGTAGGAAATTTTGTAATGTGTAGAGCTTCCTCCTTGATAGACTTGCTGCAAGGCTCTTGGGGGAATATCTTGGTGGGGCAACCCACGCGGATGGTCTTTTCAATCTCCCCATGAAATTCATGCCAGTGAACCCCAGAAAATCCAAACCCGACGAACGCCCCCCAAATTCAAATCATCCTTACGCCGCCCAAATAAAAACAGTCCGTCTGACACACACCCCCCTCTCCCTCACGCTCCCTCCTCAGCCTTCTTCAGGCCCGACAGCGAGCCCGTAACCCCCACCTTCTTCATCACCTGCCGCACCGTCTCGCGCGAGGCCTGCTTGTCGACGCCCGCGGCGCCTGGCAGCTGCTCCCAGTTGAGGCGGCGGCCGTCGCGCTGGTACTCCTCGACGGTGCGCGCCATCTTGCCGATGTCTTCGTCAGTGAAGATGCGCTTGCGGCCGCGGCGGTCCGGGTAGTTGGGGTGGTCGGCCATGGACGGCAGCGTGCGGTTCTCGGCCAGGATGCGCCAGCCCGACCCCTTGCTGACCCCGGCCCAGCGGAAGATCTCGCCGTGGTTGCACGTCATCTTGTGGTCGCTGAGGAACTCGACGACAGCCAGGATCCGCAGCCTCTGCTCCCGGCTGATGGTGGGGCGCTTTTTCTTGGTGGCTTCCTCCATTGTGCCTGTCGTCGGTTGGAGTTCTCTTTTTTTTGTCCGTAGCAGTGAGATTGAGTGAGGAAACATTGAAGAGTGCCGTTTATTTTTTTGCGACACACGGATGTTAAGCATGCCTGGTCGCGCTTGGCGTAAGGCCTTGCATCGGGTGGGGCGCTGATCGGCTCCTCATTGGCCACGCCGCCCTGGTGGTGTTTCCCTCAATTTCCAAGCGTCTAATGCCCGCCTATCCCTGCCAGAAATGGGCCGCAGCTGCAATCCTGCGATGCGGCGCAGTGCCGGTCAGCCAGTGATCGGCCTTCGAGATGTTGACGAAACGGCCTGGCTTGCTTCGGTGCTGTGAGGCGCAATCTCTGGCGGCAAAAACACACTGGGTGCTGCCCCTGGGTGCTGCCCCTGGGCCCCCAGAGCTGTCGCAGTGAGCCGCTCTGCAGAGGAGGGGGCGGTCGGATTTCACTAAGCCGCTTCCTTCCAGGTTCCTGGGTTTGCTAGATTTGCTTGTTCTGCTGACGGCCTGCCCACTCTTCTCTCAAGCGTTAGTATGCTTGGGACACCCATTGCTTATTTCCTGACTTCTGATCTTGATTAAAACTTCCCATCCCATTCTCTTTTTGTCACGCCCCGCTCGTCACCGACATTTCGGATAACCATCTTGGCCAGGCGCCAGATATCGGGGAAGTGTACCGCGAGGATACAGAGACACCAAGCACCCTCACAGTCAGCAGCTGCCCGCCATGGCCACCTCGATCGACCCCAACGCGTGGTACGCCATCTCGGAGACGCGCGTGGACAACGGCACCAAGCCGCTGGACAACACGCTGCAGACCATCGCCGGCGGCGGCATGCGCGTCTGGAGCGGCCAGAACATGTGGCAGTTCCAGCCCGTCGACGGCGAGAAGGACCGCTACCTGCTGCGGAGCTCCAGCACGGGCGTGCAGCAGCAGCTGGCCGCCTGCTACAACACGGACGAGATCCACCCCATGCGTACCCGCGCCTGCATGACGCGCACTACCTCCGACGACAGCCAGAAGTGGTCCATCACGCGGTGGAGCAGGTCCGACGGCATCAACTCTTGGAAGATCCAGAACGTTGGCAACGGCACCGGCTACGCCCTCGACGTCCACCCCGGCGATGCCGTTTTTCTCAACTCGGACATAGAAGGCGAGACCATCAACGGCCAAAAGGTTGGCGCCCGCGTCGCTCAACACTGGGTCTTTTCCAGCCGCAAAGCCGTCGACGACGGTGCCTTTTCCACCATCTACTCTAATGTGCGTGCCTGTGACCGCTCTCGGTGTCTTGAACCCGACCGTCTGTCTTTCGGTCCTTGCTAAAAATGAAGCCCGTCATCTTCAGACACCAGTTCCCGCTGCCACAGAAACGCGGTCCTCATCCTCATCCTCATCGGGCACGACACGGTCGACATCCACAAGCACCAGCGGGAGTCCCAACAACGCCCCCGCTTCCCCAACAGACCCCGCCAGCAGGTCCGGCTCATCCACGCAGCAGGAATCCACCGGGCTCTCGAGCGGCGCAGCGGCCGGCATCGGCGTCGGTGCCACCATCGGCGCGCTCGCCCTCATCGGCATACTCGCCTTTTTCTTCTGGAGGCGGCGCAAGGCGGCGCGGCGCGGGGACATTGGCACGGAAAGCTACTACAAGCCGGGCAGCAGCGCCGGCGGGACCTTGCAGCAGCAGCAGCAGCAGCAGCAGCCGTACCTCGAACAGGGGCAGTACCAGCAGGCCGAACTCTACGCCAAGAGCGGTAGCCCATTCACGCCGCCGTACGGACAGCAACAGCCTTCGCCGCAGAGCAGCGCCGGCGCCACCGCTTTCGAGGCCCCGACGCCGTACACGACGCACATGCACGAGGCGCCCGCGCACATGAGGGAAATGCACGAGATGCAGGGTTCCATGGTCGCCCGCGAGCTGGGTGTCGATTCCAGGCCTAGCAGGGTCGAGACGGCTGGGAACGAAAAGTTTGCAAGGGGCAGGGGGACCTGAAGGGGAGTGGAGTATACGTGCATCGGCTTCCAAGTATAAATTATGGCTGTATCGATATTCGCGGCTGCCTTCAAATAATACGACGGGTGCGTGTCCCGCTCAAGTCTTGTCAAACCACCATGGACACATCCGCGCCGCTCACACAGAGCACCATCTTGACCAGGATCCCGTCCGGGCGCCCGTCACCGGCCTTGTAGTTCGGCGTGTTGAAGGCCGGATTGGACCGGTTGAAGCCGACGCCGACTATGCTCCCGCACGCGCGCTTCCACACAAGCCGCGATCCGAGCAGGATGGCGAGCGCGGCGTAAGCCGGCGGCGGCCGGGAGGAAGATGGGTTTGATAGAGCACACTTTAGAGGAAGTCTCGAGGGAGAGAGGGAGCGGGAGGCAAGACCGCCGCGGCGCGGTCCCAATACGCCAGCACTCTGCGGAACATGTCCCCTTTTCAAGGCCATACATCTGCAGGACTGGCCAGCCGCATCTTGTGCTGCATGGAACGTCACCAGTCCTCGCTTGGCGTGTCCATAGGATAGAGTATCAACGATTTCCCTTTCCACACCCATCCCGTTGGGGTTGTGCCCGGGAAGGTCAGGTCGATCCACTCCTTCAACCAGTGCTCCGACCAGTTGTTATTATCGACCTCGACGACAAGCCGGCGCAGAAAGTCCTGGTTGATTCTGTGGAGGTTCTTTAGATTGTCGAAAGCTCTGCGTCCCATGTGGCTCAGGCGAATCCTGCGCATGTTTGGGCAGGCGTCGGGCGAGAGGAGAAGCTCATAGTTGACGACGTACGTTTCCTCGACCTCGAACACATAGTGTTCAACTCCTCTCCCGTTCCAGATGTTGCCGACGTCAAGCTCGACCTCCTCGAGGAGCGAAAGGTTGGTGAGCTTGTCGATCGAGGTCGCTTCCGTCACGTACACCCCCGTTCCGGCTCCAAGGGAGCGCAGCTGCAGCGAAGTCGTCGGTGCTGATCCTCCGGGCGAGAGGCTGTAGGCATCACAGAGGCGGTCAAGGAAGCCCCACATCTCCCAGCTTCCGTTCCCACCACAGCGAACAATCGCCTGCCTGGCTACGGACAGGCCGAGCTTGCGGAGATCTGGGCAGTTCCGGAGAATCTGAACCAGGTGGCGCTCCCACAGATGCATGTTACCGTAGATGTGTTCGAGGACAAGGGACTCCAGGCCAGCGAGGGTGGACAGATCCTGGGCGTAGAATAGGCGGCTATATTCGAGAGATTTTTTGCTGCAATACTTGTCGATTCCAGGTTTCCAGCCTTGTTCGTTGACGTCCCAATCACACTCAGCCAGCTCGAAGTAATCCCCTTCAATCTCTTCCGGATACGTGATGTGGACAGACTTGAGATTCTGGCACGACTTGAGAGCTTGGGGGGCATCATGCGGTAGGGGTTGGCCCGCCCATCTTCGTGACGGCGGGATCAGCATCCGTAGTTCCGACATGCATCTACGTCCGCAATAGCACCAGGCGTGGGCATACTCACTCAAAAGTTTCCAATGCCGGCATTTTCCTGATCAACTCGGGGGCCGAGGCCACATCGTCGAGGTTGAAATCGCCGGAATTGTCAGGTAACCTGAGCGAGAAGCTCTTGGTGTGGGCGAGATGCGAGCATGTCCGCGGCCCAGACATCCTGCCAGTGGTCCGGATGTCGCACGCGCGGTACAGAAACGGGCTGAAAATGGCGTTGAACCGCCGGTTGACGCGGCAGAGCTGGGCGAAGAGGGCCGTGTCGCGGTCCAACTGGTGACCTCGTCAACAGCGGGGGTTCGAGAGGGTGACATTGCATGAAATGCCTGTCTATCTTACATTTTCAGCCACGAGGAGAAGCAGTTCGCTGATGCTAGCGAAGGCCGAGGCGGCAGCGGGGGACGACATGGTCGGGCGTTCCTTTGGGAACGGGGACGGAATGGCAATCAGAGGATTCGTGGAGAGAAAGTACGTGTGTGTGAT
This sequence comes from Gaeumannomyces tritici R3-111a-1, assembly GCF_000145635.1. Taxonomy (NCBI): domain Eukaryota; kingdom Fungi; phylum Ascomycota; class Sordariomycetes; order Magnaporthales; family Magnaporthaceae; genus Gaeumannomyces; species Gaeumannomyces tritici. The sequence goes on along the minus strand of NW_008804548.1, from coordinate 236,697 downwards.
GGGAGTTTGGAGGTGATGCGAGAAAGCGGGTTGTTGGTAGCTGTCTGCCTTGATCAATCAATGTTTTCACTGCTGCCTGGCAAATGGCCCAGGCGATGTCGCTGCCTAACGTGGATTTTTACATGCAACCGTCGTCGTGATTGCAGATGGGCAAGCCGGGCAGGTAGGCGACGTCGGGATCAGTGGCATGCTGTTCTAGGTCGAGGGCGCCACGGCGGGCGCGGTGCTGGTGGAGCGGGGCATGCGCGCCAGCCGACCTGAGAGCACCGGCTCTAGGGTGGGGCCCAACTGCGAGGCGCCGACAACGACAAGCAAGAAGACAGCCAGGACGAGGAAGACGACGAGCTCGGCTTTTGCCTGCTGGACGACAACGTCGTGCTTGGTTTCCACGAGGTCGCCTGACTAGACTGCGTGGAGGCTGCCGCCGGTGTGGTTGAACAGGAAGGCTGTGTTGACGCATAAACGAGAAGTCAAGCGGTACAGAACGAGCGATTTATGTAATTATGTAATTATGTAAAAAAAAACCTAAAAAACCCCCCCGTCTTGTTCAGTCCGTTGTGCTCTTGTCCAAGCTGAAGGCCTTCACGTCAGTTCGGGTGACGTCAGCGAGGCTATCCCGTTGCAAAATGTGCAGATTGCTAGACCTAGTAGCGGCGAGAACCGAGTCCTTCAGCTATTCCCCCTACATTACGTCAGCCCGCAGTAGCCCAGCTGGACAGATGCTGGCGACTGAGCTTGGAAGAACACTGCACTTTATCTGCATATACCCGCCTAGAACGGGCCTTTTCGGGCCTAAAAGCTGCTAGGTTAGCTGGTCCTCGGGGTATTATAGTGGCTGATCCATATAGGCATCCATTCATCAGCAGAAGCGGTGTCAGGTACAAGGGCTGGACCAAACCGTGCCGGCACGAGTCGCTGCTCTGGTCGACATGACATCGCTGGCGGGTCTACAAGGAACCTCCAAATGGCTCAAGGTGCCATCCCAGCCGGGTCCGAAAAAACAACTGTCCAGCCGTGGTCAAAAATAGGGCGAGAGACCAAAAAAACTTCATGTGACCGTACAGCCCCGAGCGTAACATTAGCGGTATCCATGTCCAATTGCGACGCGCCCAGTCGCGACGATCCCGGCGCCACGATCACAATGGCGCGCTGATCGACAGTCAGGCCTCGCAGAAGCGTGGAGCTACGGCATGCAGCTGGCGATGTAGTCCAACCTACCCCTGCGCCCGTAGCTTCGGCGGTGACTCGGGTGTGTATAAGATGCACAAGATCCCTCCCTGGGTGCAACATCATGGAGGCCTGGCTCCCCACCTCACAGTCACCGCGCCGGATCCTGTCTCACGCTCGACCTTCGTCGGCATCGCAACGGCTTCAAGGAGCGGACCATCGCCCACTTTTACCATGCCGTTATCACACATGTTGTTCAACCTCTTCTCGGTGGCCCTGCTGGGCGGCGTCTCGCTGCCCGGCGCCCACGCGGCAGGCTCCATCCCCAGCCGCCGCATCACCGAGTACCAGCTCCCCGTGGCGACCGAGACGCACGAGTTCGCCCGTGTGCCCGGCACCGACCTCCTCGTGCTGTCGCAAATGTCAAACAGCCACCTCGTCAAGATCCAGCTGGACCCCAAGACGGAGCAGCCGCTCGACCTCCGCTCGTTCCCCATGGGCAAGGACGACAAGTCGGGCCTGCACGGCATGTGGCCGTCGGAGAAGCGGCCGGGCCTGGTCTGGATGTCGCTGCAGTGGGAGAACAAGCTGCTGCTCGTCGACGCCGGCCGCAAGAGCCTGGAGGAGAAGCCGACTGTGGTCACGACCATCGACATACCCCAGCCAGGCAACGGCCCGCACTGCGTCTTTGAGATCAAGGGCCGCGTCTGGGCCGGGCTCAAGGTGGCGTCCAAGCAGGACGGCGGCTACTACGTCTTCTCGTCCGATTTGGACGGCGGCAACCCCAAGCTGTACCCGTCGCTCAACAGCCCCGTCTTCATCAAGGAGGACCCGTCCACGGGCCTCATCTACGTCACCCAGGACGCCGCGTCCTCCATCATGCGCATCAACGTCACGAGCGGCGAGACGGCGCAGCTGCCCATCCCGCCCGCCGTCGGCAACAACCCCGTCGGCATGACCACCATCGAGTCCGGCCCCCTGCGCGGCGTCTGGTTCAGCCTGGCCGGCAACGCGACCGGCGGCACCGCCACCTTTGGCCGCGTCGTGTCCGAGACGGGCGCGCTGCAGTTCTTCAGCCTCAAGAAGCCCGCCGAGATCGGCCGCAAGGCCGGCCTGCTGCACGTCGCCGACGCTACGACCAAGGAGGCCGGGCCGGGCCTGTGGCTGCTGTCCACGTCGCTGCTGAGCAACAGCTCGGGCGACGCCCTGATCCGCGTGGCGCTCGACGACGCGGTCTCGGCCATCAAGGGCGAGGAGTACAACGCGCTGCCGACGCAGAACGCGATGTCGCACCGCATCGTCGTGCTGAACTCGACCGTGCTGGTGTCGGAGCTCCACACCTTTACGCTCGCCCAGCTCTCGTACGAGAACACAGTCGCGGGGAAGTGGCTGCCGGACCGGGGCACTGCGAGTAGCAGCTCCTACGGCAAGCCAGGGAAAAGGCAGGCATCTGGGAAATGGAGGGACCTGTGAAATAATTTAGTGTGTTGTTACCTAAGTTTGATGTCTCAATACGAAACCGTTTATAAGGATGTATGCATATAAGGAAAATGTGACAAAATCGTCGGCCAATACTGCTTCCTCACGGCGCAGGTTATGAAATTAGGCAGAACTCAAGGGGATAGGCTACGAGGTGCATGCCCGTTGGGCTTCCCTCCAAGACCAGCCGCAGCCTGACCATTTCTTTTGCAGACTGCCCCGCCTCCTCTCCATATTCGACCTGATTCCCCCCCATGGTTCCCCAACTGGGAGAACCGCTCCAGCAAGCACAATGTCCGGGTTGGAGCCGATCGCGGCCCTTGGGCTGGCATGCAACATCTTGCAGGTGATCGAGATCGGGATCAAGACCGTTCAGCTGGCGAGGCAACTGTACAAAGACGGCGAACTTGATCCGACGCTGGGGGACAACGGCAAATTTCTAGTAACCCTCTCGGACCAGATCCTTTCGACTAGCGTCACCAACGCCACAGGGGAGGGAGGAAGGAAGAATTACGACCCTCAAGACCAGCGAATCGTTGATCTCGCCATAAAGATTCACCGTGCAGCGCGCGACCTCGTGGAAGAGGTCAACTTCCTGAGAGGGCGCCCGACGAAGAGCCAGGTGTTCGCGACCATGCAAACTGTGGCGAAGACGTTCTGGAGGAGGAAGCGATTGGAGAAACTCGAAAAGAACTTGAGGGAAGCCGAGCAGCAGTTGCAGGCGGGACTTCTGACCGAGATCTAGTATGCTTCCCCCGTGTACCCAATCAGTCTGGGATCGTGGGATGCTGGGTGTGCTAACTTTGAGCAGTGAGAGGTCGCGAAGAACAGACACCGGCGTATCGTCCGTTGGCGGTGACCTGCGCGCCTTTGTCGACGAATATCGCAACGGGCGACGCGATGCCGCGCTCTATGTATCTGCCGAAGCCGACAAAACCAGACAGCACGTCGTCAGGGAGATCGCGAAGGGCGAGAAGGCCACCAAGACCCACGTCACACAAAGCACCGATGAGGTCGGGGCCTCCATCAAAACCCACATGGATTTGGCGTTCTGCGGCGTGGCTCGACGAGAGGACGCTGCCGCACTGGAGGCGAAGAGGGAGCGGCTACTACAAAGCCTGACCTTCCCTCGAATGAACGAGAGGCGCTCCCTCGTCGCATCCTCGCACCCAGGAACCTTTCGTTGGGTTCTGCAGGACGGAAGCGACAACGATGAAGCAAGACGAGACGGGGAGACAGTGCAGGACGGAAGCGACACCGATGAAGCAAGCCAAGACGGCGACACCGATGAAGCAAGCCAAGACGGCGAGACAGAAGGGAGTGGCAGCAAGATCACTTGGGACAGTTTTGTGGACTGGCTCAGGTCAACAGAAACGACCTACTGGGTCAGCGGCAAGCCTGGCGCAGGGAAGACCACGCTGATGAAGTATCTCATGGCCCAACCCGAGACACAACAGCACCTCAGATCGTGGAACACTGAAGCAGCTGTGGTCATATCGCACTTCTTCTGGAGGCCTGGAAATGACATGCAACAAAGCGTCCGAGGCCTTCAGTGCTCCCTGCTGCACCAGCTTTTTTCCGAAAGCCCCCTGTCTACGGACTGGGTTCTCCAAGGCCATGAGTCTATACGCAGAAAGAGCGCCGATACCGACTGGTCAGGCGAGGAGCTGACAAGTACCCTGTACAACGTCATGAGCCAATATCCTTCGCCTGTCGTTATCTTCCTTGACGGTCTCGATGAGGTGCTTCCTAAGGACGGCACACTTCAGCTCCTCCATTTCATCGAGGAGCTCAGGGAGCGATATGGAAAAGTTGGCAAGCTCAAGCTTTGTTTAGGGTCCCGTCGAGAGCCTCTTCTCTTGCGGAGGCTGGCTGCTTACCCGCAGTTGCGCCTCGAGCACCTTACGCTGGAGGATCTTCGGCAGTACGGCCATGATAAGATGGTTATTCCACATGACTATCAGATCATCATCACCCCTAACTTGCCATTCCATCCCCAATCGAATCACAATTCCCTTAGGGAGTGGCTTGTGGCCGAGCTCGTGGAAAAGGCTGAGGGTGTCTTCCTTTGGCTGTGTCTCACCATCACGACACTCACAGATGCCCTCCACCGTGGTGAGACCTTGGAGGACTTGTGGCACCGAATAACCAGTCTGCCAGGGGATCTCCTGGAACTGTACAAAGACATGTGGGCCCGCACCGACATCGAAACCCCGCATCGCCGAAGAATCGCAGCCTCGTACCTGAGGCTGGCCCTTGCAGGTCCTTATGTTTGGCTTGAACCACTCAACATATTTCATTACATGGTAGCAACGAACGGGGACGCGCACAAACGTCTCCTCGAGCTCGACATCCCAACAAACGCCCCCGCGAACTTTCTAATCCAGGCATGCAAGGCAACGCGGCGGGAACTGGAAAGCACTTGTGCCGGGTTTCTCCAGTGCCCACCACCTGAGAAACAAGTCGGACCCACGGATGACGATCGCAACTTCATCTTGCTACCGTGGCATGGCAAAGAGTATGATGGGCTCGTTCCGTACATCAATCAATCCAAGGTGTTTTTCCTGCATCGAACAGCACAAGACTTTCTCCTCGACACAGCCGAAGGGCGACAAATCCTGAACAACGACAATGACTCACTTTCGGGATGGGATGAAAATCTACGTCTTGCTCAGGCTCGACTCGCTGAGTGTAGATTGTTCAAAAGCCCGTCTGCATTCCTGCCTCCCGGGTGCAGGACGGGTCCCATAGGCAATATGCCCTATAGTATCGAGGACATCATCTGTAGCGCTTTTTCCTCGAATGGCCTCAGCGCCAAGCGTCTGGCGGGCGATCAAACCCAACTCCTCCTACAATGCGAGCGGGCTTTCAACGATGGTTATATCACCACCCCCCACACACTCCCAGACGATAACATCCACATGCGGCGGTATCCGGGGCTGCTATTCCTGGTGGGCTTTGAGGAAGTTGTGCGGCGTCAAAATGAGTACTGGATCCTGCTCGGCGAATGTGATTGGCTAGATTTTGTGGCCATCTGGGACATGATCCTCAAGATCGTCCAAGACCGGAACCTTGACGTTCGAACACAATCGGAACTTCTTATTTCGCTTTGTACCTTGAAAAGGCTCCGGCGCGATTCCCGTGTCGACCTTGATGCTCGACTCTCTGCGATGCGAAAGCTTCTGCATATGGGAGCCTCTGCAACATGGAGTGGGTCTTGTCCGGGGAAAGGCGAAATGGACCGCGAGGAGATTATCGTGGTACAAACGCCCATTAAAGCCTTGGTGTCATCGATATGGGCCGATTTTTGTGGTTTCTCCACCACCCAGAATGATGCGCGACTTTTCCTGGAGTTTGTTCAACTTTTGGTTGCCAAGGGAGCCGACCTAAAAGAGGAAGTGCATATTGCTATCCAGTTCGATATCGTGTCCTCCGGGCGCTGTGTCCTCGCGCCCTTAGCAGTTTTCGCCAGCGAATATGAACTCCAACTCCATAGTGTCGGCCAGGTATCAGGACGAACCGTCACTACTTTGGTGCTGGCATGTCCGGCATCGACCTTGATCGCCATTATGGTGCAGATCTGGGAGAAAGCGAATATCCCCCAGCTGGATGAGCTCCTTCAACCAGGGGGAGTGATGGAAAGAGGGTTTGGCACCAGCCGGCCAGTCGCAGTGGCGAGGATACGGCCGGGTGAGCGTTCCTCGTGGAGCTCAGAAGCTTACAACTTGCTGCGGAGTCCACATGTTTACCCCCTTCCGTTCGATGGCTCTTTGGACGGGACTCCTTTGTGGCTGGCACGTTTTGCTGAGCAAAGCATGAAGGATGGCGGCATGTGGACCAAGAACCGCACCGGGGGCGAGTATGGGGAATTGATGGTAGCCGAAGTCTCCATCCCACCGGATCTGGAGCTGGCACTGGATCTTCTTGTCAAAAGGCTCGTACTGGAAAAGGGGCCATTGTTGGATAGAAAGCGGGAGCTCCGGAGGAGGCTGGGTATCTGCACACCGTGTGAGGAATGGGGGGGAAGATGGGCAGATGAAGAGCGGGAAGAGGATGAAGAGGATGAAGAGGATGAAGAGGATGAAGAGGATGAAGAGGATGAAGAGGATGAAGAGGATGAAGAGGATGAAGAGGATGAAGAGGATGAAGAAGATGAAGAGGATGAAGGGTATGAGGGGTATGAAGAGGTGTGAAAAAGAGGAGGCTTAGTTAGAAGCGGTTACGGGAAGGGGAAGATGGATTGTGAGCTGTGTACAGCACAGCAGTTAGGCGACGAGCGCAAAGGGGGAAGAAAAGAAGCTTCGGCACTTGAACTACCATCCATCGCTGCTGTCGGAGCGGCTTGTCGGGTCCGGCAGCCGGCCCCTTGCAATAAAATCTCCCGCAATCATATTCAGCGGTGCCGCAGTTTTACTTGTCCTGGCTGGGAAGTTTTACTGTGCTGCTTCCTGTGACTGGTTAACGCCTGAGCCGATGCCAATGATATCATCACCATATACACACACGCCGTGCTCGTAGATAGAGGTAGCTTGCCCACTGGAGAGCCGGCTCAATTGGGACGTGCGCCTCTCCTGACATTCGTTGGGGGAGATGAAGCGGCATGGGAGGATACCAGGCCATGCAAGGTTGCCTCGAGACCCGTTTCAAGGTCCTCCATCCCAGTAATTGAACCATTTTCTCCGAAAGAAATCCTGACCAGATTTACATGCAGTCAGGGGCATTCAATCTGGGCGTTGAATTGGGCACCCTCGTGTGGCTGCTCCGAGTCGTTCTGATGCCCGTGGCCCATGATCTGTATGGGCTTGGGAAAAAGAAGCGGCATTGACTGGCCCCTACGATATGGCTGCGCCTGTGGAGAGAAACGATTCCAAGCGTAAATCGAGGGTTCTAGGGTAGGCTGGTTTGCATCCAGAGTTGGACCTCGTCCGACTGTCTCGATGACTAGGAGGCATAGCATATTGAAGTAGCCCAGCGTGCTTTGCACCATTCGCAGCAATCATTTGGCGCCCGTTAAAGCCTCTCCTTCAACAAATAACATTCCTACAACCGGACCTACCCCTGTTCCTCGCTATAAAGCTGGCTTCTTGGCCCGTTTCCTGATCGCCTCTCAAAGCAGACCTCGCTTGCTCATACCCAGGACACAATCACCACCCACAAGTCGGGCAACGCAAGATGTGGCCCAGACACACTCTCCTGGTCCTTGCCACGGTCCTTGTGGTTTCCGCAGCGGCAGAAGATCTGCTAGAGAGAGACCAAAGAACAGAGCCCGACACATCCTCACTCCCATACTCTAGTTTATCGGCCTCTGCTGCCCGTACAACAATCACACACACGGTTACCGTGTGCCCCTCCGAGACGCACACGACTAAGTCTACTCCCATGACGCCCCCCGACGGAAACAACGGCTACTCTCGCCCGCCAACCCGGTCTCCAGACCCAATCGCCGACGCCAAAACGACGTGGTACACTAGAGGCGGCGGCCCTCCGTTCAGTACCGGAACAGGCGGTCCGAAGCCGACGCCGCCGATGAACGGAACGGGCGGTGGAGTGACCCCTAGGCCATCTAGGACACCCCCCGTCACCGCTGGCGCAGGGCGAGAGACGGTCGCTTGCATGCTAGCCCTGGGCGCACCGGGCCTGGCTGTATTGCTTGGTTGAGCCTCGCACCGTCTGCTGATGCTCGTCATGCACTAGCATAATTTCTTGTCGGCGACATTCAATGGAAAGGAAGAGGTGGAGGAACAGGAAGCAGCCACCTCGAAAGAGAACATCAATCCGGACGAGGAATGGGAATACAAATATTATTTTAGCCTCATTGCTTGACTGTGCTAGCTTGAATATGATAAGTCAGTGCACCCCATGTCGGCCCACCCCCCATGATCGCCCACCTTGTAGGCCCACAGCATGGAATCTTTTAGAGTACTCCCGCCCTTTTATTTCTATCAATTCTAATCCGTTTTCCTTACTTTTTTCTGCATTTTAATGCCTAAATGCTGGAGAAGAGATATACAGAAGAAGACGTCGAGCGAGCCCTCACTGCGTTGCAGGGAAAGGGCGGAATCCGACGGGCTGCTCGGCTCTATGGGATACCGGTGTCAACCTTACGCGGGCGTTTACAAGGCCGCTTACTTATCCGGCAGGCAAAAAAGGAGTATCAGCGTGTAGCTTTTAAGCAGGAAAAGCGCTTGGCTAATTGGATTTTATTATAGGACTTTTTAGGCCTCCCACCAACGCATGCGGAAATCCGGTTTTTTGCCAACGATATTATACGCACCGAAGGAATTTCCCCACCGCTTGGGAAGCATTGGTTACAGCGTTTTTTAAGCCGGTATCCAAAAATTAAAGCCGGGAGGGCCCGGCGGATAAAAAACGCACGCGTTTAAAGGGCTATTACTGCAACTATAACAAAGTGGTGGCAGCGCTTGCAAATACCGGAAATGGCCCAAATCAAGCCGGAAAATACGTATAACGCCAACGAAAGTGGCTTGCAAAAGGGAAGAACCGGTAACGGGATCGTTTTAAGCCTCGCTGGGGCCCGGGCCTTGCAACGTAAGGACCTTGGGTTACGCACTTAACCCTTTTTTATCGAATGCATTTCGGCTACGGGGGTATTATTGCTTTTTTTTATTATTTTTAAAGGAAAAAGCGTGCAAAAGCAATGGTTTTTTGCAAATTTAGCTCCTTTCCAAAAGTAAAAATTTATTGTTACAAATAACGGTTGGACCAACGATTGCACGGGCTTAAAATGGCTGCAAAAGGTTTTTATCCCTTGCACCAAGCTTTTTTTTCCTGCTTTTCGCCTTTTAATTTTGGATGGGTACGGGTTGCACGTTACTACAAAGTTTATGCTTTTGTGCTTCCAAAATAACATTTTTTTACTTTATTTATTTGCCCATTCGTCTTACGTATTGCAGCCTTTCGACCTTGCCGTGTTTAGCCCCTTTAAATAAACATACCGAAAGGAAATCGGGTTTAAACCCTTATTTACTTGCTTAACAATAATAAAAAAGCGCCAATTTTTAACCGCTTATTACTACGCACGATCCGTAGCCTTAACCCTTTATATAATTTTATCGGGGTGGCGGGCTTCCGGTTTGTAACCTCGCAATATAGCCAAACCCTTTATAAGCCGCTTTATTTTTAATGGTGGCCCAAATAGCCAGCAAACCCAAATTTAACAATTTGCAAAAAATAATAAAGCCAAAAAACGTTTAACGATTTTATCCCGAACGTTTTAAATGCCATAAAAAACCCCCAAGCAATCGAAAAAGTTGGCCACCCAAATTAGCATTATTAAAGCCCGCCTTCCCGTAAGCTTTACAATATAATTATTTTTTAAAAAGCTTTAAAAAGGCTACAACGGGCATAAATACGATTTAACTAAGGCCCGGCAAAAAATCAAGCAATTGGAAGGCCAATTGGAGGCATTACAGCCTCGCAAAAGGAAAAGGGTGGCCGCGAATCCCAACGAGGCCTTTGTGGATATACACCGGGTTGCAGCGAAAAGGGGTAAGGTTCTGGAAAAGGGAGATAATGCATTTAAAAGCCCGGACGAATTTAATCAGGAATCAGTTTCGTCTTGCATCGAGGTTGCTTAAATAAAGGTAGAAATTTGCAATTAAATGCAGTTGGGTTGGTGTTAATCGAAACGTACAAAGTGGGCGATCATGGGGGGTGGGCCGACATGGGGTGCACTGACTTACCCTGATGCTATTAAATGCTGCAGTGGCTAGGAGACATTCCCTGATGACGGAATACCGGCGCCATGCGGTTGGAGGATTGGGATGCGCAGCTAAGGACGGACGTATTTGACATTGAGTTGGATTCTCCCACATCACACAGCCGCTGATGATGTTTGCGTAGTAAATTTTCCAGAGCGAATTCACTGGCAGGCATGCGGGAAGCAGACCATTCTTTACTCGCCCAACCCAACGGCAGCAGCACTCAGCTAGGTCACAACGAACAAGGCCACGTGGAAGCCCAGAAACGCCTCGCGGAGAGTGGCTTGGGCCGGAAGAATGGCGAAATCCGCACTTGGAGACACAGTGGCTGTTGTGGTGGGTACTTAGATGTGTTGTTTATCGGCCTTGTCCCGGTCTTCTAGCATGACGGTCTGTAACTTGGATAGAGCGTCAGGATCGTGAAAGCTGGCACAGCCCCCGGCAGGCAGACGCCGAGAGGGAGATAGGCGGCGATGGCGACCCGACTGAGAACGTTTCGTGGCTGTTCGGGGAGCGGTTACATATTGTGGCTGGCCGACCAGTGAACTCGATAATAGATACACATGGAGCTTGGCTGGGGGTGGGATTGGGGATCTTCTACAGTAGAGGAGACACGGCACGGCGGCGCAGACGGTGTAAGTAATAGCCGCGACAAAATATAGCGACAGGCGGTGCTGCGTTTTTTGTAGAGGGGTCGAGAGCTGACTATCAATGTGTCGGCGCATTGACGGAAGGTTACGAAAGAGGGGGACGAGTGTCGGATGCAGACGCTCCTCGCGAAAACCCCTTATGAGATCATCTTTGACGAGACTCGTGGCTTTGAGCCATATGCGCTGGAAGTGACCAGGCAGGCGTGGGCAGATCTAGGCGAGAAGGCACCAGCGTCAGCTGAGGGACTGGCTATGCATATTGCCCTACATGTTTGGTAGCATGTCCAGCCAGAGAGACAAGAGACAGCAGGACGGTTTCCCAAAAAGAAGCGGTTGTAGTGCAGCCACCGAAGGTTTGCCAAGATTGCATCGTGGGCCTCGCTATACCAGGCGCCACCAAGTCGGCAAATACCGACTGGTTCTGGTCGTGCAGGGTGGTTGAGCGAGTTTGCGCCACAGACAATAACGGGAGCAAACTTGCTCAACCTTTCCAGATGCAGCACGAAGGCGGGGTGCACATACAGCATGCAGGGTCCCGACTGTAACCCTCGAGAGGAAGCTTCAGCCGTCAAACTGGATCCGATGGCCAGCACTTGGGCCAGACCACCGTCGGCGCTTACTGGCTTGAGACGAGTCGCGCACAAGTCGTGGACACGGAAAAGGCTTGGCGAAATGACGGACGGACATGGTGCGGGCAATATCACCGTGGCCAGAATTGCTGGCTGGCCTGGCAGTCTAGAAAAGGAGGGCGTTCGGCGAGCTCCAGCGATGGCGAGGTATATAGTAGACGTTGCTAGATTCTGGCTGGGGAACTGTAAATACTGCCCATATTTTCTACTACTTGCACACCATCAATGGACGGTGTATTTTCCGTCTCCATCCTGGGCGCAGGCCCGGCAGGGTTCGCTCTGGCCGCAGACCTCGAGAGGCATGGCACGCGGACACTGGTCTACTCACACCCGTCGCACCTCCAGCACGCCCTGTCGGTCCAGCAAATAGGGCATCTCAAGGTCGAGGGCGTCGTCGAAGGTATCATCAATCTCAGGATCACAACCAACATCGCCGAGGCCGTCGCCTTCTCCCGCATCATCGTCCTAGCCGTCCCGTCGAGCGGACAGGAGACGCTGCTCCAGCTGCTCCGACCGCACAGCCTGCGCCGCCACACGCTCGTCGCAGTGCCCGGCAACCTCTTCTCGATCGTCAAGGATTCCGGCATCGAAACGGGCAACGTGCTCGAGACCAACCTGTCGCCGTACGCGTGCCGCATGGAGGGCGGGGTGCTGCAGCTGTACGGCAAGAAGCGGTGCGTCTTCATCTCGGCGCTGCGCAACGACGCCGTCCGGGCGGCCGAGATGCAGGCCGTGTTCCCCGGCGTGCGGCTGCGGTGGTGCAGCAGCGTGGTCGAGGTGTGCCTGTCCAACATCAACGGCGTCTTCCACCCGCTCATGGTGCTGATGAACGCCGGCCGCATCGAGGACACGGCCGGCGACTTTCTCCTGTACCGCGACGGCCTGACGCGGTCCGTGGCCAACGCCATGGAGGCGCTGGACCGCGCCCGCATCCGCATAGGCACCGCGCTGGGCCTCCGCCTGCGCAGCGCGGCCGAGGTGTCCAACGAGTGCTACGGCCAGCACTTTGCCGACCTGGTCGACCTGGCCCGCAACTCGCCGCCGCACAACAGGCTGCGCGCCCCGGCCGGCATCCTGAGCCGCAATGTCTCCGAGGACGTGCAGGACCTGCTGGTCGCCTGGCACGGCCTGGCCGAGAAGCTGGGCGTCGACGCCTCGCCCATCTCGGCCGTCATCGTGCTCGTCGAGATGGCCACGGGCGCGAGCTATGCCGAGACGGGGAGGAATCTGGCCAAGCTGAAGCTCGACGGTGTGTCCAAGGAGGAGTTGGTTGCGCGTTTTGGGCCAGCTATCCCGCAGCGGCATGAGCGCCAGCAACTGCGGATTCGACTTTGATACAGGGGCGCGCGGGGAAATTTGTAACTAGAGCTCTATTTGGTTTACACGTAGCGCCCGTAGCTTTGCGCCGTAGATGCCGACAATGCATGGTATTGGGGCGGTTGCCAACGTCAGAAGCCCAAGGAGAGCGTTCCCCCATCCCCAGCCAAGCGAGCGATACAAGCCCAAACCGCTCAGGGGAAGCAGCGCGCCTGCAAGACCCCGCAGGACGGCATTGGCACCCACAGCGCTGGCCGCGTACTGCTCAAAGGCGTCGATCAAGTACGTCTGGATGCCCGCAAAGATCAATATGGAGCCAAATCCCGTGACGGCGGTGCCGAGCAGCGGTAGCATCCAGTGGACGCCGCCCTCGATGCCCCAACCGTACATAAACAGCCCGGCGGGGAAGGTTAGCGCACCCGGGAGTGTGATGAATAGGGGTAGGCGATCCTCGGGCTTGAGCGTCTTCCCGGCAGCAGCTCTCCTCTGCAGGTTCCTGTCGCTCATTATTCCAAGGTACAGCAGTCCCAAAAGGGTGCCGAGCCCGCCCGGGAGAAAGACCAGCCCCGCTTCAAACGTGGAAAAGTTGTAGACCTCGACAAAGGCAAACGAGTAGGTCGCGAAGAGGAGGTAGAGGGTGCCATAGAGGAGAGCAACGTAGGAGCAGAGAACGGTCACTATGGGGCAGAGCAGAAGTAGCCTTGACGGCCGCAAAATGCTCCGCTTGAAGAGCTCGCCAGGCGGTATCCTGAGCGCGAGTTTAGACTGGTAGTGGGGATTTCCAGTCTCCTTTCGCAGCTTTACTGCCTTGCGCTCGAGCAACACGGGCGCATAAGTCTCTCGAAACACAGCGAACCCGAGTAATGTGGCGACAGCAAGCTGACGTGGCAAACATTAGTTGGGAAAGCATTGGGGGACGGACTGCAAGTCAAGCCATTGACGACGGGTCCTCACCACTATAGCCAGCGCCCAGAACATCCACCGCCACCCCGCCGTGGCAGCCACCTTGCCGCCAATGATGGGCCCAACCGTCGGGCCAAGGACCGTGCCGACCGACCAGACGGCCACGGCCCTCCCCCTCCTCTCGCGCGGCATCAGGTCGGCGATGGTGCCGGAGCCGTTGGTGATAGTGGCGACGCCGACGAAGCCCGAGAGGAAGCGGAGGGCCAGCAGGGCCGGGGCCGAGGGCGCGAGGGCGCAGGCGGCGGTCAAGGCGACTAGTAGCACGTTTGTGGTGTTGTAGAGGGGCACGCGGCCGTAGAGCTCGCTCAGCGGCGCGAGCACGAGCGGCCCGCAGGCGAAGCCGAGGACGAAGATGGATACGACAAAAGTCGCAAAGGTGCCAGAGTCGGTGCCGAGGTCGGCCATGACTAGCGGCACCGCGGGCGCCAGCATGGTGGAGACGAGGGGCCTGGGTCGGGCGATGATCAGCAGGGGGGAGTTCCTGGAGGGTAGGCTGAGGGTGGTGCGGGTGGCTGGCAAGCAACAGTGATCCCACTCACACCAAGAAACTGATCAAAGAGACCGTTATGATGTTGAGCCACTTCTTGTGGGAAGACCAGTTCAACGGATTGGAGGGGTCCTCGCCCTCTGGCTCGTCCCACCACACCAGGATTTCGGAGATTTCTTGGCTGGGAGCTGATGTAGAAACGGCGTGTTTCTCTAGGCCAGTTTGTGTTATCGATGTAGAAAGGTCCGAAGACTCGACGCCCCCTCTGCTGTCCATATCTGGGAAACTTGGTTGACGGACCGTGGGCGGTTGACTGGTTTCTGATAGGAGGACGGCTGCGAAGGAGAATGGACAATCTGAGATGAATGTGTTACCAATATGATCACTAAATACCTTTCTCTATCTAGATCGATAATAGTATGCCCGCTTCAGGTCCATTCATCGGCGGACCAGGCCGTGTCGTCGGGAGCTTGACTCTGGAGGTCCATGGAATTAATCCCTGCTGCACCCCGCAACGGCCCACTCCGAAAATTGCCCGATCCGGAAGGCGGGTTGCAGGCCTGCATTTCACAGGCCCGTGCTGTTTGCTTCACCTGTTTATGTTGATCGGCTGTTGAGCCACCTATTGAGATCAATTTTTGCAACCAGACGCCTGAAATGTGCCTGGCCTTATTTTTTTTCTGGAGTGGCTAACAAACCAAGTGTGTGGCTATCTTTCCCGTCTGAAGGTGGAACGCTTTCCCAAAGCATAAAAATCGACACCTTCCACCCTTTGCTTTAAGCTTTTGCTCTTTTCCCTTCTTTTCACTTGCATTACCTGCACCCCAGGCGCATAGGTGGTGCAGGTGCTGTGGGTGCTGTGGGTGCTGCCGCCGTAAACTTCTCAAATTTGCTCAACACCACAAAAGGTCCGATTCATTGGTAGGTACGCGCCCTGGACGGACCACGCATGTAAACTGCCGTTTACACCGACTCCAAGTCCAGTGCCGAATTAGTCAAGATTCCACACGCGACCCCCGTCGACTTGACAACTCATTCGCAACCCCAGCCGTCATCGGGTGGCAACAGTGACCAGCAGCTCCATGTCCATCCGGATCCCGTCCTCGGTAGTGACCTTGTCCCACTCACGGATCATCTCCTCCCTGGCCATGGGGCGCAGCTCGAGCGGGATGCCGCCGTACGTCTTGCCCGACGAGCTGGTGTCGAGCCACTCGACCATGGCCGCCCCGTCCCTGGCCGTCTTGACGATCCTGTTGACCACGATCTCGTGGCCCGCGAACCCGGCGTCGTCCAGCAGCCCCTCCATCTCGCGCCTCTTCACGAACCTGGGGCCCCCGGCCGCGCCACCGTCCGGGTAGGCCGCGTACGGCTCGCGCGCCAGCACGTCGGCCTTGATGCGCTCGTGCAGCGCCACGAAGTCGCCCGACCCGCCCGACACGCCCAGCCGCCCGCCCGGCCGCAGCACGCGCGCGAACTCGCGGACCGCGAGCGCCTGGTCCGCGATCCAGTGGAAGGTGGAGTTGACAAAGACGGCGTCGAAGCTGGCGTCGCCGAAGCGCGACAGGTCCTCGGCCCGGCCCTCGTGGAAGGCCAAGTTTGAAGACGAGGAGGCGGCGGCGGCGGCGGCGGCGGCGTAGGTTTCGCGGGCCAACTTGATGCGCTCCGGGCTGGGGTCGATGCCGACCACACGCCCGGACTCGCCGACGAGGGTGACCATGTGCGCCGTCAGGTTGCCGGGCCCGCAGCCGACGTCGAGCACGTGCATGCCCGGGGCGACGTTGAGCCTGTCGAGCAAGAAGAGGCCCGCGTCGGACTGGGTGTTGTTGTTGGAGACGTATCCCCTAGCCAGCTGTTCGGTGTCGGCCATTTTGTCTGTGTTGGTGTTGCGAAAAATGCCGAAGGCGAGCGACACCTCTCCCTCCGTCACGGGAATGGTGAAGCCCGACTGATGTGACTTTTGAAGCTTACATATATAACATCCCTGGTGACAAAGGCGGTGTTGCATGCCTTTTGGCGTGCGTCTTGAGGGGGTGGGGTACATTGGACAAGATGCCTAAGCATGTGCGTGACTGAGGAGAGTCGAATTGAGCAAGTTTTCGTTGCATCTTTTCCACCACACTCTCCCAGAACTCTATCGAAAGAAGACTCGGCGCTGACAAAACCAGCAGAAAAGAGTGAAGAACCCAAACAAAAAGGAAATATGAAAAGCCAACCGCCCAACGGAGGGCCTAGGCGCTTTTCAAAGGGCATCACCACCTTGAATGCCGACTCTGTACACTAAACATGGTCCAATGGCATCTAAATATAGTTTTTGTGATTCATTGTCCTCCCAATTGCAACCCGACCACTTTGGAGAAAAGACGGCGCCTGCTTCACTCGGTGTAGCGACCGGACCCGTGCCACCGAACAGCTCACCTCGACTGTGAGAGTCTTGGTGGCGGTGACAGCCAAGGCCATCCGCCATCAACAGCCTGCGGGTGTGGCCAAGCCCGGGTCACCCGAGACAGCCTTGCTCGGGTCGGGCCAGTAGCACTGGGCCGTCTTCAAGCCACGCCCCCCCACACCTTTCCACCCGCCCACGTCTCATCCGGGCCCCTCGGGCTGCGTCTGCCAAGGCCTGTGCGCCCGAGCCCCTCCTGTCATCGGAGCGCATTGACAAGACAAAGTTCGGATGACGTCCGCATCCAAGTCGTTTCTAGAATTCCAGGGGAACGGTTGAGGTGGGTCTGGGGTCCAAATGGGGGATGAGTGACGACGTGGGGTGGCCCTGGGGACCATCGCTGTGATGCCATTGCGCAGGCTCGGGCTCGGGGTGTCACCCAACCGTCCTGCCGACAGTCGCGCGTTTGCGGCGTTTTGCCGATCGTGGAAGCCAAGGCGGCGTCAAATTAGCGGTGGTAATTTCCACATGTACGGCCGTGGCGGCCAGCCGCACGAAGCTTTCGCATGTCAAACTCAATATGATTTGTTTGGATCTAGTTACGAGGCTAGTGCCCAGGTGCATGGAATATCCCGGCTGCCTGTCCCCTGGGTATGAATCCAGGGTTCTGGTAAGTGGGTTTCTGCCTCTTCTCAGACCCGAGCCCTCGGGCTCGCTCAACACCCTGCGCGCGCGTTCGCCGTTGATTAGTTTCACGCGCGAGGCTAGTCTGCCCCTGCCCATGTTTACTTGATCGTCCTGAGCTCCAATGTGGATACTGGACAGCGAGCTTCCTTGGCCTCTTGCGAACGAGGAAGAAACTTTCTCTCCTTTAGGTGGGCGGTTGGGATCTGACTCGAGATACTTCTTGCGCAAATTGCCTCGAGGTCAACTTGGTGATCGAGAAGCCAAAGTGTTTGCTTGCCAAGGCCTCAGCCTCATGGCCACAGACCTCCTGCCTCAGGATCTGACCATGCCTCTTCTGGCAAGGACGATGTCAGCTCGCCGCGCGGGTGGCATGTACATATATCCTCGAGATACCCGCCTCTAGCATCTCCTTCTACTCCGTCTGCCTCAGCGCGATCTCCTGGGACGGCCTCACCATAGTCACTCGTTCGACAATCCCAATCGCACATAATAATCCAGAAAAGGAAAAAAACTTCAACATGGCCTACATCCACTCCAGGATCACCATCACCTGCGCCCTGCTGGCCCTGTCGGCGACCGTGACCGCTAGGCGCATCGACGAGAGCGGCTTTGCACCCGAGGACATCATCGTCCGCGATGTTTGCGTCATCGGCGGAGGCGCCTCCGGGTCGCATGCGGCCGTGCGTGTTCAGGACTCTGGAAAGTCAGTCGTCGTGATCGAGACAAAGGACCGTCTGGTAGGCCAAATTTCCTACTCCAGCATCGATTTATATTTCCTGTCAAACTAACACCAATATCTGCAGGGCGGCCATGTGGACACCTACAACGACCCGCGCACCGGCGCGCCCGTCGACTTTGGCGTCCTGGCGTACCTGGACCTTCCCGGCGTCAAGGACTTCTTTGCGCGCTTCAAGATCCCCACCATCCCCATCACCGGGTCGCCGTTCCAGAACAAGTACGTCGACTTCAAGACGGGCAAGACGGTCGACGGCTACCCGGCCTTCAGCCAGGACGACGTGCGCGCGGCCCTGACGACGTTCGCCATGACGACCCTCAAGTACAACGACCTCTTCTTCCCGGGCTACTTTGGCCTCGTGGAGCTGCAGAAGAAGGGCGGGGCCGTGCCCGAGGACCTGACCATGCCGTTCGGGCAGTTCGTGGCCAAGTACAAGATCGAGGCCGCCGTGCCGACCATCTGGACCTTCGCGTCCGGGCTCGGCGACGTGCTGGCGGCGCCCACCGTCTTCGTGCTCCAGAACATCAACGCCGTGCACCTGGGCCAGATCCAGAGCGGCGGCATGTTCCGCACCGCCAACAACTCGGCCCTCTACGACGCCGTGGCCCGCCAGCTCGGCCCCGGGTCCGTCATGTATGGCAGCCGCGTGGCCGCCGCCGACCGCCGCGCCGATGGCGTCACGCTGCTGGTCAAGGGCAGCTGCGGCAAGAACAAGCTCGTCAAGGCCAAGCGCCTGCTCGTCACCATCCCGCCCACCAAGGACAACATGCACCAGTTCGACGCTGACGCGGCCGAGAACGAGATATTCGCCAAGTGGACCGCCACCGACATCCAGGTTGGGCTCCTGACCGGGTCCAACATGCCCGACGGCATCAGCATCAACAACGCCGACCCCAGCAACGCCACCCTGCACCTGCCCAAGGGCACCTACGTCGACCCCATCGCCTCGACCGGCATCCCGGGCATTTTCCGCACCATGGTCGTCGGCCCCGCCGGCACGGGCGTGCAGGCCGCCAAGGACCTGGTGCGGTCGGCCGTGCGCGGCTTTGGCGCCGCCGGGACTTTTTCCAACGTCGGCCGCATCGATTTCCCGGCCTGGTCCGATCACGGCGTGTCGCAGCTGCGCGTGTCGGGCGCCGACATCGCCGCGGGTTTTTACACCAAGCTGTACGCGCTGCAGGGCCAGAAGAGCACCTGGTTCACCGGCGCCGCCTGGGGTGCCGACTACACCTCGATACTCTGGGTCTTTACCGAGAAGGGCGTCCTGCCGGGGCTGCTGGCTGGGCTGTGATTGTGTCTTTTTCTCTGGGATGGAAAACGGGACAGAGAGCTTAATTGTATAATACATAGACTTGTCGACACTGAATACAATCTCATTTGTTGTATATAAGACGCGAAAACTAGGTGGTAGGCATCATCTGGAACCCATGACATCTTGTAAGTAGCCCTTTTGGCCACCCAGTCGATCATGTTATCGTTTCGAGGCATCCTGGCAGGTTTGTTGTCCAAATCCTGGTGGAAGGAAGCATTGCACGTTGGTATAGCCCACTCCGACGTGGAGTCACAGCCGGGGGGCTTTGCGGGTCGGATGACATCCTGATGGAAAGGATGTCGAATCGAAAGCATTCAGCCCTGATATAGTACCCACCGCCTCGACGATACTCGGCGATACATCGTCCCGGGTAACACAAGCATGCACCACCAAGGCCCGGACTGGTTAACATGACACCACACATGCAGCGATCATGGAGTATCGGCAGACACGGCCATCACTCCGGCATTTTATCACTTATATCAGTGCCCGGCGCCGCGTAAATCGCTGACGAATAGATATCTGGGCTGAGCCCCCGCAGCTAGCTCTCCCCTCCCTGATCTGGCTGGTGCTTCTTTCTTGATCATATCGCATCCTGATCCAATGGCAACCTCCTCCTCCGTAATGCAGCAGTCGCGCGTCCAGAACGGCTCGAATCCGAGCACCGCGGCCCCGTCCCGGCTGCGCGTTGCCGTCACCCAAGCAGAGCCAGGATGGCTAGACCTCCAGGAGTCAGTCGACAAGACGTGCTCGCTCATCGCTGAAGCAGCCCAGCAAGGAGCCAAGATAATCGCGTTTCCCCGAGTGCTGGATCCCCGGGTATCCAGGATGGGTCTGGTAAGGGCAAGCAGGCGTTCTCCTAACCTGGCAGAGACTCCGTCATCTAACCGACGTGGCGTGCGTGCGGCCCCGCCAAACCACACAGGAACCGACCCATCAACATGGAGATGGCGACGGCGTACATCAAGAACTCGCTGCGCGTCGACTCCCCCGAGATGGACCGCATCCGTCAGGCCGCGGCGCAGCACGCAATCGTCGCGGTGCTGAGCTTCTCGGAGCGCGCCGGCGACTCGCTGTACATCTCGCAGGCCGTCGTCGACGGGGCGCAGCAGGGGCGCGTGCTGTCGGTCCAGCGCAAGATCAAGTCGACGCACATGGGGCGCACCGTCTTTGGTGATGCCTCGGCCGAAACTCTGAGCGGCGTCGTCGACACCGCAGTCGCCCTTGTCTGCTGGGGGCACGTGCAGCCGCTGCTCAAGTACCACATGTGCACCCAGCGCGAGCAGGTCCACGTCGCGGCCTGGCCGCCGCTGCATCCGCACCAGGGGCCCGGGCTGTGGTCCATGACCAGGGATGGTAGGTGTCATGTACCCTCCGCTACGGTCACTGGGAGATGGTGACCTGTCAGCAGCCCCCGTCAAAGTCGCTGACATCCGATTCTGCCATAGGCGCCCGCGCCCTCTCTCGCACCTACGCGATCGAGTCGCAGGCGTTTGTCCTGCACGCGACCTCCCTCATGACCGAGAAGGGGATCGGCCGCCTCAAGGCAGCTGGCGGCGCGCTGTTCTCCCAGCCGGGAGGCGGATCATCCGCCATTTTTGGGCCCGATGGCAGACAGCTTAGCAAGGACCTGGACGAGCAGATAGAGGAGATCATATACGCTGACATCAATCTTGACGACATCCTCGGCGCCAAGAGCTTTGTGGATGTTTGTGGACATTACAGCCGGCCTGACCTGCTCTGGCTGGGCGTAGATCCCGAGATGAAACACTGTGCTCGCTCGACTGCAAGTGCCCAACAGGCCGCTAGGGAAGGTGGCCAGGTAGCCCTGGATTTCGGTATATAATAACAGCTTTTCGACGTCGTTCTCCGAGCGTGGGCAAACGCCGGTCAGATCCATACACAATTGCGCTACTCCATAAAAATATTAGCTTAATGACGCGGCAACGCTGTAGCAGCTTTTCCCCCAAGATCACATCATTTCTTGGCCTTGTCGGTTTCGCCCTCATGGAAGATCGTTCGAAATAACTAGTCCCTAGTCGGAGAGGTTCCATCCCCTCTGCTCCCGCCGCGGCCCGAAATACCGAGAAGAGCCTGGTTCTCACGCTCCAGCGAAGACGCATGACTGCGGCTGGGGCGCTTCTCCATCATGGCCGCCAGGTTCAAGTGCAGCAGATGGCCACGACGGCGGCGGACAAAGGTAGCCTGCAGTGCCCAAGCGAAGGCGATCCCAATGGCACTGAACAAGGCTGGCCAGCGGAACTGGTCCGGGCGCGAGAAGACCATGGTGGCGACGTAGGACAATATCTCGAAGCCACTGTTGAAGGCCGACTCAACGGATGAGAAAACACCGCGGTGCTCCTCTTCGACTTCCTATATTTGGGTGACGGGGATGTCAGCGCAGTTGGAGATTTCGGATGAAGAACTACTAACCTCTTGCACCACAGTTTGCGTACACAGATCAAAGCCGATGATCCCAATGCGGCTCAGAATGGTAGAAACCACGAGTGCAGCTGCAGAGGCAACAGGCGCACAACTGCTCTGCAGCCCTGCAAGCAGCCAAAACCCTGTAACCCCGAGGATGAGCCAGCCGAGCTGCCAAGACACAAACCAAAGGCCTGCCCTAACGGGACCGATGCGATGTGCCAGCCAAGGAGCCGCCCATGTGGCACAAAACTCGAATGCGACCGAGGCCGCGCGGGACGTGCCGATGGCGGTGGAGGTAAAGCCCGAGGAAAGAAGGTAGGCGATCATGCGTCCGGAGAAGGAGAGAACAGTAAAATAAGCCATGGACTGGGCAAATGATGGCAGGAATGCTGGATGGGAGAGATAGAAGGAAAAGTCCTGGACGCTCTTGCGCACCGCGACTTGGGCTTTCCGCAGGGACCGTTCGGGAGCGGGGTTCTCATCTACCGGTCCGAGCAAGTCGGCAGGAGGGGAGTGAATGATCTTGGGGATTTGCAGATTTGGCACTTCGTAGTAGACCTGGATATTTGTAGCCAGGCATGGTTACCTAGTTAGCTGTGGCCACAATATATGTGGTAGCTTGGGTGCGTATCGAGAAACTCGCCTTGGAAATGTTGAGGTACTCGACAGGGATCGAGACCAAATTCATGGCAAAGTTGGCAACAATAGCAGCCCTTGTGGACGCCCCATCGATGAAGGCTATAAATACTGGGCCTGCCAGTTTGCAAAAGATGTCGATTCTCCTCATGCGCGAGTTCAGGACTGCAGAGTAGGGTCTCCGTGTTAGTGCCCCCAGAGCAGCACAGGAGGCGACCGGGCTCTTACCAAGCTTAGTTTCTACAGAGGTTCCTGCGATGACGGGGACCTGCAAGAATATTCGTGTGAGCTAGGTTCCCGTCGGCAGCAGGTTACATGGGAGAACAGGCATACCCAGTCCCTTTCGACCGCAATAAAGTTCATGACTGCCGAGAGTTTCTCCACGCAGGCAAGAAGGCAGAGCAAAGCCAGCAGGCCATAGCGGGCGCCAGTGTCGAGGTCTATCGCTCTGCTACCAAGAATGTAGAAGATTGCACAAGAAGAGGCCACAGCCAAGCGCTCCAAGACTAATGGCGAGGGAAGGAGAAGTTGCATGTTAGCAGCGCTCGCGCAAAGGGTCTAGGCAGATGGTCGGCTCTAGTGACATGCCGATAGACAGTCGCACAACGCGCAGACGGGCGGCGCGGTCGACAAAGTGGCCGACGGCGGGGGCGAACAGGATGGCGGCGATGCCGCGGGCCAAGGCGTAAATGGACAGCGGCAGGAGCGTGCCCGGGAAGAGCGCGGCCAGGTAAAGGACGCTTCCGAACTCAAAAACACGCGAGTTCCACGTGGACAGAAAGTGCGACGCGTACAGGCGCTGGCTGGTGGCGCGGAACGCCGTTGTTGCCATGGCGGCGCCGTCGGTCACGCCATCGCCGGGCGGCGCAAGAAGCGGTGACCGCTCGCCGACCTCGGCGTCCGGGACCTGCGTTGGATCATCTGCGCCTTGGGCCATTGCTGGCGGCAGGTAAGGATTGGTTGAGTACGGTCTAGAAACCAATGCCAGTACAAAAAGAAGTTGAGGAGGTGAAAATACACGACCTAATGATTGGATTGGTGGTGGAGAAAATGCAAATGCAAAATTGATGCTGGCAACCTGCCGTCATCAACTCTGCTGTCGCTGGCGATCGCTCCTGCCGCGTTCCTACAGCCGAGCAGTGGGTCCCGACTGCCAGACTCCATCTCCTTTGCCAGCTTTACCAGACGGACAACAGTGCCACGTACAGCCCAGACCCCAGGCATCTGCATTCACATTGACCTCCATCTCATCAAACTCTCCCAACTCCTCACAGCTCGTCGTGCGACCCCTCCCTGTCCTTCTCGATCCCTTTCCGCGACGCCGCCCGCTCCTCGCGGTTGATCTTGCGCTGCTGCCGCTCGAGCTCTCTGTGGTGCTGCTCCCAGAAGATGCGCGCAGCCCGACCATCCTCGGTCTCCTTGACCAGCCGCGCCTCGATGGTGAACTTGATGGCCTTTTTGCCCTCCTCCAGCAGCACCCGGCTGTGGTCTGTCGCCCATGCCACCACGCACGTGTCTTTTGCCCGCGATGCCAAGTACTGGGACATGTCCGAGAAGGCCTCTGTGAGTTCGCGTCCTGTCAGTCATTTCTCCCTAATGTGCACGCGCACGCGCACGCGTACGCTTTGATGCCCAGGAACACTTGCCTTTGCATTTCGCCCCCTCAGCCACCCACAGCGGCAGGAACTGGTACAGCTCGCCCGGCGCCGTCACAAGCACCTTTTCCTCATCCGGCAGCGCCATCACGTCCTCGTCCAGCCCGACGGTGTCTTCTGGCCTCGGCCCGCCGGCCCTGCCTCCAGTCAACGCCTTGGGCTTCCTCAGCACCCTGAAGAAGTGCCGATTCCGATCTTCCTCGGTGCTGCTCTCGTTCTCGATCCAGCGCCGCGCCAACTCCGGCACCTCCTTCCAGTCTACCATCAGGATGTCGCGCTCGTTTCCCTTGACGTTGACGCCGTCCCAGCTGCCAGGATACACGCGGCCCGTTGCCAGCGCCCGCACCGCCTCCGCCCAAGGGGACATTCCGGCCGGCGGGGTGTGGTCCAGGTCCGAAAACTTGTACTGCTGCGCGGGGAAGGTGACAGCGTGTCGGCACAGCTCGGTGAACTGCATCAGCTCCGAGTTGTCGTACGGCCATGGTTTTTCCCACCGCCAGCCCGACACCGTACCGTGTGTTGTGATATCCCAGTTGAACGAGCCTGCGGCTGGTGTTATGTACAGGCCGGCCAGGAGGGCCACAGCGGCTACAGAGACGATATCTGCAAACCACATTTTCTTTTTCCCAGGATTGTTTTGGAATTTGGGGATAGCCGTGACTGATTTACAAACAGTTGCCTTGGGTTCGCCGGCCCAGATATAAAGGGGTTCCTCCGGCGCTCCCGAGTGACGGCATTTTCATCCAACAGAAAGCCAGGATGATTGGACAAATTAATTCAATTTCCGGCTCATCGCCCACGAACGGCAATCCATGGCCGGTCATGCCTCCCCGTCAGAGGGCAGCATTTGTTACAGGCTAATCTCGACCGTCAAGTTGCCGGCAACAGAACACGTGTCTTCACTCTTAGCGGGCATCGCCGCGCCTACCCATCTTAGAGATTGGTCGTCCACCAATCCCTTTCTACCACACCAACCTTGGCGTTTCGGGCTAGCTACCTACCTAGCTATCAGCGGGCTCCTCGTATTCGGTGGTGCGCATATCCAAGTATCGAACACACCACGCCGGTTGCGGCGGGATCCTGCCGCTCCGCCCGTCGTCGCCGCCGTCAAAGACGGGCGGGGTCTTGCCGCCGCCGCCGCCGCCCAGCTCCGGAAGGATGTCGAGGGGGAAGTTCAGCTGGCTCCTCGGGGTGGCGAGGACGAGGAAGCGGTCAAACGTGTTGGGCTGGACGCAGCCGGGGACCTGGTCAGAGATGCCGGCCTCGATGAAGAAGTTGGTGCCCTCGTTCCGGTCTAGCTGGATGGGCGCTTCGCCCTCTCGAGGGTACATCCTCCCCGCCTTCCATGACGGCTCTAGGTCGAGGAGTTCAACGTACATCGCCCCGAATGATGTGTTGCTCACTTCGAACCCCAGGCACCGCCCCTCGACCATGTCGATGGAGCCCGGCTGTGGCAGCGGCTGCAACCCCCGGACGCTAGGACGGCTGTCGAGGCTGAAGGGCCGCGGGAGCGGGGGAGTTACGCCCTTTTCCAGGAAGCCGATCCTGCGGACCTCGAGGCCGGCCGTGTTCTCCACGTTATCAATGGGCAGGTTGAACAGGTTATAGAAAATGGTCAGGTGCGCCAGCCGGGCCAGCAGGTCCCCTACCGCAGGCCCAACCTCGACGCTTGCCTCAGAATCGCCGGGCTTGAAGGATACGACAAAGCTGCCGTCGACCCGGACGCGGACCGTAAAGAAGGCTTCATCGGTATCTACAACCTGGACCAGCTTATTGTCCCGGCCGATGCTGTCCCGGACCTCCTGAACAGTTCGGTCGAGCGGCCCGGGGCCTTCGCCGGCCGCCGCAGACAGGACCTTCACCCCTCTGGGCTGTAGGACGTGCTTCTTTAAAATGTCGCGGACGCTGACGGCCACGCAGCCGACCTGGACCTTCTCGGGCGCCGCGCCGCCGCGCTGCAGCAGGGAGCGCGCCTCGAAGTCGTCAACAGTTTTCACCTGGCACGTGGCCAGGGGTGCGCTATAGTCGGTCAGGTTGCGGAGCAAGCTGCCGGCTGGGTAGATGGCATATTCGTCATCCACAGCCACGCCATGAGCGGCGCCGGCGTCCAGCATCACCTTGACCTTGGACGCGCCCAGCTCCTCGACGGCCCGTACGAGCACGGGCGGCCGGGGGGCCGGTTCAGCGCTGAAGAAGGCCCTGTCGCCCCGCCCGCCGAACACGACGTCCTGTACGGTCTCCAGGTCCCTGTCTGGATGGCTCTTGAGCCGACCGGCGACGAGGTTGGAAACCACGTCGCAGCTCAGTTTCTGCAGCCCGCCGGGAAGGCGCTTATCGTTTACGACGCTGGCCAGGCAGGTCGTGAGCAAGCCCTGCCTGACCTCCGCGTCTTTCGGCACCTCCCACGCCTTCTGGCTGGTACGGCACGCGGCGAGGAAGCTGAAGCGGTCCGACGCCGTCATCCAGTGCCGCACCACGACGCCGCCGCGGCCCGGGTCGCCCGGCGCCGGCGGCCTCCACGACTCCTCGAGCGCCCCCGCGGGCCCGATCGGGTCCCGCTCAACGAAGGCCGATGGCGAGGCGGCGTCGGTGCCCCGAACCCCTTTGGCGATGTCGTCACCGTCGCGCGTTGCGCCGCCCGAGTGGCAGCAGTCGAGCACAAAGGTGACGGTGGCGCCCTTGTCGGTGATCTGCTTGAGCAGGAACGCCACCTCGACGTCGCGCAGGTAGTCCAGCTTCGTGCTCCCCGCGACTGGCAGGACGAGGCACTCGTCGTACACGTTGCGGCCCTTGATAGTACCGAACCCGGTGGGGAGGCGCGTGCCGTGGCCCGAGTAGTGAATGTAGATGAAGTCGCCCTCGGCGGCCTCGCGCGCGAGCTTTTGGAAGGCACCATGCACGTTGTCGAGGGTCGGCACAAGGACTTTCGGCGCCGATGTGGGCGACGTGAGCTTGGTGATGTCGGTGATGCCAGCCGCCTCGCGCAGGAACGCCTCGGTGGTGGCGACGTCGGCGACGCACCCTTTCAGGTCCTTCATCTCGACGCTGTGGTACTCGTTGATTCCGATCAGCAGCGCCGACCTCTTTCCGCCCGTGCCTTCTGCCATTGTTTCCATTGTCGAGTGCTCCTTGGCGTCTTGACCGCTGAGCTTGGTTGGAATTCTGGAAACGGTGCAAAACTAAAGGTATGCTTGGAAATAATGGGCGACCAAACATTTGGACGAGAGGCTGACATTTCGAGCCGAAGCTATTTGATATACGGGACATCCCATAAGAACGCACCCGAGATCGCTAGCCGAAGGTGTCGCCATCTAGTCGCACGTCGTGACTCCCAGAAGGAACGGCCCGCTCCGGGTTGCCATATACGGACATTCCGCACCTAAGCACCTCACTAGGGACCTTAACCAAACTTTTTTGTAGGCCGGCCTGCCGTCGATTTCGGGGTGGTGGCTGCCGTGAGACAAACCCCGCGGCGATGGCGGCTGGCTGAGTTCGGTCTTCGGCTGGATGCATAGGCCGGCTAGAACACACTAGGTATCGATCTCCGGCCATGTTGCGCGGCTGCCGCCCACGGCGTTGCGGGGGTGGCCAATGAGCTTGGTTGGCGCATGTCGTACCAGCGGACAGCGCTGCATCAGGGCAAGCTTGGAGAGGCATCCGAGCTGAAAAGCCTGCGCCACTCCGAATGCTAGGCTTGTTTGCGTGCTTGCTTTTGAGGGTTTG
Source organism: Gaeumannomyces tritici R3-111a-1 (assembly GCF_000145635.1). Classification (NCBI taxonomy): domain Eukaryota; kingdom Fungi; phylum Ascomycota; class Sordariomycetes; order Magnaporthales; family Magnaporthaceae; genus Gaeumannomyces; species Gaeumannomyces tritici. The sequence continues at coordinate 208,728 of NW_008804548.1, read as the reverse complement.
ACGCAGTGCCCGGAGCGGCATGCCCAGAACGGCATGCCCAGCGGGAGTCTGGAACACACCCTCGCGGGCAATCGGCATCGGAAAACAGGTGACTGGCTCAAGACGCATCAAAACTATTAGTCTTGGCACATTAGTGCCGGGGGAGCTGCGCCGCCGTGCAGCAATGACTTCACGATTCCGGTCCTACTGTAGATCGCGCCTCGGCCGTCTGGCGGCCTTGCCGCCGTGGGACGAGAATGGCGTCGTGGCGGTCTCGATGCCCATCCCGGGGGCGGGCGGCGGGAGCTGATTTGACAACTACATTCTAGTCTCGATGCAGCCATGCCCAACGCTGCACCGCGCCAGGAATGGACGTACAAGCCCACCGGCGAACGGCCGTCTGGCAGAGACAGACGCACGCGCGCACATGTGTACGTACGGTCATACGGACTTGGCGGCGGAGATGCACCTAGGTTCGTATGGGCTATGTGATACGCAGCACGACAAAACTCAGTTGCGGCCGATGCGGGGTCAACTCGGGCTGGGGCTCCTCAGGCCGGGCATAAAAGGGGCAGAATGAGAAGCCAGAGAACATCCAGCCCAGGCTGGCCTTGATTCCTTGGTCATCGCTTTCTGGGCTGAAGGGATGACAACGTAGACCCAAGCCAAGCTGTACTTTTCAAGCCTGCTATCATTGAGCCTACCCTTCCTTCACCTCCGCCATGGCCGTCGACGAGAACCAAGCCAAGCACGCCTTGGTCAGCTCCTGGTTCCTGGGGCCGCGGGCGGAGAACTTTGACATCCTCAAGAGCCTCTTCGGCAAGGTCCTCGACCACCAGAAGGATGCCAGGATCAGGCTCGCCGAGGCCTCGGAGGACCCCATCTTCATCACCAAGGAGATGGAGGAGCTCGAGATCTACAAGGCGAGCGTCGCGAAGCTCAACAACGACATGAGCGAGCTCTCGCTCGGCCTGGCCAACCACTCGGTTCCCTTCTGGTCACCCCGGTACAATGCCCACATGAACATGGACACCACCATGTCAAGCATTATTGGCTGTACGTAAAAGAGACACCGAAGTTGCGGCGGCACATCTGGATGAGTGCTCGCATCTGATTGCGGCTGCTGACGCGTCCCCGGCATTGCAGATATGTCTGCCATGATGTACAACCCGAACAACGTCGCGCTCGAGGCCAGCCCTCTCACGACGGAGCTCGAGAAGCAAGTCGGGGAGGATCTCTGCCGTATGCTGGGATACCCTCGCAAAGACCCCGCCCCCTGGGGCCACATTGCCTGCGTATGTCTCCTGGACGCGCTTCTCCTGGACGCGCTTCTCCCCTTGAACCACAGGCTGGTCCGCGTCGTCCATAATCGCTAACAAGCACTCGCTGCCATTCAGGACGGGTCCGTCGCCAACCTTGAGGCCATCTGGGCGAGTACGTGGCGACTCTCCCTCTCTTGTGCTTTTTTTACGGGAGTGGCACTAACGGATGGTTCCGTGAACAGTCCGGAACCTCAAGTTCTACCCCTTGTCGCTCAAACGCGCTATCCAAGAGGGCCAACTCGGGTTCCTCGCCGACGTCGAGCCGGCCTTTACGGTCGAGAACTGCAAGGGAGAGACGAAGAAATTTCTCGAGTTGACCGAAAGCGAGCTCCTGAACCTAAAGCCCGATACAGTGCTCAGCCTGCCTACCATCCTGGCCGAGAAGTACTCCATCACAGCCGCCTTCCTGGCGGACGCTCTCAAGCCGTACCTGATCCAGACTACGGGCAAGGACAAGCTGGAGAAACTGTATGGAATTAAGCCCGGGAGGTTCATGGTCAGCGCTACCAAGCACTACTCTTGGCCCAAAGGTGGAGGTGAGTTTTGTTTGCCACACCCTCTCTCCCTACTGTTTATCGCTGGGAAAACAGGACAATTTACTGAAACCACCAACCAAGCCATCACGGGCATCGGCTCCGAGGACTTTGTCGACGTCAGCGTCGACAAGGAGGCCCGCATGAGCCCGACGGCGTTGCGGAAGCACCTGGACGACTGCATCAAGGATGACGTGCCCATCTTTGGCGTCGTTGCCATCATGGGTTCGACCGAGCACGGCGCCTGTGACCCACTGGCCGAGATCGTCGGGATCCGCAACGAGTACCAACGGGACCACGGCGTCTCCTTTGCCATCCACTGCGACGCCGCCTGGGGCGGCTACTTCGCCTCGCTGCTGCGCGAGCGCGTCGAGCGTGGGCCCGCGCTGCCCTACGTGCCGACCATGCCATTGAACCCCTACACCAAGTTGCAGCTCGAGAACCTCAAGCACGCCGACAGCATCACTATCGACCCACACAAGTAGGTGCTTTCCCCTCGAATTCTTCTTTCCTATCCACGACTAACCCACACTCCCCAGGTCCGGATACATCAACTACCCGGCCGGCGGGCTCTGCTACCGCGATGGTCGCATGCGGTACCTCGTCACTTGGACCAGCCCCATCGTGTTCCACGTGGGCGACGACGCCGAGAGCATGGGCGTGTACGGCGTGGAGGGTAGCAAGCCCGGCGCCGCCGCCGCCGCCACATGGCTGACCCACAGGTCGCTGGGCCTCGACAAGGAGGGCTACGGCAGGCTGCTGGGGGAGGCCATCTTTTCTTGCGCAAAGGTCTGTTTCCCTTTTGTTTTCTGGCGTCGCGGCAGACTGCGGCCCAAAACTAAACATCTCCGCCGCGCTAGCTTTATTGCCACTGGGTCACCATGGCGCCGCCAGAGGCCGACGACTCCCTCATCGTCGTCCCGCTCATCCGCCTCCCGTCAGAGAGGGACGGCGGCGATGTGGCGGCCGAGAAGCAGCGCATCCGGACCGAGATCGTCGGTTGCGAGAACAAAACCATCGTCGAGAACGAGAACTCGTGGAAGCTCATGTGCGAGCTCGGCGGCGACCTCATGATCAACGCCTTTGCCTGCAACTTCAAGGTTAACGGCAAGGTGAACCAGGACGTGGTAAGTATTTTCCAGGGTGTCAGACGCCTTCCACTACCGGCTTCGCAACGCGCTGACGGCCTTTTTCTGCCTGCTAGGGAGAAGCAAACTACCTGAACCAGTGGATCTTCTCCAAGCTCTCGGTCGCTTCCAAGAAGGACGTGGTCGAGGAGCGGCCGCTCTTCCTCACCTCGTCCGTCTTCAGCGAGAAGGCCTACGGCGAGTGCCTCGAGACCTTCAAGGAGCGCCTCGGACTCAGCAGCAGCGACTTCCGCGCCCAGGGCGACATGCGCTTCCTCGTCAACGTGACCATGAGCCCCTGGCCCACCAGCCCGGACTTCATGACGTCGCTGGCCAAAGATTTCAAGAGCGTGGCCGAGGTCGGCGTCAAGCGCGTCATCAAGCGCAACATGCTCACCCCGGACATCCACGGCTTCGTCGCGCAGGGGCTGGACAGCCTCTTCTTCGTGCACATCCCCATGTTCAACATGGCCAACCACCGCAAGCAGCTCGTCATCGCCGCCGACCTGCCGGCCGACGTGCACGCCTTCTACAAGGAGCAGCGCCGCGCCAACCCGGGCGCCGTCTACACCGTCGCCAACATGGAGCCCGACAAGCTCGACGACATGCTCAAGCCCGGCGCGACCACCAAGTGGCGCCTGGACCTGGGCATCCCCGCCGACGGCGCCCAGCCGCTCAAGAAGGACTTTGCCCTGACCAACATCCGCGCCGTCGTGAACCAGTCCATGGCCTACCCCGCGCTCGACCGCGAGTACCCGCACAAGATGCCCTTCTACCTGTACGGCAGCAACGCCGAGATGCACCTGGACCACGTGCTCAAGACGGCGCCCAACGCGCAGATCAGCTTCGACCAGGTCAAGGCGAGCCTGTCCCCGGCGCTGAGCGACCAGCAGCTGAGCGGCGGCGTGGTGGCCGTGCTCGACGACGTGTTTGAGAGAAGCCTGCAGCCCTTGTAAGTTTGGCTCCTGTTCCCCCCCGCATTTCGTTCTTGTTCTGGTCTGACGGGACACGCAAAACAAACACAGGCCCCTCGACGAGGACTCCGGAAGCGTCAGCCTCGGAGCCCCCGGCCTGTCGCTGAAGCCCGAGGTGACCCACAGGGCGTCCGTGTACAAGACGTACGAGGAGTACAAGAGCGGGACGGGCAAGCCTATCGCCACTGGGACCGTCAGCGTCGGCGACACCGTGTTTGCGGACTGGGGCGATGTCAACATGGACCCCGCCGAGCACCATTGATGTTGATGCTAGCACACGAACTTCATGGCTTCACCTATCCACGTTGGGGACGGGGTGGCGGCTTGTGCCTTTTGCCAGATAGCAGTTTCGAAATTGAAGAGCAAAAAAAATAAAAGTAGAGACATGCGGGCTCCTGAAAAGGCTCGTCGGCCTTGTGAATTCATTGTCGCTATTGTAGCGTAGCCCGGGATGGGCGGCAGGCCACGCCTTTGCCTAGAGATGGCCGGGTACGATTAGCGTTTTGTGACCACAGTCGTCCGACGAAGCCCACATTAGTTACAAAGATGCCGACGCATTGCAGAACACAGCTCCCTGTGGTTTGTGTCCTTGACCCATATGCCGCGGTTCCTGCTGATGGTCGGGATGGACCGTGGCAAGCCTGCCGGCGACACATCACGTTGTTCTCTGGACCGGCGCCTATCCCGGCGCATGTGAATAATACAGTTTATTGGTGAGAAAGAGTGGGAAGTGCCCTCGGGCGATCATGTGCGTTGTGCTGGCGCGAGCAAGACGATAGGCGGGGACGGCCGGGTTTGGGTATAAAGGAGCATCTTCCTCCCATCAAACGGACAGGAAAACAGCGAAAAGTCAAGCATACTTTCTCCTTGGCTCATTTCTAACCATTGATGCCCAACTGTGAGGCCTGAGTTGGGTGTCCATATTGCCACCAGCCCGTCGCCTGCTGGCTTGCTGGACGACAAGCAAGCTCGACTTGATTCACAGCCGTTTCTTTTTCAGCAACATACCAAAACAAAACCAGCAGAATCAGCAAAAAAAAAAAAATGGCCCCAAGCCTCGCGACCGCCTACCGCGACTCGATGCGGCGACACCGCTTCGGGTACGCGCTGCACGAGCCGGCGCTCTTCACGCGCCTGCGGCCGGGAATGCTGGGGTACCTCGACGACGAGTACCAGCGGTGGCACCCGATCCTAGACCTCGTCGACGAGGCCGCCGTGAGCGCCGCCGGCTACGGGCCGCTCCTTCCGGGCGGGGGCCAGCTGCGGCCGAGCGAGCCCGACGCGCGCCGGATGGGCCCTCTCAAGTCGGAGCGCGTGGCCGAGACGACGGTGGAGCTTGGGACTGAGGTCTCGGGCCTCGCGACGGCCGGCCTGCCCGTCGGCGTGGGCGGGGCGGTGCGCTACAGCTCGTCGGGCGGCTTCGGGGCCGTGCTGCTGTGCGGCGGCGACGTCGTGTCCGAGGGCTTCGACTTCCGCGACCCGTTCCGCGCCTGGATTCAGCGCCACGCCAAGGCGCTGTTTGCGGCCTACCCGGACGCCAAGAAGCACGGCCTCTGCGCCGCGACGTGGACCTACTCGTCCGTCGACGTCGGCATCGCCACGTGGGAGGACAGCAAGGGCAGCGCCGTCGTCGGCTTCAAGGCCGGGGTCGCCGGGGTCGCAAAGGTCGAGCCAAAGGTGTCGTGGACGCGGGGCGCGTCGACGGGCGGCTGGGCCGTGTGGAAGGACCAGAAGCGCGTCGTCTTCTTCAGCGGCGTCAGAATCAAGCCAGGCCTCTTTGGGTCGACGCGCGAGCAGCCCGAGAAGGACTGGCGCGGCGCCGACGACGGCTTCTTCGTCGAGGATGAAGAGGGGGGTTCCTACAGGGTCGGGGTGGAGGAGTTTGGAGACGATTGGGGTCTGATTTGCAATGATGGAGTGGAGGAGGAGGAACCTGCTACTGGCGATGATCAAGAGAAGGCGTAGATTGTGAAACTATCAGACGCCGAAATGGACAAATGGAACCCACAGCGAGTTCATAGTCGGTCTCGGTCCACCCCCGACCGTGCCCTTTCTGTCCCCATCGTTTTTGTTTCCCTCGCCTTCCTCCCTTGATACTGATGCCGCTGGCTTTCCACTGCCACTGTCTTTGACGTCAGCACCGCCGCCGTTTTCTCCACCGGCACCGCCGCCCGCCGCATCAACCCCCTCGCAATCTGGCCCTCTGGTCTCGGTGCGAGCTTGGACATCCCTCAGAGCCCTCAGCGCCGAATGAAGCCCGCGGTGGACGGCCGCGTCCGTCCTGCCCTCTTTGCTAATGGTTTCGTAGAACCTGCGCGCCAGCTCGACGCAAAACGGGTCCGACACGGTCCAGAGCGTGCCGACGACGTGGCGGAAGCCCGCGAGCTGGCAGGCGTAGCCGAGGTGGATGCCCTCGTCGATGAGCCCCAGCACCTCGTTGGCCGCCGTGGAGCAGGCCGAGAGGTAGGCGAGGAACGGGGGCTTCCTCTGCAGCTTCTGGTCCCTGAGGTCATCGACCGTCAGCATGCCGTCGTCCTCCCAGTCGCGGAGCACGAGCGCGCTCTGGGAGGGGTCCGACGGGTCCGAGACGCCGTGGCCCGCGAAGTGGAACATATCGCAGCGGCCGAGCTGCTCCAGGACGTCGGCCTTGCGCTCGGGTGGCTTTATGAGCGTCGCGTTGAGCGACGGGCAGAGCTCCTCCAGCATCGCGGCCTCGCGCTCCGCATACGGCAGCGGCGCGTATCCCGGCGTGCTTTTCATTGACACCAGCAGGGCTTTGATGGGGCTGGTGTCACAGCATGGTGTCCTCCCAAGGCGCCCCGAAATCAAAGACTTGAGCGATGAGCTGTACGACGACATGACCCGGTCGAGGGCAGTCTCCCCGGAACGCCGAGTGTGGTAGCCGGCGGCGTGGAGGGGCAGGGAGCTGAGAGGGCCAACAGGAATCCACCACATGTGTGGCCACGCGCTGTCACCCGGAGGGAAGGGGCTACCGAAGCCGAGATTGTCAAGTACGGGCTGCACAAGGACTTCCCAAAGCCACTCCAGCGTCGACGGCAGCATATCAGGTTTACCCTGCAGCCACTTCCTCCTCGCTTGGACGTCTTTAAGGCGCAGGAGTGGAAGCTCGAGCACCTCGATGCCGTCCTTTCTGACGATGAAGGCATCGCACCGGGCCGAGGACACGTTGACAACGACGGCGGGACTGGGGTCAGCCGCCTCCATCATCTGCTCCGCGGTGAACGGTAGCAAGAACCTGTCAAACCCCTCCTCGCTACGGATTTTTGTGAGCAGCGCTTCAAACTCCTTCTCCGCTCGGCGGCGTAAGTGGCTCTGGGACTCCCACGACGCCGTCGACCGCACGACACGGCCACCGGAATCCAGCATATCCCGGAGCCTGGAGAACTGTGCCTCCAAGTCGGGATGCTTCTCCCTGAGAACCGACAGGTCGGTTCGGAGATCCAGGAGAAGACCTGAGATGATACTCCTCCCGAGCTCCAACTGTTGCAGGGCGTCTTGGGCTCCCCTCTGCGCATTCAAGGCCGCGGCCGCGGCGGAGGCACCAATGCCGGCAAACCGCGCGAGCATGTGCTGCTTGTTGGCGTTTTGCATGTGTCGGGGGCTCAAGGCGTGGAGGAGATTGACGGCGTGCTCGATGTACGTCGACGCTTCCTTCCAATGCCGCAGCCGCAGCGACCCGACGGCGGCGTCGGGGCAGTCTTTATCCACGGCATCCGGAGCACAATCCTCGGCCAGAGACTCGGCGATTTCGGCAACGCGGATCGCCGCGTGGATTCGTACCGTGGTCGGAGCGTTGCGGTTGATCCACGCTTGCCGGAAGGATTCCTTGGACCGGTCCAAGTCGCCAGTGTCGCCAGTGTTGCTGCCTTGCCGATACCGCGTGCGCAGCAAATCCCCTAGGCCGAATTCCAAGGTTGCTCGGTCGGGATGGCTTTCTGGGAAACCCCCTTCAACAACGGAGCTGAGAACATCGATGGCCTCGTTCAAGTAAGCAAGGTCGGTTGAGTCGTCCCAGTCGACATCCCTGTGATCTTGCTCGTATTTCACCTTGAGAACGTTTGAAAAAGCGTTGGCCACAACCCCCCGCACCAAAATGTCCTTGGGATCAACTGCCACCGCCTGCCTGCTCAGGTCTATTGCCTGTCGAATGTCATCAGAGGACTTCGCCCCCATGGTGAAACGCGTAGCAAAGAAGCGGCTGACGCCGCAGAGCCAGATTGCTCGCTCTGGGTGATTCTTCGGGGCGAGGACGAGAACTCGCCGGCCGTGGGCGATGGCACCGTCGAGGTCCTTGATCCCTTTGGTATACTCTGCCCTTTCTGCCAGCCTCAGTGCTAGATTGAATAGCTGCGGCAGACGGCCTGGATCTTCGTCCGGCATCAGGTCCACGGCCATCTGCGAGTACTGAATGCTGTCGTCCAGGTCCGTCACAACGCCTTGTCGCTCGAAGCGGGTGCCCAACAGGTTCGCCAGATAACTCAGGCCAATGAGGCGATCCTCGTTGCCCTCTGGGTCCGGGATCCGCGGCACAGAGTCGGTGAGGGTATTGATGGCGCGATCTATGTCGTCCGGATCCCCCGTCTGCTCGAACCGCCTCCCCAAAACCCTCGCGAGGGTGTTGAACGCCAACGCCGCCTCCCGATCCTCGCCTTTTGCCCTTGCCGTCTCCGCGGCGGACGCGGCTGCTGCGACCGCACGCTCGGCGACACCGAGCTCATGCGTGTGCTCAAACAGCTTGCCGAGCGACATGGCGAGCCGGTTCAGAAGGTCCGCCGCGTGAGAGAAGTTCTTGGACATCCCCTGTGTCGCCTCCTCGGCTGCCTCGACAGCCCGTTTGATGTGCTTGACGTCTCTCGTCTGCTCGTACCGCTCCTGGAGGAGCTTGTTGAGGTTGCCCAGGACAAAGCGCCGCGTTCCCGTCCCCGGGAGGACGGCCGCGACGGCATCCTCAGCGAGCGCAACTGCCCTGTCCATGTCTTGCGGATTTCCCTCGCGCCCCATCACCAAGAATCGGCGACGCAAGGCAACGGACAGGTCGCTCAGCAGGCTAGCGGTGGATGCGTGGCCTTGCGGGACGGCTAACAAGACGCGGTCGCTGACCTCGATGAACCGGTCAAGGTCTTGCAGGGCATGGGTCTGCTGAACCCGTCTATCGAGTACGTCAAGAGCATTTCGGGCAGCATCGATCGCTTCTTCGAGCTTCTGCTTTGCACCAGGCTCATCGGGGTGCTCGGAAACTGTCTCCACAGCCTCGCGGATATCTTCAACAGTCCTTTGAATCTGCTCTTCGGATACGCTCGGCGCATCCATGGTGTTTGGCGAATTGCGAAGCCTGTCAGGCAACTAGCTATGCCCTCGGCTCGTGGACAAAGAGAGGAGAGGCCGTGGCTCTATTTGATTCGAGACGCAGTTGTGGTAACTGCACCGTGGGCAGTCCACGATCCCAGCCATACGCTAGCTCTGGGGAGCCAAGCGCAGGAGTTCCTTGGAATGTCGAGCGGTTCAGCTGCCTTGAGCTGCTAGGTAGCCCTCTCCCCTGGTTGGTGGCGGCAGCGGCGGCAGGCCTCTCGTCCGGGACGGACATGGCAAAGTTTGCGGACTCGGAAACGTGCAGCGCGAGGCGTTGCTGGCCGCGAGGGGGAAATGGCTGCGCATGCCGCAGGAAGGTGATGGTGGATGTGATTCGGCCGCTGAGCATCCCTAGCGCGGGCGTGGTGGCCCTCTAGCGTCGATGCTGGCTTAGCCATATGCAATCCACCACGGGAAGCTGGAAGAGGAAACAATTGACGTCCATCCCTCCAAACTTCATGGCTGAAATCCAGGCCGAGTTCTCAGTCAGTTAAATTCGACGTCGTAACTTGTTTAGCGGCCGGCCGTGTCCTAGGCGGTGACGGCAAGGGCCGAGAAAGGGAGGCAACGGAAAGAGAAAAAAAAACCAATGAAAACTTTGGTAGGACCGTGGCTCCCAGGACAGGAAATCACTATCTCCGCTCAACGTGGCGTACAACGATTGTTGTAATCTTTGGGTCAACTCCTTGTATTGTGCCCAAGGCCGGAAGTGATGTATTTGACGAGGGTACATCATGTGCAGCGTTATATACAGCAGGTCCATCGTGTAACGCCCATTCCACCACTCTCCCGCCCGTGGCCTTACGGTTCAAGAGACCACAGATCCCTTCATTCGCCGGGGGCCCGCCCAGCGCCTCCCAGGTGCACGTCCCCAATCTGGACCCAACAGAAACAGGAAACAAGAAAAGCGCTCGCAGGCCGTTGCCGAACCTCGAGGGTAGCGGGTTTGGGGCCCGGCTCATTAACAGCCGCCACCAACGGGGCGGGGCGGGCACTCCCTGGGGGGATCGCTCGGCGGCGGGAGCCTCCTCTGTCGTGCGACAATGACGGCAGGCTCAGAGCTCAGCCCGCGCTTTTGGACGGCGACGTCGGTCTAGAAGGGCACACATGGCGGGTTAGCCAGATGAGGTGACAGCGACGCCGGCGGCAGGCTTGATTATCTTACCGTCTCCTGCTGCATGACAGGGGCGGCCAGCGCCAGGCCAGCGAAGAAGAGGACGGTGGAGAACTTCATGTTTGCGGTTGTTGCTTTGTGATGTGTGACTGTGGTTGTCGTTGTCGTCGTTGTTGAAGTGGAAGTAGAGACGGTGTAGCTTGAGGGAGTGAATGAGGATGAGGATGAAGAAGTAAAAGAGGCAGATGTTGAGGTCGTGTACTCTGGCTTTATACAAGTCGGCTGCTCCTGTTAGTGGCGATGGCGAGTCGAGTTTCCCCTTTACATCTTGTTAAACTTCGAGGCGAGGCTCTCGTCGACACCGGTGATCCTTGCACCTGTACATGTGTTGGTGTTTCGGGCTATCGGCCGCGTCCCCAAGGGTGAGACTCCCCGCCTTGCTTGCACCGGCGTAGTGCTACCATATCCCAAGAGCCTGGGATGTGCAGCGTGGCTAATTTCCTAATTGAGAAGCGAACGCCACAAAAGGGAACCTGCCAAACCTAAAGCTTAGCCGTCGTGTGGCATGAGCATGCGGGGATCTGGGGAGAAGCGAAACTTTCCGCCCGCCGACTGTTTGCCCCAGCGCACCTAGTCGAACAGTGACAGCCCGTAGGGGTTCTAACTATAGGAAGGTCTTGGGGCTTGGAGGCTATGGGCAGGCCTTGGAGGTGCTCCTGCAGCTGGACGCTGGGCCCTGCTGCCAAGCCAAGCCAAATCCGACCGACCGGATGTACAGGTTACAAGGATATTAAACGTTATGACCACTAGAATTGTCGCAAGCTGTTCGTTACAATACATTGATTCCTACTCACGCCCGGATCAAAAAAAAAGGGGACACTTTTCAATCGGTAGTGGTGTGCACTGGGGCAAAAATTGAAAAGTATCTCGTTTTTTTTTATCTGGGCGTGCTACTACAAATTGTGCATTGAAATATGTACCCCTACCCCCTTGCTAATACCCTGGCCGACCCCCCTTGTTGGGCCCACAGCATAACGTTTAATATCCTCGTAACTTGTAGAAATGCGGTGCGGTGCACGCTCCGGGTGTTTGTGTGCCGCCACTCAAGCTTCACGTCGAAACAGGAGGTGGTCAAGGGGCGATGACCGGGGCTATGGACTTGTCAAGAATCTGCAAGACTTTCCTTGCCACAGATGATTATTTTGGTAATGCTTCCTGCCATCCCGCGGCCATGCCCGAAAGACACGGGGTGGTCCCTGTTTGTTCGCCCCAGGTCATGGGATGGTCTGCGGGCGAGCCCGGGCGTTGATGATAAAAATGTGCTGTGGCTGACGGCCGTGTGTGTGGCTGTGTGTGGCTGGGGCCAAAGTGGCTGAAGCTGAATAGCGGGAAATTCCTGCCCCGGCAGCGTCACTTTCGCTTGCGGTCCGGATGCCCTCGCACCCTGGCTCCGTAGACACCTGGAGACCAACATTATGCCCGGCTCCGACGCGTCTTTAGTTCCCGCGGGCTGTAACTACTTGGATTTCACATGTCAAGGAAGGAACAAGATAACGAACCCGAACAAGCCGGCCAGGTAGGTGTCCAAAGGCGCCTACAAAAGAAAGCAGTATGCGACATTTTGCTGGCTATCGCAGCCGACACCAACTGGGGACACGACCTGGGGCCACGTGAAGGCCGAGTGCGGCACTGGAAGCCCCCCGGCGGACCCTTGGTGCGCCGTCACCTTCCTTTCCGGGGGATGCGAGGCGGGTATGCACAAGTCGGCACATCAATCGGGCGATGAGATCAAGGCGGCCGTCGCACTGAGCCCCGCCGCCCAGCCGTTGGATCCCACGCTGCCGCGGAGCCCAAGTGCGCCCAAGCTGCCAAATGTGTGCCCTCGAGGTCGCTGACAAGCATCGTGGCTATCGTGCGTGTGGGGTTGGCGTAATTTCCTGCGTATTGCGTATGGCGGGGCCCGGTGGCATCTCGACGGGGCCATCGCCGGTTGCGGGAGTATGTGCTTTGATATTGACCTGCCCGGTCACGTTTGTATCGGTGTCGGTAGTTGACCGCCACGATGAGACGGTGGGCGACGGCACTGACCCTGGGCTGGACGACATGTGCCGCCTTGGCCGTGGGAGTGCCGCCCTCGCTATAAGAGAGCTACCCCTCTCTTTCACCATACCGGGCCGTTTGTTGTTGGAGATCAGCCTCGCTCGCTTGTCCCTTGCCCTGTCTCGCAGCTCGTACTGAGAAAATCGCAGCCATGCATGCCCTCAACGCCTTCGGCCTGCTGGCCCTCCTGGTCGGCTCGGCCGCCTCGCGCAGCATCAAGGATGTCACCACCCTCAAGCCCATCCCCAAGCGCCCCGCCGCGCTGCAGGGCCTTGACGACGGTGCCGCCGTGGCGCCGTCCACCAGCGTGAAGCTCGAGTACGGCCTCGACGCCAAGCCCATGGTCGAGGTCAAGCTCGACATGGCCAAGCCGACGGTGCTGCTCGAGGAGGTGGCCGACGTCGTCAACGTCACCTGCTCCGACGGCGGCCTCGCCGTCGAGTTCAAGTCGAAGCAGTCCTTCCTCGACGCCGTCGCCGCCTGGGCCGGCAAGGGAGACCTGGTCTTCTTCACCAACCACAATGGCGCCTGCGACAACGGCCTCGAGCGCGGCATCTACGAGGTCAACAAGTTTGAGGGCAACGCCGAGAAGCTTGTCGTCAACGCCAGCGCCGCCAAGAAGGACGTCGCCTCCACTGCCAGTATGTTCCACTCGCTCACACCCCTTGTATCTTGCATCGACCTAGTTCTAATAAATGATAAACAGCCCACACCACGATCGAGTTCAAGGGCGTGCCCGCGGCCAAGCAGCGCCGCAGCGTGGCCAAGCGCGACCTCGAGTCCCGCGCCATCACCATCGATGACAAGGGCCTGACCATCGGCGGCAGCATCGGGCTACCGGCCGGCATGTCCATCTACTCGTTCCCGCCCTACCTGTCGGTCACGGCCGACTCGGCCAAGATCTCGGCCGCCGTTACCTTCTCGGGCAAGGTCGACTACGACGTCTTCAGCGGCCAGTTGAAGCAGCTCTACATCGACATCGACTCCAATATCGATGCCGAGATCGGTGTCACCATCGACGTGACGGCCTCGTACCGCGACAGCTTCGCCTACTCGCCCGGTCAGCTGAGCTACATGATCGTCGACGTGCCCGGCATCATCACGCTCGGCCCCGAGCTCATCTTCGGCATCGGCCTCGACGTCGACATCGGCGCTGGCGCCCGCGTCAAGGGCACCGCTGGGGCCGGCCTCAAGAACGGCCGCATCCACATCGACTTCCTCGACCAGGCCAAGATCACGGCCACGCCCTGGACCCCGACCCACAACGCCGGCCTGGACCTCTCGCAGCGCGCCAACGCCAAGGCCGACGCCTGGATCGACGTCACCTTCCAGCTCATCGTCCAGGTCCTGGGCGGCGTCGTCGACATGACGGCCGGCCTCCGCGCCCGCCCCCGCTTCAACAACGACTTCAGCTTTGCCGCCTCCCAGACCATCGGCCCGGACGGCAAGGTCAACCAGCCCACCGACGGCCTGGCCTGCGCCCAGGGCCTGAGCGTCAAGAGCGACTTCTCCTTCAGCCTCGAGGTCTTTGTCAGCAAGCTGTGGAACAAGAACGTCTACAGCACCCTCATCCCCATTGCCGACAAGTGCTACACCTGGGTCAAGGGCCTGTAAGGGGCGTGCTCGCTCTAGGTGTGTGGGGGCCGTTTGGTCCTTGTAGCTGACTGTGGCAGGTTTGCTCCTGTTCCCGGTTGTCAAGAGATATGATTTGTACATGACCCTTAGTGTATATATTTCTTTGTGCCGTAATTTTCGTACCATGACCACACCAACCCAACGTAGTCCCCTTACGTGCGTCAATGTGATCTTCAACTCCCATCTCTGACCCACCAAATGGTCTTACTCAAGCGATCCAGGGGCTTGCCGTCACCCTCGGAGCGACGACGTTAACGCCGTCGCGGCCCTGGACGTCGCGCCGACCCGCTTCCGACCCCTTGATGGCGGTGATGGTGACCGGGACGTTCGTGGGCTGCATGCTGCTCATAAAGGGCTGGGCAACGGGAAAGTTGGGCACGGTAAAGGTCTGGCCGCCGCTGATGGAGATTTGGGTCTGTCTGACGCCGTTGGAGCCCGTGCAGACGGTCCCGGTGCAGCTGGCGTCGGCCCACCTGTCGACGGCGTCGCAAGTCGTGGTCAGCCGCATCCCACGTTGACCAATGCGGTCCTCAAGTCACTCAAGATAGGGGGAGGGGGGAAACGCACAATGTGGAAATCGCATAGACGGTCCAGCCGGGGCTGATGACGTTGGTGCTGGTCGTCGTCAAGTCCTGGCGGTACCGGACGGTGGACGTGCGGATCACGGTGACAGTGAGGCCGTGCCAGAAGCTGGCCCCGAACCCGCCCTGGGTGGCGTCAGCGCCCTTTGACAGCACGTAAGTGGCCGCCGTCGCGTCCAGGCCCAGGATCTTGCCGTTCAGCGGGCCGGGCGTCGGCCGGAACACCGGGTCTGGGTGCAGCGCTAGGTTGACCACGGGTCCCTGAGCGAGCGCCGGGCCGCACAGCAGGCACACCGCGAGGGCAGATGAGGAGATGAAGTTTGCGAGCATTTTCGGGGTCGGCAGCGATCGCAAGGACAGAAGGTAGTCTGGCAGGCGCGAGGGTTGGATCTAGCGACCAGACTATTCTCGCTGGATCAAAACGTATCGCAGACCTTTATACGCCAGGAAAAGCTGTTTGTTCCGACCTCTCTAATGTCTCATTGAATCTTTGGAGTCCGAGCCCTCGCATTCGACTGTTACACCGATAATTACATGCGCCGTAGGACGGCGGCCAATAAACAGACAAGTCGGCCAATGAAGGTTCCCTAGCCTGTCAGCCGGTCGGCCCTGTATGGCAGCAGACATTGTTCCGGCTTTTTAGGATCTGACGGTTCCAAGCACAACCCCGCTCGGGTCTCGGGTCGTGTCGTCGCCCCATTTTGCCTCCCACCCGTTCTCGGCCAGGTACTTTTTCCACTCGCGGTCCTGGTCGTCCAGGCTGCGCGAGGCTTCTGGGATGACAAAGAGCGCAATCAGGGCACCCATCACGGCAAAGCCAGACGCGATCAGGAACGCCGTCTTGTTTCCCTGGGCGGGGTCGTCGGCGTACGCGTTGAGGATTGCGGTGAATACCTAGCCAGAGCAGAGTGTTAGTAGAGTCACTCTACTATGGTGGCGCTCAAGGTACGCTACACTGTCTTACCTCGGTCCCGATGGCGGCACCCGCCTTGGACCACGCCGCGACGAGGCCCATCATCTGGCCGCGGATCGAAGTCGGGAAGCATTCGGTAGATGTGATGACCACGGTGCTCCCCGGGCCGACCTCACCAAGCGTCAGGAACACGCCGTACATGACCACAAACAGCGGGAACACGGACTGGATGGACTCGGCCGCCCCGCCCAGCACGAAGCCCAGCACGGCCTGCAGCCCAAACCCCAGCGCCATGGTCTTGCGGCGCCCGATCTTGTCCGACAGGTAGCCGCCGATAAAGGGGCCCGGGAGGTAGAAGCAGTTGATGGCGACGCCCCACCCCAGCGTCTCGACGAGGCTCCCGCCCGTATTGAACCGCGAGACGACCGTCGCGCTGAAGATGCCGAACGGAATGCTGATCCAGTTGTACAGGAACCACGTGGCCGAGCAGCCCAGCAGCGGGCGCCAGTGGCGGCGCAGCGCGAGCGCGTATGGCGTCCGCTGCCGCCGCATGGCCGACCTGCGGTACGCCGTCGACACGGCCATGCGGACGCGGAACCAAAAGATGACGAGCGGCGGGGCGGCGCCCAGCGCAAAGGACACGCGCCAGACCACGCCGTACATTGTGGCCCTGTCCTCGCCCACGCATAGCAGCAGCAGCAGCGGCACCAGGCCGGCCCCACGTAGCTGAGGCTGGCCGACAGGTCGGCGAGCATGGCGAACATGAAGCCGCGGCGGCGGCGGTGCGCGGCCGTCTCGTCGGTGGCCTCGGCGGCGCCCGCGCCGGCGACGGGGTACTCGCCGCCCGCGCCGACGCCGGCGACGCCGCGGGCCACGATGAGCATCCAGAAGAGGCCCGCGGGGTCGGGCCCCGTCACGCCGGCCGAGAGGGCGATGCCGACGACGAGGATGGCCGTGGTGGCGACGGCGCCCGTCTTGCGGCCCAGCTGGTCGGCCACGGCGCCGAAGAGGAGCATGCCGGCGATCATGCCGACCAGGAAGGCGTTGGAGAGGCGCTGCCGGATGTCCTTGGTTAAGGCCTCGGGGTAGATGAGGACGAGGATGAGCTGCAGGTTGCCGATGACGGCGGCGTTGTAGCCGTCGGAGCCGATGGCCAGGCCCGAGAAGAGGATCATGAGCCACACGGACAGCTTGCTGAAGTATGTCTTTTCGAGCTCGACGGCCTCGACGTCGACAGCGCCAGCATCGTGCTGTTTTTTGATGTTAAGCTCATCGCTGTTGGGCACGTCTACCTGTATTGAATCCACTGTAGTGGCCGCCATAGCTGGCAATCCCGGCTCGCAGTAGGGAATATTTGATGAAGGTCGTATGGAGCCTGTTGGACGAAGCACATGGCCAAGTAGGTTCCATCACCTTATAAGTCCCACCCATCAATTCCTGGCAACTGTCGCACGTCCAGCGCAAGCACAACCAGCCGCCCAACCATCTCCGCTTCTCTTCTTCCGCCAGCATATTCTTGGAGTTACTCTAGCCAGCTCGGTATGATGCCTCGGGGACTTGCAAGCTCCATAGACCAAGATAAGGTGCGGTAGGAACCTATCGGATGAACACCAGGAAGCTCCACTACGCTGGTCGGGGCGGGGAATGGCCAGCACGAATTGGCCGATGGGATGGGGGATGACGCTCTGGGCGGTGAAAGAGGCCTACTCCGAGCCAGCCAGCCTCTAACTGCCCCCGCATCCAACAGCTGAAGGTTGCCATCGGAGTCCACGCCGAATAAGATGTGACCTGATCCGAGATATGGATATCAAGTCTCGGCGACCTTCGTGTGTCTGGTTTCTTGACATTTCTCCCGGTTGGTGACCAGACCGTCCCCATCACCTGCATCACATCAAACTGCTATAGTCGGCAACTTAATCAACAAAAAAAAAAGGGTAAAAAGAGACGGTACAGGGGAAACACTCCACCTGGGCTCCGTCGCCATGGCGTCCGAAAAGTCGGGCTTCAACAGCCCAGGGCCTGCGCCGCGCGCCAGAGCAGCGGGCATCTGAATGTGGGCGGAAGTAGGCAAGGGAGCCTGCTACACCCTGCTCTACCTCTGGCTTCTCCAGTCTCTCTTCGCCCTCGCCAGACCACCGACCCCTGCCACTCCGAACACAACCTCACACCCGCGACTCCTCCACAAAGTCCAACAGTGCGCCATCCGCAACCTGCACGCCAACACGTCCTTCCTGGACGCGCCGCCCATCCCCGCCAGCGAGTTCGTCGAGCGGCGCGACCGCCTCGCGCGCGCGCTGGCCGCCTCGGGCGCCGACGCCTTCGTGCTCGAGCCGGGCTACTCGTTCCAGTACTACGGCAACGTGTCGCAGCCCGACTGGGAGCCGTGGGAGCCCGAGGAGCGCCCGTTCCTGATGGTGGTGCTGCCGCGCACGACAGCATCCGGCGGCGTCGTCGCCAAGACGGCCTTCCTGGCGCCTCACTTCGAGGAGGGCCGCGTGCGCATGCTGGGCATCCCGAGCGCCGAGCCCGAGCTCGACATCGTCACTTGGGAGAAGCACCGGAACCCGTACGAGACGCTGCTGGCGTCGCACCCGATGGCCGACGCAAAGGGCGCGGGCCGCCGCCGGCCCAGGGTCATGGTGGACGAGGAGATGCGCGACTTCATCGTGCGCGGCCTGGCCGCCGCGGGGTTCGGCACCGTCGGGCTGGCGCCCGCGGCCGAGCGGGTCCGGCAGCTCAAGTCGCCGCGCGAGGTGGCGCTGCTGCGGGCCGTCAACAGGGCACGGTCGAGGCCGTGCGCGCCATGCGGCCCTGCCTGGTCCCCGGGCTGACCGAGGACGAGGTGCGGGACGTGCTGGACGGGGCGCTGCGGTCGGTCGGGTTCGGCTTGTTTTTCGACATTGTGCTGTTCGAGGAGCACGGCGCGCTGCCGCACGGCGGCTTCGTCACGGGCGGCAAGCGGCTGACGGCGGAGAGCATGGTGGTTATTGATGTCGGCGCGCACTACCGCGGCTACAGCTCTGATATTTGCCGCAGCTTTTTTATTGACCCGCCACCGCCGCCGGCCGCTGTGTCGACGTGGGAGTGGCTTTGGGGCGCGGGTGGCGATGCGGCGCAGGACAAGGCGGTTGCGGACCTGCACGCTGAAAAGGTGCACGTCTGGAACGTCGTCCTGGAGGCGCAGTCAGCAGCCGCTGCGGCTTTCCGGGCAAATAATACCGCGGCCAGCGTGGATATTGCTGCGCGGACAGTGATCGAAAAGGCTGGATATGGCGGTGCTTTTACTCATCGCCTTGGCCATGGCATTGGCATCAAAGGTAGAGATGCAGTCCGCCTTCCCTGCTCGCCCTCTATACCACTTCTTCGGCTGACAAAATTCGACTGCTTTCCCCATCTAGCCCACGAGTCTCCATACCTAAACAAGTGGAACACAGACGCAATTCTGCTTCCGGGAACGACCTTCACAAACGAGCCAGGAATCTGTCTAGAAAACAGGTTCGGCGTCAGGCACGAGGACATTTACCTGGTGCGTGAGGACGGTGGGCCAAGCTTCTGTCAGGCCGGAGGGCTAGGTCCCCGTGTGATCCCTAAGAGAACCCATCCACGCAGTGTACGAAGTCGTCGCACTAGTGCTTGTATACTCTAGCTCTAGCTGCAACAAAAATCTATCGTTAAACAAAACTCTATCCATGGTGGCAAGTCATACAGTGACACATCAGAGGTTGCCCGATTTCAAGTCTGGTACCGGAACTTGGGGCTCTCGTCGCCAAGCTCCTGGAGCTCGTCCTCGGACAGGTTCGCGTGGTCCGCGTTGACCTTGCCTTCGTCCCGAAGTCTATTCTCCCGCGCGAACCAGAGCATCAAGGTGCCGTAGATGATTCCGGCCATGCCAACCATGGCGAGCGTGACTGCGTGGCCCCTGAGGTAGCGTGGCCCATCGGTGTTCGGGCTGCAGGTTGATGGCGTGTTAGTCGCAGGAAACAAGGTGTGGAGAGGAATTTCTGCCAATTCTACGAGGAAACATACTAGATGAAGGGGGCCATAATTCCAGAAGCGTTTCCTATCGTCAACTGGAGACCGTTGGCCGTCGTCCGCTTGCCGTATCTCGGGCTGTTGTTCGGGAGCTGTCGTAAGTCGTTAGCTTGGTGGACACCGGAAATCGCTCGCGGCGCGGATGGATAACATACCCAAGCCAGCGGCAGCCCCACGACAACATAGAGTCCTGCCGCAACCAGGAAGCAGCTGTTGAGAGAAAAGGTTGGGAGGTTAGCTATGCTCAACACAACAACATGCTCGCAGGAACTCACCCAAAGTACGCCGCCCCAGCGGGCACGGGCGATATCAGCACCGCGTAGCCGACGCAGATGATGGCGGCGAAAATGACGCAAAAGACGCCCCGTCGCTGCGTGCGATCTGACAGCCAGGCCACAGTCATGTAGCAGGCCGCACCCAGAAAGTAGCAGGGGATGGTCAGCAGCTGGACCTGCGCGATGTCCCACGACCCGATACCGCGGATGATGGTCGGGAGGAAGGTCGAGAAGCCGTAAAGGCAGCTGCAGGCGTTGTCGAGCGTTAGTCGACATGTTTCCACCACAGAAAAAGTGGGCAAAACTTACGTGTCGGCGCCAAACTGACCGGCGCAAAACAGCCAGACCTTCCAGTCCTTGAACGCCTTGACCATGTCCTTCCTGCTGAACTTTTGCGCCTTGGCCGTGTAGCCGTAGTGGCGCGAGTGGCGGATCTCCATGGCCTTCTTCTCGTTCTCGGTCAGGAAATAAGCCGAGCCCGCGTCGTTGGGCAAGAAGAAGTACACCAGGACGCCGAGGATGATGGTCGGGATCCCCTCGATGATCATGATCCAGCGCCAACCCGACATACCGGCGACGCCGTGCATATGGCCGATACCGTAGGCCAGCAGCCCTCCAAGGGCTCCGGCAATGGCGGCCGAGACGAAGAGGTAGCCGACGCGCAGGGCCAGCTCGTGCCTGGTGTAGAAGAAGGTCAGGAACATATTCATGCCCGGGAACAGGCCGGCCTCGAGGGCGCCGAGGAGCAGGCGGCACGCGATCAGGCCGGCGTAGTTCTGGACCAGGCCAGACAGGGTGGCGACGACGCCCCAGCCCAGGGTGATGAAAGCGATCCAGTAGCGCGGGGTGAACTTCTTCAGCACCAGGTTGGACGGCACCTCGAAGGTGATGTAGGTCACAAAGAGGATCGACACAGCGATCTGGAACTGGCTGCCGACCAGGCCCAGGTCGGCCTCGAAGTCGTATAGGCGCGCGTTGCCGATGTTGACGCGGTCGAGGAAGCTGAAGAGGTAGAGGCTCATGACCAGCCACAGCAGGTGGACGTCGAGCTTGCGCACGAGCGCCTTCTCATCGACGCCGAGGTCCTCGAGCGTCAGCGACTGGGGCGAGCCGAGGCCGGGGCTGGCACCCTTCCCGTCGGCGTCGGGTGCGTACCCGGCCTTGGGCGGCGTCTCCACGTCCAGGCGGCCGTGCGCCTCCTCGGAGCCCATTTCTCGCGGGCGGGGGGGTGCTGTTTTTTTTGTTTTGGCGAGTCGGTCGCGAGACTCCAACTTCGGACCCTGACAAATCTGACGGGCGCGCTCAAAGGTGCCCCTGGGCTGTCTTGATCTGTCAACCTGAAGTGCCAGCCTGAAGACAGGACGGACGGGACCAGGTTGGCGGGATTTGCGACGGCAGTCCGGATGAAAAAAACGGACAGGGGCACTTTTTGGATTTTATGTCCGGGACGAGGCCATGATCTCCATAAAAGCAGCCGAGCTCGCCGCAGCGGGTCAGCCAATACCTTATCTGATACAACACTGATCGACCATAGAGCTGACCGGCGCACGAGAAGCGGATCCGCAACGTCGTACGGGCTGCTTGGCGACGATACTGGCGGCTTTTGCGCGGGGCCCCACCCCGAGATTGGGCGCTCGCTCACTAAGTTTAGGCGGGGTGCTGCCACGCGACGTCACACGACAAGGCGGGTGCTCATGTGTGCGCCGCCCTCGGCTTCCCGGATCCTGGTGCGACGACATGGTTCAATGGTCAAGATCGTGGACTCATCTGGTACAACGAGGCTGCCACTGGGTTCTTCTTGGGGTTTAGTGGGATACGCACAACCCCGCACGGCGCTAGCCTCCAGACATTCTTTTCATGTGCTTGTCAAATCTTTCCACACATAAACCACAGCACAGCAAGGCTCGGCGATATACCAACTATTTTCTAGGTTGCAGCAAACTAATGGATTAAACAAAGGAGAGGGATTGGGTAGTTCACCCTTTTGTGCCCTAGACACCGATCTGCCATGCCAGAGTTGGGACAGGTGGCCGACACCTAGCATCGCTTGCCATTCATCACTCGACCACATGCTCCTGTTCCGCCTCCCCCTCTCTCTTACCAACGACCTCCTTCGGGGTCAAGCGTCTTTCCTCCCTGCCAAGCTTCACTCGTTAAGCTTCAGGTCCTTCCTCTCAGTCATCTTGAGCCACAGCTGCGGCTTCTCCCAGACCAAAAAGTTGGGCTGGCGGTCCAACCAGTCCGTCCCGGTGCCCTCGCCCAGCTCAATGTCGAAGCGGAGAAGGACGCGCGCGGCGACCAGGTGCATCTCAGCGAAGGCCAGGTTTTTCCCGATGCAATCGCGCGGCCCGTGGCTGAAGGGCTTGAAAACGGCCCTGGAAGCGCCCACGGCAACGCGCGCGTCGTACATGGGGTGATCGGCGGGAAGGAACCGCTGTGGCAGGAATTCGTCCGGATCCACAAAATTCTCGGGATTCCGGAGCGTCGAGTAGTTGTAGCAGTGGACAAAGGTCTGGCAGCAGTTGCGGGCGCTTGTTAGCGTAAAATTGTCATCAACTTCCACCGCCGGGAATTACTTACACCTTTAGGGAGAAATTGGCCGTCAACAATGGCACCGGGAGACACGCGCGGCGGTAGATCCGCAGCCGGGGGGTGGAAGCGCAGGGCCTCCTCGATGCAGGCGTGCAGGAGCGGCAGGTGCTTGACGGCGCGGAGGGTCACGTCGGCCTCGGCGGGGAAGCAGCCGCGCACCTCGGCCACGACGGCGTCGCGCAGGGCGCGGTAGCGGGGCTGCGACAGAGTGAACAAGAGCACCGCGAGCGCCGTACCCGTCGTCTCGCTGCCGGCCGAGATAAGGAGGACGGCGTTCAGCTCCATCTCCTCGCTCGTCAAGCCGCCCTTCTCGCTGTCCATGTTCCTCATCATGTAGGCAAAGAAGTCGGACCGGGGCCCCGTCAGCTGCGACGCGCCCGTCGTCCGCGCCTCGGTCTTGTGCGGGGCGTCGGCCCCGAGGGCGATGCGGGCCTTTGCCTTTCCGCGCCCGTAAATGAAGTTGTACTTCCACGCCTTGAGCGAGCCGTCCGGGTCGAGCAGGGCCAAAAACGCGAGCGGGCCAAGACTGACAAAGAAGCGGGCCAGGCAGCTGCCACGGATGCCTTTAAACATGTTGTTAACCCACACGTGGTATTCGCCACTGCTGAGGCTGCCGAAGGACTCGCCCAGGGACAGATCGCCAATAATGTCAAAGGTAATGTAGTTGAGCCAATCCATCATTGCCACGGGCTTCGAACCGCCCATTGCGCTTTCTGACAGGCGTTGAATAAAAAGATCGACATAATGCTGTAAGATCGGCTCCTGGGCGCTCAAAGCCGAGTCGCTAAAGGCATGGGCCAGGTGGCGGCGATGCCGACGGTGTTCATCGCGGGTGGGGGCCCCGATAATGCTGCGGTGATCGTCAGGGAAGAAGAAGCCGGGGGTCTTGTGGAACTCGCTAGCGTCGCCGCCGGGACGATGCGCGAATACTTCCGGGAATGCCACGGAGCCGTCAAAAGAGAGGCGGTCCGGACCGATCCGCACAACCTTGCCGTGTTTTCTGTGCAACCGCTCGACCCGCCGCACCATGCTGCCCGTTATGGAAGCCTGGAAGTTGTAGGAGAAGTCCGAGATGGCCATGTCCACCGGCCCTGGGTACTTGGAGAGTGGGTGGAACCAGATGCGGTAGACGGCGAGACCGACGCAGTACAGGACAAGCTGGTTGTTTTTTCTGTTAGCCTTTCAAGTCGGGGCACGGCACAGCCTGAGAAAAGTAACATGGTCACCAACACCTAAGGCCACGCCAATGGCGATGTTGGGCAGTGTCAGGAGCTTCCCGCCAGCGCCGCCCCAAGGGGCTGCGTCGATTGGCGACATGTCTGACGGCGCCTAGTTCAGACTCTGCTCGGGTTTCTGTCGCTTGTTCGTATTGTTGGCTAGGGATGGAATTCTGTGATTATTTTGCGGTGATGGGATGAAGAGACAGAAACTCGGGACTGGGGAGAACACCCTCTACCGCCCTTTTTTATATACTTGCGCCATTGCCGGAGACATTTCGTGGGCACTTGGCACTCGGGGAGTCGGACGAATCTTGCGAACTGCTGGCCGAGCTGTCAATGCTGTGTTGACCACGTCCAAACGCAGTTCCCCTCATGGAGGGGGCAGTCGGAAACGCCCAAGACCCCGACGATCGGCTTGACCTCCCTGGCCTGGCAGGCGGCAGGGATGTGGCCTGGTAGTACCGGGGCGCACCCGCGGCGGGAGGATCCGGGGCACCAGTCGATCATCGCTCGCCCACGAGATGGGTACACCATGCAGTAACTTTGTAACAATCACGATGGCAAGATGAGGGAGGATTGCGAGGGTGAAATCGAGAAAGTTCACATTTCTTTTCAAGAGAGCTGCCGCCCGCGTGCAGGCAGCATGGCCGCCCGTTTTTCGGCCTCAACACTATCGTACGGTATACTATACCAATCTGCCGTGCCATGGCACGTATGCATGAACCGGCCCAGGACCCACCCGGGCCGTGATTTGTCAAGGTCCGAATCCGACCGAGATTTTGGACGAAATTTGCCCCGAGTTTTCGTGCTCCCGGGCTGTTTAAGGCTCCGACCGGAGACTTTTGTCGGCATGTGATTGATAATAGGAAAGGGGATGTTGTACCACGTGTTCACTCACGTGTCAGTTGGTGGGGTAAAAACCATCTCGCCAATCATGGTGACCAAAGACTTCTTTGGTGACACGATACTGGCAGCGGCTGAAATGGCTGCACCTCAGAGGCCTGGGCTGCTGAGGCTGTGTCGCTCAAATATGCCGCTGACAAAACCCGCTGTTCTGCCTCGAAGTAGTGATGCAGAGAATTGCGAAAACCCCACTCTGCTGACCTCCTAGGGAGCACATTGTCGTCCTCACCTCTCCTCCCCAACATCTGTGAACCAAGCGTGCAGCGCTCCTCCAAAATGGACCCCTTGACGCTGGCCACGACCGTTGTGGGCCTCTTTGGCACCTGCATGACTCTCCTCGACAAGTACGCCGCCTTCAAGGACGCGGGCACTAGTTCTAGCTCCGTCCACAGCGCTTTCAACATCAACAAGCTGCTTCTCGAGCGCTGGGGGAAGTCTGTCGGCATCAAAGGGGACGCCCTGCTGCCCAGTCATCACGACTTGCTAGACGACCCCGCCGTCCTCCGTCAAGTCAGTCAGATCCTGACCGACGTCGAGGATTTGTGCACCAAGCTCGACAAATCCCTCGAGTCCACTTCACGGAATCGGGACGAACCGAAGCCGCTCCGCAGGGTCCCCACTAGCAGTCTCGCTGCGGGAACTTCTCGCGCCAAGTCTCACCCGGAAAAAGATGGCCCATCGGTGCTGGCAAAGCTTGACTGGGTCGGCCGGGGCCATGCTAAATCCAAGGCCCACCTTGACGAGCTCCGTGACAAGCTCGGCGACCTTTTCAAGCTAGTCCCCTTGCCTGATGCACAACTCGAGAAGTATTTGCTGGAGTTGCATGCTCAGATCGAAGGTTCGCTTTTTTTTTCTCCGTCTAGTAGTCTACTTTCTCACCCCGGCTATCTAACATGTTTCCGCAGCCGAGACTAGGAAAGAGGTGAAGAAATGGCTTGCGGCGCCGTGGGACACCGAAGTCTACGACCGCTCTTGCAGGAGCAGGCTTCCCAGCACCTGCAAATGGATCTTCGAACGTAACTTCTTTCTCGACTGGATATCTCCAGACTTCCCCGATGCAAAACCCAAGATCCTCTGGGTTAACGGCCCGGCAGGCTACGGCAAAACGATTCTCTGCGCAAAGGTGGCACAGCATGTTTCCAGCCACTCTGCCCCAGACCACCACGTTGCCCACTGCTTTGTGTCCGCAGAGTCGGGCGCAGACTGTGCACCTTTTACCATCATCCGGTCCTGGCTACTGCAGCTGGTCTCCCAGAGTTCTGCGGCCCTCAACGTTGCTCACGAGCTCTGGGACCCGAATACACCCCCCAGCGCTAGCCAGGAAGATGTTGTGCGAGTCCTGAACAGCGTGCTGCGTGGATTTGGTGGGTGCACGCTCGTTGCTGACGGTCTCGACGAATGCGCGTGGGCTCAGGATTCCCGTGCGGGCGACCAAGATAGGAATTCGGCCATGGGCTTTTTTCGCTCTCTGGCCGAAATCGTTAGTCAAACGAAAACTCGGGTCCTGCTTTTCAGCCGTAGGGAAGAAGATCGGATCAAACCTGCGTTTAGTGCTCAACTGTCGTCCAACCAGCTCATCTCAACTGCCGAACATTCCATCGTCCCCGACGACGTTCGTCTGGATGCGAAGGTCTTTTCCCAAGACATTGCACGCAAAAAGCTGGCTAAAAGGAGTGAGGAGCAGCAAGCTGAACTGGCCGACAAAATGCTCGCCAAATCGGACGGCATGTTTCTTTGGATGAAAATGCTGGAAGGCGATCTTGCAAAAGCGAACAACACGAAGAAGGTCTTTCGGGCGGTGGAGCAAGCCCCGATCGGCATTCAGGACCTTTACGTACGAAATTGGGACAGGATAGCCAACAACCCCGACAGCGACGCCAAAGCCAGGGCTTTCACGATCCTGCGATGGGCCGCGTTCGGTGCACGCCCACTCACAGTCCTCGAACTCGTGGAGGCCTTGACCATCCCCCAAGACGCCGACGCCGACGATCTTGACGACGAAGAGTTGCCAGACGAGATGAGCGACATTGACGAGGACTACGTACAGACAAATATCGTGGACCTATGTGGCTCGTTGGTTGAGGTCCGACGACAGAAGCAGGGGGGGATCGCATCCACTACCGACTCTTCCACCGACCATAACTCTGCAGCCAAAGACGACATTGGCTCCGATGAGCACCCAGAGCATGGGAAGATCCCGCCAGCTGCCTGCGACACCATCAACATCGTCCACTTTTCCGTTCGGGAATTCCTGATTGGCCGACTGCCCTTTGACGCAGGGCTCCGCCCGGTTGACGAGACGTTGTCGAACGGCGGCATGGTGCACACTCGTCACCTTACCATGCTCTGCCTACGCTATCTAGGCGTCCGCCGTGTGTGGGTGGGAGGCCTCACGCTTGGTGACGAAGCCCACGAACGCAGATTCCTCCCCGTCGCCCTTGGTGCATTTAAAGCGCTATCTCGTCAGACAGATGACATTTCTGTCACGCCAACCCTCGCCCGCATGGTTTGCAAGCTTATAGACCCTCGTGGCAAAATCTGGAGCTCGCTTGAACAACACATCAAATCGTGGGCGTGGCACGTCGCAACCCAGGAGCAGGGTTGCCGTGTGCTTTTCCTCGCCTGCTGGTTTGGCGTCGAGCCAACGAGATATATCCTGTCTGAAGTCAAAATTCCCGCCACTGCCTCGGACAGCGCCGGCAATACCGCGTTGCACCGGATGCCCTATTGGAAGAGCCAAGCGGAGACCGTGGTAAAGCTCCTAGTCGAATACGGAGCAGATATAAATGCTTTAAACGACGGGGGCGTGTCCGGGCTAAGTATGGCTACGAAGCAAGGTCAGCTTGCGGGGGCAAAGGCTCTTTTGGAACACGGAGCCAAGCAGACCCCCGACTCCAGCGGAGTAGCCCCTCTGCACCTCGCTGCTAAAAGGCGCCATATGGGCTTGGTACAGCTTTTCTTGACCTACGGAGCCGATGTTAATGCGAGGAGCATATCATTGCAGACGCCACTTCATTCGGCGTGTTCCAAGGGCTCCGAAAAGGTTGCTGCACTTCTCCTGGATCGGGGAGCTGAGGCTGGGGCGAAAGACGAGGCTGGAGAAACCCCATTATCCTACACAATCGCGGCTGGCAGCAAGATCTGGAAACGCCTCTTTGACGAAACGAGTGAGGGACGATACTTTGATATCAACGCCACCTACAAATTCGGCTGCACGCTGCTCCATCTCGTCGCGGATTGCAAAGGGGCCTCCGCCACCGCCGTGGCGGGGGCTACAGGGGTATTCTTGGATCGCGGTGCTGATATTGAAGCTCAGAATGAGAGCGGCGAAACGCCGCTTCATGTCGCGACCCGATCCGCAAACGAAGACTGCTTGATGGTATTGCTCTCTCGAGGGGCGGATACCGAGACCAAAAGCGGTAGACATGCCTTGACCCCGCTCCAGATCGCGGTTCTCAACGACCAGGCTGCCATTGCGAAGCTGTTGTTAGGCCGCGGCGCCGACACCGAGAACCGGGATGACGATGGCATGACTCCGATGCACAACGCGACACAATACGGCGCGCTTGACTGTATAAAGATCCTCGAAGCTCATGGGGCCGATCTTGCGTGCAAAGAAGACAATAAGGATGGCTGGACTGCTCTTCACAGGGCAACTTACTTCGGGCACCTGGAATGCATGGGGCACTTCCTTGATCGTGGCATGGACCCTAACTGCAAAGATAACCGTGACCAGTCGCCAATACACTGGGCTTGCCGGCATGGGTATATAAACTGCCTCGAGCTTTTACTCAGTTATGACGCGGATCCTGACGCCCGCGACAAACGAAACTGGTCGCCGACTCATGTGGCTGCCACGTACGGGAGCACGAACTGCATTAACCTTTTGCTCGATCGAGGAGTCGATATCTGCGCTACAACTGCTGATGGATGGGCGCCGATCCATCTCGCATCTTGGGACGGGACTACGGGGTGCCTTGAGGCTTTGCTCGATCGAGGAGCCGATGTCGATCTCCGCGTCGCAGGCGCCGATGGATCCACCGCGATTCAACTCGCTGCGCTCAACGGGCATTTGGACTGTGTAGAGCTATTGCTAGCAAGGGGTGCAGCCAGGGACGTCCTGAATTGTGACGGCTGGTCTTTGGCCTACTACGCGGCTTTGTGCAAACAACCCGAGTGTTTGCAGTTTTTGCTGCAAAACGGCGTGGATTTCAGGTCTGGAACAAGCGGAGGATGGACTCCTCTGCATCGCGCCGCTGAGGCCAGTGCAAAAGCTGGATTTTTTGACTGCGTCAAGTCTTTACTTGAAGCCGGAGTCGATCCAAGGGTGACTACCAAAATCAGCCACTGGACGCCTGCCCATCTAGCCGCGCTCAGCACAGCAAACCCCGACTGCTTGGAGCTCCTGCTCAAGGCGGCTCCGGACTCGGATCGCCCTGACGCGTTTGGGCGGGCCATTCTTCATTGGGCCGCCCGATCAGCAAGCCAGGAAACATTGAGTGTGGCTCTGGCGCATGGGAGTACGGATGCTCTCAGCCGAGACAGATATGGGCTCTCGAGTCTTTCGCTAGCGGTTGCTGGCGGCCATGAAAGTCTCGTTGCGAGGCTTTTGGCCACAATCGAAGGGCAATTCGACTTTGAGGACAATCTTGGCCGATCCCTTCTCTGGTGGGCTCGACGGAGCGGCTCTGCAGGGCTCGAGAAGCTACTGAAACAAGAGGCGGAGGCGCGAGGCGCGAGAATCATCGAGCCAGCCGCACCTTTCGATCAGACGAATGTCAATCTCCGCCCAGGGTCACCAGTACTAGGTTTCTTTTGCGACGTCTGCCTTTTAAATCTAAAACATCGCACGTACTACAGATGCTACGTTTGCGATAATGGAGATTTCGACATGTGCCAGGAGTGTTTCGATTTGCGGGCGGTTTGCGAGCCATATCATGTGTTGGCAAGATTCCTCGCCGATGAGGAATCTTTAGATGGGGAAGATGAGGGGGAGGAGGAAGAAGAAGAAGAGGGCAAGGATGAGGGGGACGACAAAAATGAAGGGGGGGACGAGGAGGAGTGGTCATCGGAGGAGGAGTGAATGCGGGACGAACTTGGCGAGAGTACATTGGCAAATTGACGTCATTTCTTCACCTTTTTTCTTTTCCTTTCTTCCCAAGCGATCAATCCCTTTGAAAATACCTGGATGCACGGAGTTTGGTGTTGGAAAATGGCATTGCAAATTTCTACCTTGGTTAGATCCCGCTGCTTGTTCTCTTGGACCAAGCTTCATTTCCCAGCCAATATTGCCTCCAGGGTCCCCAAAGCGAGCAACAGATGGCTGTCATGGTACTTCCGAGCCACCAGCTGCAGCGCAACAGGAGCCCCCACGAAGCTGCCCTTGTCCCACAGATCCCTGGTCCGCCTACACTCGTCGCTAAGCGGGGTGTACACGTCGTCGTACACCTCTCCCGCCTCGGCCCTTATGGGTGTGGGGAAGACGACGCCCGGGTAGTCGACGAGGTTGTAAAGCGACGTGTAGGTCCAGCACAGGGCCGTGTCGTGGGCACAGGCAGGGCCGACAAAGGACGGGCCCAGCACCACATCGACGTCCTGCGCCTCCCAGCTCTCGGCGAACGCGTACCGGAACTCGTCCCGCTCGCGCCGCATGTTGTTGACGTCGAGCGCACTCCGCACCCCGCCCGCCTCCTCGTCGGCCCAGATGGCGGCGCTGAGCGGGTGCACGGGCTCGCCCGCCGCGACCAGGGGGTCCCGCACCGCCGACCCACCGTCGGGCCAGTACAGCCGGCGCACCAGCTTCCACGCCTCGGCCGCGCCGTGCGGCTTGAACGGCTTCACCTCGATAGCGCCGGCGTGCCGCGGGTCGCTTAGCAGTCGTCGCGCCCACTCGACGGCGCGCTTGACGGGCGGCTGCGGCTCGACGAAGCCGTCGTTGACGACGATGCCGACCTTGAGCGGCCGGCGGGGCCTTTCGGTGGCGAGGCCGGTCCAGGGGATGGGGACGATGTTGGGGTCGAGGAGGTGCGGCCGCGCGGCCAGTACGATGCGCATGAACAGGTCCATGTCCCGCAGGCTGCGGCACATGGGGCCGGCCGACACCAGCACGTTGAGCTCGGCGGCGAAGGGGTGCGGGGCAAAGTCGCGCATGGGCAGGACGCGCGACGTGGTCTTGAGGCCGTGGATGCCGCAAAAGGCGGCGGGCCCGCGCACACTGCCGCCGATGTCGGTGCCGACGCCCAGCGCGGAGCCGCGCATGGCCACGAGCGCGGCCTCGCCGCCGCTAGAGCCCCCGGCCGACAGGTGGATGTTGTAAGGGTTGAGGACGCGGCCGCGGAACGAGTCGCTCTCGAGGTGCATCATCGTCTGGGGCTGCGCCGTCTTGCAGTAGAAGACGGCGCCGAGACCGCGGAGGATGGCGACGATCTGGCAGTCGCGGTCCGACTTTGCGATCTCCGCCATGCTGCCGCCGTGGCCGGACGTGCCGGCGATGGGGATGTGGCCCTTGATGCTGACGGGCACGCCGTGGAGCGGGCCGACGGTGGTGCCGTGCTCGGCGAGGTGCGCGTCGAGCCGCCTGGCCTGCGCGACGGCGTCGTCCATGAACCACTCGACCAGGCAGGCCGTGAGCTGGTGGGCGACGATGGCGCGCTTGCAGAACGCCACCGCCACCTCGACGGCCGTGTACCGGCGGTTCGCGATGGCGTCGGCCAGGGAGGTGGCGTCGTGCTCTCCCGTGATCTCGAGCTCCCTGGCCGACAGAATGCCGCAGCTGGCGGGGATGCCCGTCACGTCGACGGGCGGGTTGGTGAAGATGTCATCGGGCAGACACAGGTCCCGCGGCACCTTTTTGGCGAATTCTTGCAGCAGAGCGGCCCGCTTGGCCTCGAACTCGGGCGTTCCGGTCGGGACGGGCTTGGTCTGCACGACCTGCATTTTGGATGTTGAGCGTTGCGGGCGCTTAGGACTAACTTAGCTGGGACTTGGCCTGGACACGATGGATTGTTCCCGAGGAGTCGTTTGTCGGGTGTGGGTATGGAAAACAGAGCGGGAGTTCTATGCTCGGCACCTTCCGGGGCCTTCTTATACTAGATTTGATGTAAGCCGACCGCAGCGCGGGTCCGCGGGTCCGCGGATCCCCTCTGGGCTGCCTCCACTGTGATGCAAGTCGTGCAACACAACACAAAGTCACCCGCCTTCGGTTTACTCGAAAGCCGGTTAGAAGTAGATTGATTGTATACCCCGCCCTGCGTGATCCGGTGCTATCTTCGTCGATAGCGCAGGGTAGCATCACATATTTGAGCTAGGTGGGAAAAGGCAACAAAAAGGGGGCGCCAAAGGGTGAACAAGGGTCCACGTACATCAGCGACATTAGAATGAGCAAGACTATTCGTGCAAATAAAGCGGCCTGTGACGGGTAACGCATTTTGTCACCTGTCATTTGGCCATTACGACGCCGGCTCCTCCCGTCGGAGCCGGTATGCGAAGCAGATATCTCGGGTGCCACCCTGCACCATGAACAGCACGCCACCCCGCACATGCACCTCCATCCACCCTAGTACACAAACGCATCATCCTCCGGGATTCCCCCATTCTCGTCAAGCGCCTCGGCGTAGTCCTTGTCGAGTTGGGCAAACATGCCGAGCCGCTCGGCCAGGGCGGGGTCGGTCGAGTTGAGCTCGTCGGTGCCGTTCTCGACCGTCATGTCGAGCATGCTCTTCCACGAGCCGCAGTAGCTGATGGGGAGCAGGTAGTGGAGATGCGCGGCGATGGATGTGTCCCAGCTGTGTCGGCAGGCAGCGCGTTTGCGCCTGTGGTTAGGTGGGTGGCGGCCAAGACTTGTAGGCGCCGCGACGGGGGAGGAGAAGCGAAAGAAACAGAACTGACCTGGCAGCGTTGCACAAGACGTTGGCGGACCCGGGACACTCCACCATGTCGCCGGGCAGGTAGCCGTTCCTGTTGACGGGCCCGCTGCCCAGCCAGAGCTCGGGCGACGTGTGGCGGTAGTTGAGGAAGATGGGCGGCAGCTGCGGCACCAGGTCGTTGTAGTGCGTCAGGCGCAGCAGGCGGCCGTTGTCCTGGGCGTCGACCCAGCGCACAAAGGCCTCGTTGCCGACGCGCGGGGCGCCGTACGTGTAGATGTCGCAGGCCACGCCGCGGCGGCGCAGCGTGGCGCCCAGCAGCGTGGCGACGGCGCCGCCGAGCGAGTGGCCCGTCACGCGCACGCGGTGGTTGGGGTACTCGTCGAGCGCGTCGGCGACCGCGGCGCGCACCCTGGCCACGATCTCCTGGTGCGCGTACATGAAGCCCGCGTGCACGGTGCAGCCGGCGCAGAACTCGCGGTCCGCGGCCTGCGCCCGGAAGATGACGTCGGTGATGAAGTTCTGGATCGTGCGCGAGCCGCGGATCGACACGGTCAGGGTCTGGCTGTCGGGGTCCTCGGCCAGGAAGCCCAGGATGTCGGTGATGCGCCCGCTGTGTTGATGGCTCGCGTAAGTCACTGGAACGCAAGTGCTTCGTCCAGTGGTAAGAAGACGGGTGTACTTACGCAAACGTCGCAAGGATCGTGGCGTTGCGTCCAGGGCAGATCTCGCCCTTGCAAAAGACTGCATCGGCCATTTCAGCAATCAACTCCACAAGCTCGCTGAGCTTGTTTTCCGGAACATACCTGGGTCCCCGATCTTCGCGTTGGGTGCACAGTAGGCCGCGCCGGCGTACTTGGCAAACTGATAGAGGCTACTGAACTCCTCGGAGCTGACCAGCACACCTGAAACCATGCCGAGTAGAAGTCAGCAGGGGGCGAGCCGTGGGACCAGAGGGTTTCTCTTGCTTGCCTCGTCCGTTCAGCTGGTGCGACACCGTCACGGCACCAGCATCGACAGCCGGCTGAACTGCAGCGGAGCTGGCAACCCCGGCTGCCAGCAAGGCACCGAACGCAGAGAATGGCTTCATGGTGAAGTCTGGTGGGCAGATGGTCACTCTCAAGGTGCAGAGGGTGCGAGCGCGCGCGATGTCGGTTTGATGGTCGGGAGATGGATCGCGGCCGGGAAGCACGCAGCGTCCCTGATATACAAACCGTCTCCAGCGTCTGGGACAGACTCGAACACATCTCGCTCAACCCCGATGTTGGGAACTCCAAGCCGGTAGTGCAGGATGAGATTGAGACTCGTCACTCTGTGCCATCAGCACCGAGACATAAACCGCCATCATCTCCGATGGTGTATCCGGATACATCTTGGAGGATGTCACGACTTTCTTCCGAGATATCACCTGGGAGATACCACCATTTCTCGTACTGCGGCGCCCCTGACTGAGAAGCTAGACCTGGGTCCCGGTTTTGACGCTGAATACTAGACATAGTAGATGAAGGAACAAAATTTTGCCCCTGACCAGCCACTTCGCAGGCCACACATGTTCTCCCGCACAGGTCCACCTGTATTGCGGCGGAGAAAGCACATGTGCGCCGACGGCGAAGCCGGATATTTGCGGCGGTTGATGGTGATTGTGATGCGGCGACACTTGTCGAATTACAGAAAGAAGCAGCAGTTACCGTTAGGCCTGGTCCTTTTGGCGGGGATGTCCTTGGCGATGGATGTGCACGTCGACAAGCGGCTGAAATGCGCCGCCTGCCGTCCAGCGCGGGAACGGAGGTGGACACGTCGGAACAAACAGCCGGCGAGACGAACGTCGGCCGTGCGGTGCCATCGCTGGAGCCCCTCCCATTTCCACGGGTTTCGGCCCCACAACCGAGCATCCATTAAAGGAAACTCCCGTGGTCCCCAAGACCCTGTCCGCTGTGGGGGAGATTGGACGGGAACGCGAGTGTGGGTGGTGGATGATGGCATGGCAGGTCGTTTGGTGAGAAACAGGTTGAAGCCCCAACATGACGCAAGACCTTGACACAAGACCTCGCCGCCGCCGCGGGACCAGCGATGCCACCTACCCCGATTCCGAGACGTGACAGCCCCCCAACAAGGCCGCGCACGACCGTGGTATTCTCCCGGAAGATATCGCCGACCTTGGAGCGCACGTTCAAAATGCCTTCACCCTCCCCGGTATAATCCCTGGCGCGCGCTCTTGGGCTGCGCCCAGAGGGTCGGATTCGGCCCTGATATGCGCCAACCCTACATACCAACGTGCATGTGAGGCCCACTGGGAGGCGGCGTGAACCGGCCGGGCAGACGCCGCTGAGGTATAAGAAAGGATGCTGTGGTGCACTTGCTGTCCAGTCTTTCCATCCCACCACCTCACCCACGCCAGCCATTACCAAGCCGGTCCAAGTCCTTCCCTCACGCCACACTCCTTCTTACCTGGTTCCAGCCGACATCATGAAGTTCCTGCTTGCGCTCGTGGCTCTGCCCGCCGCCATCCTGGCCGCCCCCGTCGCCGACGCTGCCACTGCCAACCCTCCGTAGGTGTTCTTGCCTTTTATACTGGATCCACTCGGGAGCTTTCAGCGAGATATGAACTTATGCTAATAATGCAATTCGGGACTAAACAGTGGGTTTCTCATGGACAGCCTGAAGTGCACCTGCCAGAACCCCGCGACTAACGCAACAAAATCGGACAGCCTCTGCGCCAACGTGCTCGGCGAGCCCGAGACCGAATCTTCCTCAAAGGGAAGCTGGGTAAGTGTTCTTGCCCAATGACGATGCTTATGCAGCCTGTCCTGCTTCCTGACCGTGGGACTAAGCTCACCTCCATGACCATTTCGACAGTGCTATCGCCGGTTCAACCTCACCCCGCAGATGGACCAGCTGTTCACGGACGAGGCCTGCACGCGCTTCTTCCAAGGCAACTTTAGCAAGGCCGTTTGCGCCCCCGTCAAGCTCTGCGACAA
The DNA here is from genome assembly GCF_000145635.1 of Gaeumannomyces tritici R3-111a-1. Taxonomy (NCBI): domain Eukaryota; kingdom Fungi; phylum Ascomycota; class Sordariomycetes; order Magnaporthales; family Magnaporthaceae; genus Gaeumannomyces; species Gaeumannomyces tritici. Next base: position 173,218 of record NW_008804548.1, on the reverse strand, counting down.
GGACCAGGGGCCGGACCGGCATGGTATCCAATACTACAAGGTTTGTGGCAGGTAAAGGGATGCCGGGCCACTGTCGGGAGAACAGGCTTGAGCCGTGATTGCGTCCGTTCCAACGTACGAGATAGCCATCGATTTAAAACTTAATAGTGTACATACGTCCATTCTCCAGACGATCTGCTGCCCCTTTTTGCCCAATCCTGTAGTTGCCATCCTTGTCCGTTTTTCCTTCCGGTGCCGTCCTCCGTCTTCCACTCGCCGTCGTCGTCGCTGCCCTGGTCCAGCCAGTGGGGGACACGCTAGGTGGTCACGGTAGCTATTACGTTCCAGCCGGGGTTGGTCGTGAGCCATTTCAAGGTGGCAGCCTCAATGCGCGCAAAACTCGTCGTCTTGCCGATTGGCAGAGACTTGTCATCGATGAAAGTGCCCTCACTGTCTGTTGGGGGTGTTTGCTGTCACCCCGAATGCTAAATAGGGCGCAGTCTTGATTTTTTGGTGCGTTTGCTTGTCCGCTGTCCAGGAGGTCGCCCACCAGGACGGAGAGTCCTCTTGTAAGGTCTGTTTTTTCTTTCTCGCCTGAATATCTGTAACATGCACCGAACCTTCATGTTAGACGGCCACTTGTGTGATTTCACTTTCCCGCAGTAAATACCGGACAGCCAGGCGCTTCGCCTGCCGCCTGTATGTGCGCCGTACTGCGCAGTTGTTCGGGCGAGGCGGAAACTCACGTCGAGAAATGAGGGTAGCGACCTTGGCAAAGCCGCCCCGCTTGGCCATCGCCAGCGGCGTCATGGGGCCGGGGTCCGAGAGCCGCTGGGTGTGAACTTCTGTGTCTGCCCCAGCTTCCAGGAGAGCGTGCACACATTTTAATCTACCGTTGGCTGACGCGGCCCAGAGCGCCGTGGCGCCGCCATTGTCCCTAATCTCCATGTCCGCCCCGTACTCGAGCAGCGCGCGAACGAGATCCTCATCACCCCGGTATGCCGCCCTGTGGAGTGCGGTCGTCCCGTTCGGTCTACATCTTTCGTTGACATCGAAACCAGGCGGCGGGCGGCTTAGGATAGACATGGCAACGCTCGTGTAGCCTTGCGATGCTGCTAGCCAAAGGTTGGGCCCGTCCGCGGACCATCGACCGATACTCGGGTCAGCCTCGTGGCGTAAAAGCAGGAGCACTGCTTGGTCGTCTGCTCCTACAATGGCTTTCCCTAGTGCCTTTCCCAGCACCTCAGAGTCGTGATGGTGAGGGAGGTCTCTGTTAGCATTTGCCGACACTGACGCATCTTTCCCATCCGAGGTTCCCTTTTCCGTAGCCCCGTCGGTCAACATCGCGGGATTATTGTTGTCTTGATACACCAAGAGTAGGGCAGCCATCTGGGTATTCTTTGCGGCAATCGCGACCTCTAGTGGCGTCAAGCAATCTCGAACGGCGTCGATATCGGCCCCCGCAGCCATCAGTCTGCTCGCAATGGTTAGGCGTCCATGTTGGACCGCCCAATGAAGCGGGAATCCGTGGCTCGGGTCCGCCTTGTAGTCCAGAAGGAGCTCAACCAGGGCGTTGTCAGCCCACAAGATCGCCACCTCAAGAGGCGTCCCGAGCCCGGACGGCTTGTTGACATCGGCACCGCGCTGGATAAGGAGCTCAATAGCACTTTTGCTGCCGGACTCTATTGCGAGGCGAAGGGCTGTGGGACTTGGAGGAGAAACCGCGGGCACGTGATCAAGGATGAGCCTGAGATCTAATGTTTGGCCGTACCGCGCTTTCATTTCCAGATACGCCATGTCGTCCCTCAGCAAACGCCTCAATGCGAGGTCACTATCTTGCCCAGAGATGAGTAGGGGCTCCGTGCTGCGGGCTGCGCTGGCTGGATCCAAGTCGCCGTATCCCTGAATGAAGTGTGTCTTGAATTGCTCGAGAGCGGATTCCTGGGCTTTTGAAAGTGCATCTGCAACCTTCGTATTCCCGTTGTTCAATGCGCGCTGGAGCGCGGTCACCTCTGGAGAACCAAAACGCCGATTGAAGTCCAATTCCATGCCATGTCGCCTGGCGAAGTCCTTGACGAGGTCCTGCGAGTCCGGCGTCTCGGCGAGAAGGTGAAGTGTGGGTTGCCGCGCCCTGTCAGTCCCAACAGGGATGGGAAACTGTGGCTGTCTTTCCAGAAGGTAACCAGCAAGACCCATTTCGTGCTTTCTTACGGCCCACGACAAAAGTATTTGCTCGATGTTTTCTCCCCCCATATGCTCAGTCGAGCAGATTTTGGTCATCAGCTCGTTGACAGACCATTGTGGCAAGTTGACGCCCTCGGGGAGATCGCCGTGCTCGAATATAATAAGCTTTAAGACATCTTCCACAACTTGTTGCTCGGTGGCCTCGTATCTGGGTTTTATGGCGTGGGGGTCTGCCGATATTCCCAGCAGGGCATAAATCCGGTCGTGCGGCTTGGTGGACGAACAGTTCCCGAATTTCCGCAGCACGGTGAAGAGATCTCGTTTCTCCTTCCACCATGACCTTTCTTCTTTGCGCACAGGGCTCGGCATAACGTCAAGCAGTGCCCGTGCCTGTTTTGGAGCCTCGACCCCTAGCAGGCTCGGCATGAGAGCAAACGAGGAGGTAGGCGTCGACGCCCGGCCGCACATAATGGTCGCCTTTTTAGCCAGAGCAACCTCCTGGATCACCCAGACCCGGCCGAACCACGGCCGACGAAGTACAGTCATGAGGGCGTCGTAGTGGTGCTCCTTTAGGAGGGGCGCGTTGCCCTCAGACAGCGGACGAAGGCTCCGCCATACAGCCTTCCACATTTCAAGGCGCGTCTGCCCCATGAGTAGGCACTGCTGGGCAGCGTGTTCGTGAAGCTTGGCGGAGGCACAAAACAGTTCGGTGATAGCGGAGCTACCTGGGCCCAGCCATATTATTACGTTCTGAGCGGAGCTGTATACGATGTTCATCTGGCCGACCTGGTGGTTCTTTTCCCCCTTCTCGTTTTCATGCTCGTCCTGGTTGATACAAATAGCGTCGATCCAAAGGATCCTGTCCGAGTCGGGCAGGCGGAGGTGCTTCAGTGCCATGTAAAGATTTTCGGTAACGTGGAGCGTGCAGAGATCGTTGATGACTTGGATCAAGATGCGCTTTGGTCCTGGAGCTTTTCCTGGTCTGGGGCCCTCATCAATGGCGTCGGACCAGGTATATGACAGGGCTTCGTATTCGACGTTGAGCGCTTGGTCTTCGTCCAGAAGTGACTGGAAAATCTCGCACTTGATGTCATCTTCAGGGTCGACCGCCCTGAAAAGACGCAGAAGTCGGATGGCCTTCTTTGAAAGGTCGATCGGCTCGTAGGTATACGTGGCCATAGGCATTGGAGAAGGAACAGCGGGGCCTGGCATGTGAAAAGAGTCAATCGAGGCAATGAATAAAGTGTAGGGAGTCGTAGGTGGGGGTGGCGCGGAGGTAATTGAATATGCGTCGGCGGAGGCAGGCTGGCGGATGTCGAGGATGAGGGGAAAAGAGGCAAGGGAAAATGGTGTGGGGAACGAATGGATTCAATGTATGTCAGTCAACGCTAAAACCACCAGGTCGTGGCTCAGCCACCAACGCCCGGCGGCAGCCTCCTGGTGATGCACGTGGTGCAGTTCAAATGGCCAATTTCGTTTCTATTACTCTCGCTTGCAGGACATGGGACATACTCAACACCACCCAAAACAAGTCACTGCCGACAGTATTACTGCCCCAGAGTAAACGACAAGGCCCAGATCTCACCCAGGCTGGCTGTGTCGAAACATGGCCCGCAAAGATACGCCCAGTGCGCCGTGCCTGTGGCCAGCCGCTTGCAGCCCCCGACGTAGCCGCGGATTTGGTCGTTCAGGTTCGAGGCATTCTCGGACAAAGGGAGCCGCGATTCTGCCGCCTCGCAGGCCTCGTAGTGTTTCCGTACCAGGCCAAGGACCTTGGCGACGGCGGCCTGGACCGATATGTTCTCGGCGTTTGCGAGAAGGAGACACATGTTATCCAATTTGCCGTCGCGCTGCAAAATTCCTTGTTGTCAGGCCCAGAAATGTCTACCCGGGCGGCGGTCGGGGGACAAAACAACTCACGAAATTTCTCTGGCAGCTCAGCACCTCGTGCACCAGCGTCGCCAGCCTGGTGCACTCGAGCACGACCGTCTCGACGGCCTCGTGGTACCGCACCGCGTCGGGGAGGCCAAACCCCATGGCATACTCGCCGGCCGTGATGTTGGGCAGGGCGCCGACGTCGTCGCAGCGCACGTCGAGGTGGTGCCACGGGTCGGGCAGGGTGTCGTGCCGCCGCGCCGCGTGCCTCCGCGCCGCGCTCTCGACCGAGTCGCGCAGCTCGCGCCGCAGCCGGTCGGCCGAGCTCGTCGCCATCTCGGCCCGCATCGCCGTCAGGACCTCGCGCAGCACCGCGACCGTGCCCGAGGCGGTGTTGTCGAGGTTTGTTGGGCCCGGCGGCGAGCTACCTAGGCAGGTGTCGATGCATCGCAGCGTCTGGTCGCGGAGGTGGCGGGTCGCTGCCGAGTCGAGGGCTGGGTTGTCCATCTCCTCGCCAAACCAGGCACTCTGCAACATCGTCAGCGAGTGTTTGAGTCGGGGAAATGGCAGTTCCAACATACCCAGCACTGGTACTTGGCTAGGGTGACTAGTTTCCTCTTGGAGCAGTCTGTGTACAAGACGCTAGCGAGTGTGGTGTATCTTTCGCCTGTGCCGCACTCCTTCTTGGCCTGTGGGACATTGACACTGGATTTTTATTAGTGGCTTCGACGCCATGTCGACACTGATGATCAGGCGAAATAGGCATCTCACGTTTTTAACCACCCGTCTATCTCGGCTGCGACCTCGTCGAGCACATCTTGGCTGTGTTTTTTGCTGGGCCATGTCGGCATCAAATCCAAAAGGTTTTGGATATGAACCGTCTCGCCCGTATATCTTTTCACAAGATCCGCTCCCTCGTCGACGATGGGTAGCGACAGAAGGGCATTGGTGTTGAATGTGGCGGGGACGGGCGTCCGTGGAATCAGGGCGTGGTGGTCCTGTGACGGCTCGTCGATGTCTGGGAGGAACACGATCTGGGGCGCGAAATTCTCGACGACCGCCATTTTGGTTGAGGCAAAGCGACGTGACAGGTTCTGGAGTGAAAAAATGGTGTCTGACAACAAATTTGACGACTTAGTCATATACGGGTTAGATATATAAACAACAATAGTACAATGGTTGAGGGCCAGCCCGTGAAGCGGTAAGCAAGATTCCGTGGTGATGATGCTCGGATGGAAAGATTGCCCCTTTGCGGTCGATCTAGAGGTTCATATATCCTGGGCTTAAGGCGAAAGGGCCGCGATAACACGGCGATTTTATAGCCCCAACCTCTCGGATGGGCAATGTTTAACGAATGTGGGCACGAGATCGGCGCACCACTCGGCGCAGCATTGTCTCAGCAGGCAGGTTTGACCCCGAGCGTGGGAAGCAAAATGGGAGGGATTCCCAAAGTCAGGTCATGTTCGCCGTGAGAGCTTGCTTTCGTTGGAAACGCCAAGTCCACGATTTGATGCACTGTCGTCCATGCCGTCCTCACTAGTGCAGATAAGCCGGGGGCGTGGACCGGGACTGGGATGTAGCAGGGGCTGGCCCGGCACTCGAATCCTGCGTCGCTTCCAAAGCTTGAACTGTGTGGGGAAAATGCTGGGAATGGAGTCGGCTACTGAACACGACGTTGCTCAGCAGACTTTGGAGCACACGGCGCAGGCGTGAAAAGGCCATCAAAAAAGCGTTCTAAACAATCAGCACGCAGGCACCGCCGTCAAAGGAGCTGGTGGCAATGCAGTGCCGCGTCTAGACGGCACCAGGAGTTTGGGGCTGAGAAAGCACCAATAATTTCCTTTTGTGGAGGAAGCTTGGGTGGATGAAACGACACGGCCTCGAACCAGCAGATGTGCGATGCTGTCGCTGTCCGCTCTTGTGATTCGCGAAGGCGATCCAGCGTCCTCCAGCCTTTACGCTGCAAAGCATCCATGTCGCATTGGCCGTGGCAAAAAGAAGGCAGAATCGATAAATGGTGGAGGATCGCGGTGGGCAAGAAAATATGGTTGAAACGAATAAGGTCAAGGAGTTTGTGGCTGTGCTGCCGGAGGTCGAGGGCGGCATAAAGCTGGGATAGTGTGGAAGCAGAAAGCAAAAGGTGAATGAAGAGAAGAAGATGCAGAAGGAAATCTCGTGTCGGCCGTCCCAACGAGAAAGGCAGCGAGCGGCAAAAGAGATTTGTTTGCGTGTGCCCGGACTCGAACCGGGAGCCCATCGATGGCAACGATGGATTTTACCCTTAAACCACACACGCTTTGGGAGTTGATGCTGTAAGTGGAGATTCATTGGATCATATGGCCGGCAATGCGTGGAGTGGTGACTCGTCCCGTGGAAACACCAGCCAGCAACCAACATGCGCGACGGAGCACAGCAGGGTCCATCCGAACCTATCCCCTGTACAACATTTGGAGATGTGAATGCTTGTCGCGAACCTTTAGCCTACCACCCGGATCTTAACCACGCGCAGTTACATCCCGATCAGAGGTAGGAGCAAATATCAGAATGCATTAATAGGTTGAATTGGAAAACAAGAAGGTGGCATCTAGAAAGGCAACCCTCCATGCCGAAAGACGCCGCAATAACGCAATAAATAAAGCACAAAACCAAGCCAAGCTAGCCGCAGCAGACAGAAGGCTCCTCCACCCCAACCGCCTTCGCCGGCCCCGCCGCCGTCGCCCCACCGCCCGCCGGGCCGCCGCCGTCGATAAGGATCGTCCTCGTCATCCAGTCGCAAAAGAACTTGCCGATGCCGGCGCCGAGCACAATCATGACCAGCAGGATGACGTTGTAGTACATGGCGATCAGCATGACGATGTAGGCCAGGCCAAAGGTGACGGCGTGCAGCACGGCGCGCACCAGCTGCTGCGGCGGCGTGGCGCGGAACGTGGCGTACTCGGCGGGCGCCAG